>NC_133655.1:236634301-237234301 GCF_009905375.1 Apium graveolens
CTACCTTCATACCTGAACCCTTTGTTACCGATCCCACTGTAAACATCCATGGTGAACCAATCATCCCAAAAGAGGAACCTATTGATTGGGACACCATCAATTTGCCTACCTTTTTAACCACTCTTCCACTACCAAAGAAACAGAAAAGAAAATCCAAATCTACACCTCCCCTAAACTCTAAGAAATTCACTCAAAAACATAAACCTAACCCTAAGCCACCCATTTCTAAAGATGATTATGTTCACATCTGTGACATAAAAGAAATTTCAGACATTGAACTCTATCTGGATGAGCTGGAGGATGTAAGGGGAATTGCTGCCTACAGACAGCTACCAGAGAGATTGGTGTTCAGATACAGAGGAGTTGGGGAAAGAACATGGCCTCTCTACAGGATTCTGAATGAAGGCTACTCTACCTTGATCAGAGTCTTTTCAGCCATACAAAAGGATTCTGGCTTTACCAGAACTGCCAAGACTGAAATTCTCAACAAGATTGCCAACATAAGGAAAACTTGGAGGGAGCCCAATGCTTTGCCCAGAACCTTACTCATTCAAGAAAGGGGAACTTCAATTCACAAATCACCTCATTGGTTGATGGAATTCAGAGATGATAAAGGAGTCAGAAGATTTTTCAGACTTGAAGACCAACTCAAGATTGCCAGCAATGAAACTCTCAAAGAAATGCAATCTAAGTTGGATATCAGTGATGAAGATGAAGCTGAATTCTTCAGACAACTCCAACTCCAAATTGAGGAAAATGACAAAGGGCTAGGAAAGAAAACCAGGGAACAAAGAAGAAAAAGATGATTTGCTCAGGCTAGAGGAGCACCCTTGGAAATACTGTAAATCTTCAATTACCTTCTAGTACATACACTTTTGCAGCACTTTTAAATTTCTACTTAGTTTCAGTTCATATATTTGTTAAGTATTTTGTTATCATCAAGTTAACCCTGAATTTATGTCTACAATTCTTATAGACATAAATAGGGGGAGATTGTTAGGAATATATGTGCATTAGTTTGATGATATGTTTAACAAAACACTTAAGTAGAAATCTAGTGTTTGTAGCCTCAACGGATAAGACCATTTTGGCTATCCGTTGATGGTGTAGCTTTACTTAGAAATAAGTCTAGTGTTGTAGCACATTTCAGTCTCTGAATTTGAGATATAATTCTTAAATATTGAGGGAAATTATAAGTCATGTTGACTACTAGAGGATATGCAGATAGGAAGGCCAATTGTAAATATTTCATGCCTTGTAATTGTGTATAAATGAAATGGTGTCAACGGATAACTTAAAGACCTTCAACGGATGAGAAACAAAGCTTCAACGGATGTCTCTAAAGCTTCAACGGATAACATCCTTCAACGGATGAGTGCATCAACGGATAGAGCTTCAACTGCTAACACATCAACGGATAAAGCCATCAACGGATGAAGGCTTCAACGGATGTTCTGTTAAATAGCAGTTGACAAGTGGTAGTTGTACCTACAAACAGAGGCACATGGGTTGACAGAGACAACTGAGATGTGGTACCCTATTTCAGGAACATCAGAAAAAGCAGCCGTTCTACTCTAGCATAAAGAGGCAATAGTCAACAATGCACTGGAGTAAAATGGAGAAGAAACAAGTGGATAACTTATTTTATTATTGTACTTTTTATCTTTGTCTTCACTTGTAAACTTGGTGATAAATAAACCAAGTAGCAGCTAGTAATTAGATATGAATTTTTCCAGAGCTGTTTAGAAAAATCTTGAGAGAAAAATCATCTAGTTTGTACTAGGACGCAGCTGTGATCAACTTCTTGAATCACAGATTTTCTGAAATACCATCTCTGGTGGAACAACAATCCACCAGAAAAGTTTTTAAGGTCTGTTGTGTTCTTTACATTAGTGTTTGAATATATATCTGTCTGTATTAGCTTAAAGCAATTCATACACTTGTTTATCTTAAACACATAGCCTTTGAAACTGCTCAAAACTTGTAAAAGTTTTGAGATTTACATTCAACCCCCCTTCTGTAAATCTCATTGTTAGTTCATTAGGAATAACAAAAATTTATTATCAAGCCGAAAAGAAAACTAATATTATAAAATAGAGATAAAGTTGTTACTTAGGTCTCTGGGAGAAAGTCCAATAATGTACTAAATGATTGTTCTTACCTAAAATTTAAGGTATTTTAAATGAGTGTTTCAACAATATACCGGTGGTATCTAGTAACACCAGTACAATATTTATCATATGTCTTACTTTGGAGGCGCCATTATATATGCCATATTTTATTTTTATTAATAAAAAAAGTTATTTATCTACTGCTTTACACATCTCTCTACTCTCGTATTTTATTTTTTCCTATAATTCTAATTCAAATATACTTTTATTTTAATTAAAAATAAGGTATAATTTTAAGACATCTTTTAAAGTTCATATATCAAAACCATATCATAAATCACTAAATAATTATAATTCATTATATTTTTAAGGCATTTATTAGGATTTTTTTAGACTTAGATTAAGTCAAACAATGTCCTAAAATATGCCTTATAACTATAATAAGAATAGTGTAACATGGACTTAGGATGCTATTTTGGTATATCAACTCTAATGACATGCCTTAAAATTGTGTCTTACAATTAGGATACTAACATTTTTGAACTAAAATCGGTGGGAAATGAAATGATGCGAGGGGAAATATGTTTAAAAATGGAGGTAAATATTTTTTATGGAAATAAATGAAATAAGACAAGCATGGTGATGTCTTAAAAAAGGAAATAATGGATGTGCTGGTATTTTAAGACACCACTAAAATATTGTTGGATTATTCATTTATTTATAATGCCATGTTATTTAGTTTAGGATATTGTTGGACTTACTCTTACTCTGATCTATTTAAATTATATTTTGTATTACATGTACATGGTGTGTGATAACCCCGGTCCTTCCCCGAGGTCCTCTCATTTCCTATTTGGACTCAGCTTCCATTTATACAAAAATGTGGGTGTTTGAGGTTTAGCTGTAGGTTGGGTTCCTACAAAACAGAAGCTGGAGGGGAATGGCATTCCCGCGGCACCTCCAGTATAAGAATGAGATAGGGTTTTGGATAAGAAGGGTATAATATGAATTATGCAGATACAAGTGGTGTGTGTATGTAGGTGTGTAGGTGAATAGAATCAGTAACCCCCAAAATATCTTTTGGTCAGCCTTTTATAGGCTTTCCATTAGGGTTTGGGGGTTTGTACCTTAAATCTGGATCGTTGGCGTGTGCTGGAGTGGGGAACGCATGCACATCTGTAATGAGCCAACGTGTCCCCATATCTTGATCGTTGGAAGGTTCCAGATCCCGGCAACCTGGACGATAGGGATGATGCCATGTGTCTGGGTACCCTTCCCTTATTGCATTATGGCCTCTAGTTTTCTCTTATTGGGCTTTTTCCATGGCATGTATTAAACATGGCTTATCATTTGCCTCCCACTCCCCTATGGGGGTTTCCTGGATGGGGGAGTAGATTTTGGTTCTTGTTTATTGTTTTTAATTTGTGCCTAACTCCGGGGTCTTATGAATATAAGGCTCCGGGGTTGACTTGGTTGGTCTTTTTGGTTTGTGTTCAAGGTGGGGTTCCTTGAATTTCTTAGAAGAAAGACTTGGGGGTTTTCTTTGATTTGTATCCCCCTAACTCCGGGGTTTTATGAATATGAGGCTCCAAGGTTGACTTGGTTAGTCTTTTTAGTTTGTGTTCAAGGTTGAATTCCTTGAACTACTTAGAAGAAAAACTTGGGGGTTTTATTGATTTGTACCCCCTAACTTCGGGGTCTTATGTATATGAGGCTCCGGGTTTGACTTGGTGTTGTGCAAGACATGTCAAGATCCAGATTTGCATTTTGTATTATAACATTTAAGGTCTGTAAAAATGTCAAAGAGAAGACTGAAGTCTTTTTCTTTAAACAGTATCAAGCCTAAGAATTCTATCTGGAAGAAGATCAAGAAGATCATGCCTCAGAAGAATTATGAAGAAGCTTGGAGTTGAATAAATCTGTTTTGAGAAAAATGTTCTAAGTCAAGATCTCTACAAGTCATAGATTTAGTGTTATAGAGAAGTCATTCGAGAACTCCAAATGACTTCTCGAGAAGTCAGGAAAGCTACTAGAGAATTCAGAGATATCGACAAGCCAAATTGAAGACATAAAGATTGGAGATATCGACAAGTCAATTCTTCACTAGAGAACTCCAGAGATATCGAAAAGTCAAAATATCATTAGAGATCTCTGAGATATCGACAAGTCAAATATCACTAGAGATCTCTGAGATATCTACAAGTCAAAATATCACTAGAGATCTCAGAGATATCGACAAGTCAAGTGAAGACATGAAGCTGAGTGATCTCGATAAGCTAAAGTCTCTTATAGAGAACTCATAGACCTCTACAAGTCAAAACAACTATGGAGTATTAGAGATCTCGATAAGCCAATATACTTATCGAGATGTCAAGTTCTTTATATGCCTAACTGGAGATCTCGAGGTAAAATCTCAAAGTACAAATTGCAGACCAGTTCAATATTCAAGATTATCAAGCAACGAACAATCTAATCAAGTTGGATTGACATGTCTACAAAAAGCAACTTAAAGAGTACAAAATCAAGGGTGAAGATTAACTGACAGAGGAAAATCAAAGTTAACACAGTATGCAAAGATATGCTAAGCCAGAAATGGAAGATATACTTTTCCTAAAATGGAATGATTAGTGACAGCTCACTAAAGTGAATATCATCTCTTATTACACACTGTGTAAACCAGTAGTTAACTATCATATAAAGTTAACACTGGTCATTTGTTAGATGTAACAATTTAGATAAGAAATTTTGTATTCTCTTAAGGAAGCAGATAAGCTCTTTATCAAAGAGCCTGGAAATTTTGTAGCAAGACATTCTTAATTTTAATATAAAATTAAGTGAGTTTGAAGATCTGTGTTCTTTATTGTTAATTGCTTACTTTTAATAATAACACATTTCACTACAAGATTTATTTTACTTTGTTCACCACCATTCATAAATCAAGAAAAGCATTAAAATACAAAAAACATATTCACCCCCCCCCCCCGGTGTGTTATTCATTACCTAACAAGTGGTATCAGAGCAAAATCTGAAAGTAAACATATTCAAGATCTTGGAAGAATGAATACACTGAAAATCAGTAGCATCAAAATCCCTACTTTTGATAAAGCTAACTACACTCTATGGAAGAAGAAAATGATGCTATTTTTCAGGATGGCCAATCCACTATACATTCAGATCCTCAAAAATGGGCCCTTCACTCCTATGGTTAGAGTTGAGGAATCTAAAGATGGATCCATGGTTATCCCAGCTCATTATGATCCTAAGGATCCTTCAGAATACACTGAGCCTGAGAAAGAAAAAATATCCCTAGATAGTGGCTTGCAGTTAATATTAATAGAGTCACTAGACTATGTGATGTACACAACATTGTCAATTGTGACACTGTAAAACAGATCTGGGTAAAGATAGAAATATTGTGTGAAGGAACTGAAGAAGTTAGGTCAAAATTAAAGAAGGATACTGATTTCACAGTATGAGGGTTTTATGGCTAAATCAAAGGAAAGCATTATTGATGTGTTTGAAAGGTTTAACAAGCTGATTAATGACTTGCAGCTTCATGATAAATATTATGAAGCTGAAGAAGTGAACTTGAAGTTTTTTCTCACTCTTCCTGATCATTTGGAATAGTAAATCTCAGCAATCAGAGAAGGGAAAGACTTGAGCAGAATAACTCTGGAAGTTCTTTATTGAATCTTAAAAATATATGAACTAGAAATGATTCAACGAAAATCATTAAGAGCTAGGCAAGGTCATGTTGTAGATGGTTCAAGTGCCCTAATTATCAATGAAATTTGGACCTCTAATGATGAGCCGAGATTTCAGACTCTAGTTGCCTCAACAAGTGAGCAAAGAAACAATGATTCATAGGAACAAGTCATACTGGAATTGGAAGAAGATGATTTCTACACCTTGGATGAACTTGATGAGTTAGATCAATCAATGGCCTACCTGGAAAGAAATTTCTCTAACATTAGAGTAAAGAAGCCAAATTCTTCAAGGGTAAAGGACAGTCATTCAATAAAGACAACAACTGGAAAGGAAAAGAGAAGTACACATCTGATAGCAAAAATGGTTACAAAATTGGATCTGTTGACGGATCAAAGATAAGGTGCTTTAACTGTGAAGAGTTAGGCCATTTTGCTACAGAATACAAGGAAACCTAAGAAAGCAAAGAAAGATAAAGTTTATCTTGAATTGGAAGCAAAGTATGAAGCTCTTCTAAAGAAATAACAAAGCAAAACTTATTTTGCAGAGGGTAAAAGTTGGGATGATTATGATAATGATGAAGATGAGGAAGTTGGAAATTATGCACTAATGGCCTTGGAGCAAGGAGAGTCATCCTCATCAAAAACATAGGTACTGTAACGCCCTCCAGACCCGGGGTATAAGTCTAGGGGTTACGAGCTAATCACCCAACCTGTACAAGCTTATTAATAAATAATAAGGAAATGAAATTAAACCCCTTAACAACTACCAGGACCTTTTTAGGTTGAAGTATGAAAACAAGAACCACTATCTACTTTTATTACAAACCAACATTCAAAATCTCACAAACTTTCTTTATTACAAACCATTGTCTAACTCATTTTAAACTAAGTTCAGCTTTTATTCAAACACACATACTATCTATCAACACTCCACCTGCTCGGGTAACTCAAAGCTTTCTTCCTGGATAGGGATCAACACCTTGGGTATAAGAGGATCCCGAGGCTTGACCCGCTTCTTTACCACTCGTGTTCTGACGGGTTTCATATTCCTTCTTAACTGAAACAATAAGGTGAATAACAACAAAAATGGGTGAGCCAAAATTGCTCAACAAGTCTACAAAATATACAGAATGTTAAAGCAATATAACTGAATCCGTATCCCAGGTTTATCTGCAAAGATATAACCTCATAAAAATCAAAAGAAGGCCATTGCTGGCGAATACAAACGAACTACACTGGACTCAAGTTCGCAGCTATACCATGCTGATCATCCAAGATACAGTGCAGATCTATATCTCACTATATAGATCCCGTCGGGCACCCAGGCACTACGGCCCATCTCAAGGATCCGGTTATGTTTCGGTCCTTAGGATTAAGTAACCTTAATCCCCAAAAGTAATGTTATCCCGTCCCTGGAATAGCAACCGGAATAATCGGTATACTTTGATATATTCTAATCACCAGAATATATTAATAATTGTGAGTAATAATTGGAATATGAATAATAAATTCAAATGAAAAGAATAATTCAAGAATCGAACTGAGATATGAATAAAGGAATTAAGGTAATGTAAATGTAATAAGAATCTGAAGAGAATATCACTATTCTGGAAAATAGAATAGAGGAGAAACTTGCCTTTTGTGCGACTTACTGCAATTAAATCACTTCCGTCTATCCCCTACTTGACCTGCCTTGATGGCTTAGTTTCTGTTAGCAAAATAGATTGGTTAAGTCATTTTGTACTTCTGTCGTACCTTAAATCGACTTCATTTTGTTCCTACTATTTACCCATACGTTTATAACCAACTCGAATATTACATATAAATAAGTAAAACTCGATTAACCACATAATACACATAAGCACATAAGCACATAATCGTTTTTATAGTTAAAATAATTTTTAGAATCGAAATCGATTCGCTGATTGCTCCGTTGATCACCTTCTGCTTCATTTCCCATTTTTCCGGAATTTTTCGAACTCGTCTCGGCACGCATTTCGACTGATAATCAAGAAATCTATAAAATCAACTAATTTCGAGAAGAAATTAGGTCTTCATATTATTTTTAGTGAAAAGAATTCATTTTTCTGAGTCAACAGGCTTTCGTTTCGCTCAATTCGGACTAACGGTTGAATTATTATCAATTAAACACTGATAATTCAATTTATTATTCAATATAAATAATTATTGCTAATTTTTAAATCCCAAAATAATTTTTAAATAATTATTTAAGAAAAATCAAAGTCAAGAATAATTTTTTTTTTAATTTTTGGAGTTAAAGTGAAGAAGTTATGATTTATCGAACATTATATGACTAATTATCGAAATAACTAATCACTTTTTAAATATTTAATAAATAGATAACTAATAAATAATTAATAGATAATTATTTACTAATTTAAAATAATTAATCCCTAATTATTAGGATTAATCACAATTTATTGCAAATATTTACAACTCATCTTTATTTATTTGATTAGATCGATTATTTACAAATAATCAATCGATTTAAATAACTGATACGCTATTTATCGAATAACTACGAATTACTCGAATTATAAACCAACTCAACTATTAAACACTCGTATAAATACGAGTTACGCACTATTCTCGAATACTACCGAACTAATATATTATTATTGGAATTTAAACGATTCGTTAATCAATTAATTATCAGTATTTAATTATATGATACGAACAATTACTGCAATATTATTCGAATAACTAACGCTCGAATAATAATTCTCAATATCGAATCACTATTCGCATAGATACGAGTTACTCGTATTATTTAATCTTTAATTAATTACCTAATTACTAATTAATTAGATAACTAATAAATAATTAGATAAATAATTAAGTAATTAAATTTAAATTTATAAATTAATAAAATAATTCAGAAATTAATAATATTATTTTTCAAAATTCAAAACAGATTTTTAGCTAATTATTAAAATTATTAAAACTAATTTCTAATTTTCAGAAAATAAAATAAATAAATAAAAATCCAGAAAAATGAAACTGATTTCAGAGTTTGGGTTTTTAGGATCAAACCCGGGTCGATTTCCAGGTTGGAACCGGGTCGAACCCGGGTCGCTCAAGAACACCGCCCCGACTGCCCAGAAACCGGCGTCGGCGGCATTTCCCGGCGAGAAAAAAAACGCGGCCTAAACGTTACGATTCGGTCTCGTTTCTTAGTGATTTCAGTCAGCCACAACATCGAGTCAATATCCCTGCCTTCTCCTTCTTCGTCCTCGATGAACACGACATCGGCGAACTAAGAACAGCGGCGGCGATGCCGCGGTTCCGGCGAGCTCAAAATCAAAGCCAAAAATTACGAAACCGACACGAATCGATAGGAAATTCGACGATCTAATCGTTTCCAGCAACAACAACATCAAACAATTACTAGAAATTCAAACCCGAATTAAAATTTAAAACCCGAAAATATGAATATAAATTCGATCAATCAACCATGAAAAACAAATACATAATCAAAAACTAGAGATCATAAGCTTCAAAACGAGTACTCACATGACTGATTTGGACTCCGGAATCACCTTCAAATTCAGCTTTGATTCTCTGTCTGTTCTTCACCAACACAAACCCTAATTCCCTTTTCTGAATTTTCTGATTTATTTTGCTGATTTTTAATTAAAATTAATAATTAATTACTAAAAAATCAGATATTTATATTATGTAAAATAATACCCCTAAATAAAATTAAGGGGCTAATTACACTCCTAATAAAAATATTTGGCCCCAATTTTTATAATTTTTGGGTATTAATATTGAATTTTTAAATATCCAATAAGTACAAAATTAATGCTAAAAATTTCCAAAAATTATGAATATTACAAAAATGCAAAGAAAAATGATTTATGATAATTTCATGATCATATAAAAATAAAAATGTGATTTTTATGGGGTTTTTGGTACCCGAAGGGACCCGGAAAAGCCGTTTTTCGCGAAAAAGGTCAATTTGTAAAACGTCTAGGGGTTCAGAATAACGATATGGTATAGGGCATTTTTGGAAAAATAGGGCCAATGATTTTGTTTGAAATACGGGCTTTTAAAACATGGTTTTGAGCTGTACGGGTTTTGATATAAGATATCTAACTTACAATAAAACACTCAATAAATGTCCAAAACACATTTGGATCAAAACAGATAACACGTATCACATAGCAGTTATGGTTTAATGACTCAACACATTTAATCACATATAAATGACATATTAATCCATATATTTTATTATAAATATGATATAATACAACGTAAATTTCCCGGTCGTTACATTCTCCCCCCCTTAATAGGATTCTGTCCTCAGAATCTTCTACGAAAACAAATGAGGGTATTTCTCTAACATTTCATTTTCAAGCTCCCAGGTTGATTCTTCAACCACTGGGTTTATCCACAAAACTCGCACTAAATACACAGACTTGTTTCTCAACACTTTTTCTCGCCGATCTAAAATTCTTACCGGCTACTCTATAAAAGATAAATCTGGTTGGATATCTATCGGTTCATACTCTATTACATGCCTAAAATCAGGATTATATCGCTTAAGCATTGACACGTGAAACACATTGTGAATATGTTGCATATGAGGCGGTAACGCTAATTCGTATGCAAGCTTTCCTACTTTCTTCAAAATTTCAAATGGTCCGACGTATCGTGGCTTCAATTTACCCTTATTGCCAAATCTGGTCAATCCTTTCCATGGCGATATTTTGAGTAGTACGTGTTCTCCTTCCTGATAGTCCATATCCTTCCTTGCTTGGTCTGCATATTTGCGTTGCCTTTTTTGCGCTGCATCGAGTCGTTTTCGAATAAGTTCAATCTTTTCTTTCGTTTGCTGAATTAATTCTGGACCCAAAATTTTACGTTCTCCAACTTCATCCTAGTGCACTGGTGATCTGCATTTTCTCTCATATAGTGCTTCATACGGTGGCATTCCAATACTGGCGTGATAGCTGTTATTATAAGAAAATTCCACTAGGGGTAGATGCTCCTCCCAACTGCCTTCAAAATCAATCGCACAAACTTGTAGCATGTCTTCAATCGTTTGAATAGTTCTTTCACTTTGCCCGTCGATTTGCGGATGATAAGCGGTACTCATGTTTAATTTTGTTCCAAGGCATTCTTGAAATTGTCTCCAAAATATTGAATTGAAACGAGGATCTCGATCCGATACAATAGATATTGGAACTCCATGTCGCATCACAATTTCCTTGAGATACATGTACACTAATTTGTCGAGCGAAAATCTTTCATTAATTGGTAGAAAATGTGCCGACTTTGTAAGTCTGTCAATGATTACCCATATCACATCATGATTTGCCCTAGTCCTCGGTAGTCCTACCACAAAATCCATCGCTAGATATTCCCATTTCCATTCGGGAATGTCTAACGGTTGCAATAACCCGCTCGGACGTTGATGTTCCGCTTAAACTCGCTGGCATGTGTAGCATTTACTCACCCATTCTGCTATTTCCTTCTTCATATTCGGCCACCAAAAGTTTTCCTTCAAATCGTGATACATTTTTGTGCTTCCTGGATGAATGGAATACTTCGAATTGTGCGCATTCCGCATTATTTCTTCTTTTAATTCTGCCACGTTAGGGATCCAGATTCTCAATGCAAAGCGTAAAATTCCTTCATTATCTTTCTGAGTTGTGATCTCTTCTCCCGTTAAGTCGTCATCTTGACTCATTACTTCATCTTGACAACGGCAAATCTTTTCTAGCAACTCTAGTTGGAAAGTCATAGCGTAGATAGTTCCTGCAGATTCATTGGGAATACGAATCTAGATTTCCAATTTGTCGAATTCCTTGGCCAATTCTTCGCATGAAGTTAACCGATTCAATCTTTTTTTTCTGCTTAGCGCATCCGCTACAACATTTGTTTTTCCTGGATGATAACTGATTGTAACATCGTAATCTTTAATTAATTCCAGCCATCGACGTTGTCGCATGTTCAGTTCTCTTTGCGTAAAGATATACTTCAGACTTTTATGATCAGTGTAGATTTCGCATTTTTCACCGTAGAGATAATGTCTCCAAAGCTTCAATGTAAATACGATCACTGCCAATTCTAGATCATGCGTAGGATATTTCTGCTCATGGGGTTTAAGTTGTCTCGAAGCATATGCAATGACATTATCGTGTTGCATCAATACACATCCTAGCCCGCGATACGAAGCGTCACTGTAAATGACGAAATTTCCTTGCTCGTCTGGCAATACCAATACTGGTGCGGTCACCAACCGATTCTTTAACTCTTGAAAACTTTCTTCACACTTATCATTCCATTCAAACTTTTCACTTTTTCGGGTTAACTTGGTCAGCGGCGTTGCTATCTTTGCAAAATCTTTGACAAATCTTCGATAATACCCTGCCAATCTTAAGAAACTTCGAACTTCTGTCGGCGTCTTTGGTCTTTCCCAATTCAACACAGCTTCAATCTTTGCTGGATCAACTTGGATGCCTTCTCTACCGATGATATGTCCTAGAAATTGTACTTCCCTTAACCAGAATTCACATTTTGAGAATTTTGCGTATAATTGCTCTTTCCTCAGAATTTCCAAAACTATCCTCAAGTGTTCTGCATGCTCTTCTTCTGTCTTGGAGTAAATCAAGATGTCATCAATGAATACAATCACGAACTTGTCCAAATATTTCTTGAATATCCTGTTCATCAAATCCATGAATGCAGCTGGCGCGTTTGTTAAACCGAATGTCATTACAAGAAACTCGTAATGCCCATATCTCGTACGAAATGCAGTCTTTGGAATATCTTCAGCTTTAATCTTCAATTGATGATAACCTGAGCGTAAATCTATCTTCGAAAACCATGCAGCTCCTTTTAACTGGTCGAACAAATCGTCGATTCTCGGTAAAGGATACTTGTTCTTGATAGTGAGCTTATTCAATTCCCTATAGTCGATGCACAATCGCATGCTTCCATCCTTCTTCTTCACAAATAACACTGGTGCACCCCATGGGGATACACTAGGTCGTATAATACCTCGGTCTAGGAGATCTTGCAGTTGCGTTGACAATTCTTTCATTTCGACTGGAGCCATTCGATACAGAGCTTTCGAAACTGGTTCTGTACCTGGTGCTAGATCAATCGTGAACTCAATTTCTCGATCTGGCTTTAACCCTGGAAGCTCGTCTGGAAAGACGTCCGGAAATTCATATACAACTGGAATGTCTTCTATTCTAGGACTTCCTTTTTCAGTATCTAACACGTAAGCTATGTACGCCTCACATCCTTGTCGAAGCAATCATTTGGTCTGCACTACAGTGAGAAATTTATTCTGCTGCTTTTCGCCCTTGAATATTACCGTTGCATTTTCCGCAGTTCGCAATTCAACTTTCTTATTCGCGCAATCTATCTGAGCCTTGTGACATGCTAACCAATCCATTCCCAAAATGATATCGAATTCTCCTAGCTTAAAAGGAATTAAATCTACAGAAAAATGATGTCCGGCTACTTCTACATCACACGCATGACATACTCGATCTACCAGAACTTGGTCGTCATTCGCTAATTTTATAATTAACGTCTCGCCCAACCATTCAATTTCGTAATGTAACTTATCAAGAAATTCTTCAGAAATAAATGAACGGGTAGCTCCAGAATCAATTAATATTTTTGAATCTACGGAGTTCACCAAAAGCGTACCTGCAATCATACTTGGATTCTGTACTGCTTCTTTCATGGTCATGTTAAAAGTCCTTGCTCTGGGTTGATTTGGCGGCGGTGGCGGAGGTAATGCCAATATTTTTGGAATACTGGCTGCCATTGCTGGTCCGTTACAATTCCTAGTGATATGCCCTCTCTTTCCGCATTGATAGCAAGTGATTTCTGCTGTTTTTCTTGTCGGACATTCGTTAGAGTAGTGCCCTTTCTGCTTGCATTTGAAACAGGTCACCTCTGCTTTAATATATACGCCGGTATGCTTGCGTCCACAAGTTTTGCAATACGGCACTGGAACCTTAACAATTCCCTGCTGGTTGGAGACTTGGAAACGATTACCTGCTTTTTGTGTACCCTGTCCTATCCTTTTGAAATTCAGATTTGCCCGGGCTTGAAATCCCGGCTTTCTGTTGAAACGGTCTTGGAAACTTCCCTGTCCTCTGTCTCGTTGAGATCTTTTACTTTCCCCTTCGATGATCAAAGCTTTCTGGACTACAGCAGTATATGTTGCTAATTCAAAAACTGCAACTTGTCCGCATATCCATGGTCGTAATCCCTCTTGAAATCTCTGCACTCATTTCCCTTCAATGTCCACCTGTTCCGGAACAAACCTAGCCAATTCATTGAATTTGGCTTCATATTCTGTTACAGACATACTTCCCTGCTTCAGCTCTAAAAACTTTATCTGCATCTGATTCCTTACGTAGCGAGGAAAATGCATTTCTAAAAATAACTCTTTAAACTTATCCCAAGCAATAACATCTTCACCCTCTAAAGCCTTTTTAGATTCCCACCAATAATTTGCCTCTCCTTTCAACAAGTAACTAGCAAAATCAGTCTTCTGGTCCTCACCTACCTTCACTAGTATAAAAGTTTTCTCTATTTCCTTTAACCAGGTGGTAGCTTTAATAGGATCAGTAGACCCATCAAATTCTGGAGGTTTAACTGACTGAAACTGCTTAAAAGTAACACCAGGTTGAGGCTCAAGACGAGGTGGTTGTAACATTTGTTGTTGTATCTGCTGTTGTTGATGCTGCATCTGCTGCTGCATCATTACCATCTGTTGTTGCATCAGATGGAACATTTGGTTCATGGTTTCATTAGTCTGGCCTTCAGAATTGTTGTTAGAGGTCTCAGCCCTAGTCTTTCTTTTTGGTGCCATCTTCTTCTGATAATAAAACAGGTGATATTTATTTAACAGTTTAATAAACAATTAACAGTATGTAAGAAAAACAATTTATCCGGTATTAATAACATGATTTATATAAAGAAAACAGTTGCTGAATATAAAAATTAGAAATGTAAGCAGTTAAATAAAATGGTTATCCTTTTCTGTTTTTTTTCAACAGAAATTATAGTATAAAAGACTGTAAAGCAGTAAAATGAAAGTAAATGCTGTAAAATTGGAAAGACTGAAATTTAAATAAAAGAAATTTGAAAAGTTCAGTTTATATATATATGACACCAGCCTCAGGTGTAAATGCTTGATACAAAAAGTCTCGCTCCGCTGGAAGTCATCGGGGCTACAAGTCATACTACTACTACAGGTCAAAACCTACTACAGGTTAAACTACTAGTATACACATACACACTACTCACTAGGTCATACTACGCTGCCTCTATGTACATCTATACTCTGAAGTCACTGTCTCATCTGTCCCTGACTCAGAACCCTGGTGGCACATGACTCAACTCCTCCTGCAATTCCTCTAGCACTGTCTCGGTAAGTCCCAATGCTCTATGATATGCTGTCTCTGCACTAATATCCTGCTGTCTCAGATCCATAAGCTGCTGAGAACTAACTCGGTGAATCTGACGTAACCTCTACCTCAGTATGTAATCTGATCGTAATGCTCGAACGGGACCATCTGCCTGCGTCTCAAACAATCCAAGGATCTCTCTGCACTGGGTCTGCCATCGAACCCTCTCATCTCTCTCCTCCTGAAAGCGCTGATAAGTAACTGTATGATGCTCACTAAGATCCGTGCTAGAACCTCGAGAAGGTAACGGCCCACCGACTACTATCTCATCCATAAACTCCTGCTGTGGAAACTGATATACTCCAGGAATAGGGGCATAAATAGCTAAAGGGGCAGGAAATAAGACTGGCTGCTCTATAGGTGCATACACTGATGGCTCTGCCTCTGGCTCTATCTGTGGAATATCTGGAATCTCAGGCTGCGGTACTGGAATCTGCGGCTCTAAATCATCCCACTGTGGAAGATCAATCATATCAGGAACATCAAACATCGGAAACTCCAAAGGTGGAAAGTCAGGCATCTCTGGCTCAACATAAGGGAAATAATCAACAAAGTCTGGTACCTCTAATGGAGGTGGTATCTCTGGTGCTGGTCCAAATGGTAATAGTGGAGGTGGTGGCAATGGAGGAAAAACCTGCACTGATGCTGGGGCTAGTACAGGTGCTGCTACTGGGTCTGACTCAGTCCGCTCTGACGAAGAAGCCATCTAATAATATACCAAAGAAATAAAAAGGTCACTAAACAATTTTAAGATTTATACTTTCCTATTCTAATCTGACCTAAATCCTAACACTATTCTTCCTAATCTGACTATTCCTATCTTATCTGATCTCTCTATCCTATCTTAATCCTAATGTTCTTGTTTTCAGGGACCAAACCTACAGCTCTGATGCTAAACTGTAACGCCCTCCAGACCCGGGGTATAAGTCTGGGGGTTACGAGCTAATACCCCAACCTGTACAAGCTTATTAATAAATAATAAGGAAATGAAATTAAACCCCTTAACAACTACCAGGACCTTTTTAGGTTGAAGTATGAAAACAAGAACCACTATCTACTTTTATTACAAACCAACATTCAAAATCTCACAAACTTTCTTTATTACAAACCATTGTCTAACTCATTTTAAACTAAGTTCAGCTTTTATTCAAACACACATACTATCTATCAACACTCCACCTGCTCGGGCAACTCAAAGCTTTCTTCCTGGATAGGGATCAACACCTTGGGTATAAGAGGATCCCGAGGCTTGACCCGCTTCTTTACCACTCGTGTTCTGACGGGTTTCATATTCCTTCTTAACTGAAATAATAAGGTGGATAACAACAAAAAGGGGTGAGCCAAAATTGCTCAACAAGTCTACAAAATATACAGAATGTTAAAGCAATATAACTGAATCCGTATCCCAGGTTTATCTGCAAAGATATAATCTCATAAAAATCAAAAGAAGGCCATTGTTGGCGAATACAAACGAACTACACTGGACTCAAGTTCGCAGCTATACCCTGCTGATCAGCCAGGATACAGTGCAGATCTATATCTCACTATATAGATCCCGTCGGGCACCCAGGCACTACGGCCCATCTCAAGGATCCGGTTATGTTCCGGTCCTTAGGATTAAGCAACCTTAATCCCCAAAAGTAATGTTATCCAGTCCCTGGAATAGCAACCGGAACAATCGGTATACTTTGATATATTCTAATCACCAGAATATATTAATAATTGTGAGTAATAATTAGAATATGAATAATAAATTCAAATGAAAAGAATAATTCAAGAATCGAACTGAGATATGAATAAAGGAATTAAGGTAATGTAAATGTAATAAGAATCTGAAGAGAATATCACTATTCTGGAATATAGAATAGAGGAGAAACTTTCCTTCTGTGCGACTTACTGCAATTAAATCACTTCCGTCTATCCCTTACTTGACCTGCCTTGCTGGCTTAGTTTCTGTTAGCAAAATAGATTGGTTAAGTCATTTTGTACTTCTGTCGTACCTTAAATCGACTTCATTTTGTTCCTACTATTTACCCATACGTTTATAACCAACTCGAATATTACATATAAACAAGTAAGACTCGATTAACCACATAATACACATAAGCACATAAGCACATAATCTTTTTTATAGTTAAAATAATTTTTAGAATCGAAATCGATTCGCTGATTGCTCCGTTAATCACCTTCTTCTTCATTTCCCATTTTTCCGGAATTTTTCGAACTCGTCTCGGCACGCATTTCGACTGATAATCAAGCAATCTATAAAATCAACTAATTTCGAGAAGAAATTAGGTCTTCATATTATTTTTAGTGAAAAGAATTCATTTTTCTGAGTCAACAGGCTTTCGTTTCGCTCAATTCGGACTAACGGTTGAATTATTATCAATTAAACACTGATAATTCAATTTATTATTCAATATAAATAATTATTGCTAATTTTTAAATCCCAAAATAATTTTTAAATAATTATTTAAGAAAAATCAAAGTCAAGAATATTTTTTTTTTAATTTTTGGAGTTAAAGTGAAGAAGTTATGATTTATCGAACATTATGTGACTAATTATCGAAATAACTAATCACTTTTTAAATATTTAATAAATAGATAACTAATAAATAATTAATAGATAATTATTTACTAATTTAAAATAATTAATCCCTAATTATTAGGATTAATCACAATTTATTGCAAATATTTACAACTCATCTTTATTTATTTGATTAGATCGATTATTTACAAATAATCAATCGATTTAAATAACTGATACGCTATTTATCGAATAACTACGAATTACTCGAATTATAAACCAACTCAACTATTAAACACTCGTATAAATACGAGTTACGCACTATTCTCGAATACTACCGAACTAATATATTATTATTGGAATTTAAACGATTCGTTAATCAATTAATTATCAGTATTTAATTATACGATACGAACAATTACTGCAATATTATTCGAATAACTAACGCTCGAATAATAATTCTCAATATCGAATCACTATTCGCATAGATACGAGTTACTCGTATTATTTAATCTTTAATTAATTACCTAATTACTAATTAATTACCTAATTACTAATTAATTACCTAATTACTAATTAATTAGATAACTAATAAATAATTAGATAAATAATTAAATAATTAAATTCGAATTTATAAATTAATAAAATAATTCAGAAATTAATAATATTATTTTTCAAAATTCAAAACAGATTTTTAGCTAATTATTAAAATTATTAAAACTAATTTCTAATTTTCAGAAAATAAAATAAATAAATAAAAATCCAGAAACATGAAACTGATTTCAGAGTTTGGGTTTTTAGGATCAAACCCGGGTCGATTTTCGGGTTGGAACCGGGTCGAACCCAGGTCGCTCAAGAACACCGCCCCGACTGCCCAGAAACCGGCGTCGGCGGCGTTTCCCGGCGAGAAAAAAAAATGCGGCCTAAACGTTACGATTCGGTCTCGTTTCTTAGTGATTTCAGTCAGCCACAACATCGAGTCAATATCCCTGCCTTCCCCTTCTTCGTCCTCGACGAACACGACGCCGGCGAACTAAGAACAGCGGCGGCGATGCCGCGGTTCCGGCGAGCTCAAAATCAAAGCCAAAAATTACGAAACCGACACGAATCGATAGGAAACTCAACGATCTAATCGTTTCCAGCAACAACATCAAACAATTACTAGAAATTCAAACCCGAATTAAAATTTAAAACCCGAAAATATGAATATAAATTCGATCAATCAACCATGAAAAACAAATACATAATTAAAAACTAGAGATCATAAGCTTCAAAACGAGTACTCACGTGACTGATTTGGACTCCGGAATCACCTTCAAATTCAGCTTTGATTCTCTATCTGTTCTTCACCAACACAAACCCTAATTCCCTTTTCTGAATTTTCTGATTTATTTTGCTGATTTTTAATTAAAATTAATAATTAATTACTGAAAATCAGATATTTATATTATGTAAAATAATACCCCTAAATAAAATTAAGGGACTAATTACACTCCTAATAAAAATATTTGGCCCCAATTTTTATAATTTTTGGGTATTAATATTGAATTTTTAAATATCCAATAAATACAAAATTAATGCTAAAAATTCCCAAAAATTATGAATATTACAAAAATGCAAAGAAAAATGATATATGATAATTTCATGATCATATAAAAATAAAAATGTGATTTTTGTGGGGTTTTTGGTACCCGAAGGGGCCCGGAAAAGCCGTTTTTCGCGAAAAAGGTCAATTTGTAAAACATCTAGGGGTTCAGAATAACGATATGGTATAGGGCATTTTTGGCAAAATAGGGCCAATGATTTTGTTTGAAATACGGGCTTTTAAAACATGGTTTTGAGCTGTACGGGTTTTGATATAAGATATCTAACTTACAATAAAACACTCAATAAATGTCCAAAACATATTTGGATCAAAACAGATAACACGTATCACATAGCAGTTATGGTTTAATGACTCAACACATTTAATCACATATAAATGACATATTAATCCACATATTTTATTATAAATATGATATAATACAACGTAAATTTCCCGGTCGTTACAGGTACCAACTCTTACCACCATTAATTTAAATGTGAATCAATATAAGGAAACTATTGAAAGGATGAGCACAATAATATTTCACATTCATACAAGCATGGTTGCTGCTAATGAAGAAGTTAGCAGACTGGCAAAAATAAATGAGAAGCTTGAAAATGAGAAACAAGAAACTGAATTGTTGATGGTGGAGCTTGAAGCTGTAAAACAAGAAAATGCTTACTTGAACAATAAGCTCAAGTGTGCAAATGAGATTGAAGTTGTGCTAAGGGAGAAGCTAGAAAAAATTGAAGTTAAATTAAAGTCCTTCAAGAATGCATCTAAGTTGGTTGGATTATATCATGAGAAAAATAAACCATGTGCTAACATAGCCATTGGAATTGATTATGAGGCCTTGAATAGCAAAAAGAAAGTTGCAGATGATAAAGACAAGAGCATTGCTAATGAAGATGTCCCAGTAATTCTGAGAAAAGTAAAGTCACTTGTGTTCAAGGCTGGAGAAATTAACTTCAGTGAAAATGAGTTAATAATCAAACAGGAGCTAGCAGATGAAGATGCTGCAAAGACAAGTGAAGAAAGCTCTCATGTTACTGAAGTTAAAAAGAAGCTCATGAATAATCAAGACTCCAAGACACCTGTCAAGGAAATAAAAACTGAAGATGCAAAGAATAAGAAGAAGAAGAATAGGAATGGGAAAATTGGAATAAACAAAAGCAACAACTTTTCTTATGTTGTAGATGCTCCAAGAAAGAAATGTAAAAAGTGTGGCTCTGTAAATCACCTAACCTATCTTTGTAAAAAGATGGTTAGCAAGCCAGTTGAGGGAGCCTGCAAGTATAATGAAGCCAAGGCAAATGATCCCTATTCATTCTGTGATAAGTTTGACTACATTCCCTGTAATTGAAAAGTAATAAAGAGTTGCCACAAGCTGAGAGTAGATCTTAAAGATTTTAGTATTGGATCTACAGCTGCAAGGGAGAATGTACAAACATCTATGAACATTATTCTTTCTAAGACTTCTAACTCTACTTCTGCTAAATCAGTTAACAAGAAGAAAGTACCCAACACTGCTTGGGTTGCTAAACACACATAAAACTCATTGTGTGCAGGGAAAAATGAAGAAGGTCATATGGATCATAGAAGGTGGATGCTTCAAACATATGACAGTTGATAAGGCCCTGCTATCACAATTTGAGAAGAAGGATGGCCCTTTGGTGACCTTTGGAGACAACAACAAAGGATTCACAATGGGATATGGCAAGATTGTTTTTGGAAATTTGTCATTGATGATGTAACATTGGTAGTTGGTCTTGAAGTTAATCTTCTCAATGTCATCCAGTTTGCAGAAAAAGGTTTTAAAGTTCTATTTGATAAAGAAGAATGCATCTTCATCAGCAAGAAAACCAATGAAGTTGCTCTGAAAGGAGCAAGGAAAGGAAGCTTGTTTGTTGTAGACTTGGACTCAATAAATGAGGATGGTATTTGCTGCTTCTACACCAAGGCATCTATAGAGCAAAGTAACTTATGGCATAAGAAACTCTCACATCTGAATATCAACGCAATCAACAACTTGGTCAAGAAAGAGTTAGTGAGAGACATGCCAAAACTAGAGTTTGCTCAAATTGAAGTTTGTGAAGCTTGTCAGAAAGGAAAAATGAAAAGATCAAGTCACAATTCAAAAATTGTGAATTCCATAAGTGCACCATTACAACTTATTCACATGGACTTGTTTGGGCCAGTAAATGTCTTATCAATTTCAAGGAACAAATATGCACTTATGATGGTGTATGATTTCTCAAGATATACTTGGGTAGAATTCATGCATTCTAAGGATGAAACTCCACACATCATAATTGAGCACATAAAGAAGATAGAAAAATAGGCTGAAGATCATAACTATGTGAAAAGATTGAGAAGTGATAATGGGACCAAATTCAGAAATGCAACATTGAGTGAATTCTGCAAAGTCAGAGGCATTGTTCAAGAATTTTCTGCTGCTAGAACACCTAAAAAAATGGTGTAACTGAGAGAAAGAACAGAACATTAGTAGAAGCTGCAAGGACAATGCTGCAAGATGCAAAGTTGCCAACTAATTTTTGGGAAGAAGTTGTTAACACTGCATGCTACACTCAAAATAGATATCTCATCAACAAAATACATGACAAATTACCATACTCAATCATGTCTAAAAGAAAGCCTATTGTAAAGCATCTTCATGTGTTTGGAAGCAAGTGCTACATTTTAAAAAAACAACTCTGAATATGTGAGAAAATTTGACTCAAAGATTTTTGAAGCAATTTTTCTGGGATATTCATTGGAGAGAACTGCCTACAAGGTTTATGTAGTTGATCAAAAGAAAATCATGGAGAGCACAGATGTAAATTTTGATGATGACAAATGTCCAGAATTGGAATGTCTTGATGAGAATGAAGTTGAAGCCCTTGCATTTGAAAATCTCAACATTAACAGTGATTCTGATGAAGAAGGTGAAGTCAATGCACAACAAATAATGAATGAAGAGTCTACTGAATAGGATAATCATGGAAATGGAAGCTCATCTCAAACACCTGATTTTGATGGCACAAACTCAGGGGGAGAAAGAGAAGAAGGATCTACAAATCATACCAATAATTAAGAAAATGATGAAGGCACTAGTCATCAAACCCACAGCAAAAAATGGGATAGAAGTTACAATCTAAATGCAATTATTGGTGATCCAAATGTTGGTGTAAGGACTAGAAGTGCAACTGCTAATGAGTGCCTACATGCATGCTTTTTGTCTCAAGTAGAGCCCAAGAAAACTGAAGAAGCTCTAATGGATCCTGATTGGATATCTGCAATGCAAGAGGAGCTTAATCAGTTTGAAAGAAACAAAGTTTGGGAGCTAGTTCCTTCACCAAAGAATAGAAGTGTAATTGAAACAATATGGGTGTTCAGGAACAAGATGGTCCAAAATGGTATAGTTACCAGAAAAAAAAAGCAAGGTTGGTTACAAAAGGCTACTCACAGGAAGAAGGGATTGATTATAATGAAACTTTTGCTCCAGTTGTAAGATTTGAAGCAATAAGAATTTTTCTAGCATTTGCCGTATATTCAAATTTCAAAGTGTATAAAATAGATGTTAAGAGTGCCTTCCTAAATGGTGAGTTAGAAGAAGAAGTGTATGTGCAACAGCCACCTGGCTTTGAAGATCCAGAATTTCAAAATTTTGTGTACTAGTTACTCAAGGCTATATATGGACTAAAGTAGGCACCTAGAGCTTGGTATGATACATTGTCAGAATTCTTACTTAAACACGGTTTTACTAGAGGTACCATAGAAAAGACTCTCTTCTACAAAAACCATGGTGATGATATGATCCTAGTTCAGATCTATGTGGATGGCATTATCTTTGGTTCTACAAATGAAAAGCTTTGCCAAAGATTTTCTAAGCTTATGCAAAGTGAATATGAAATGAGCATGATGGGGGAATTAAGTTACTTTCTTGGACTTCAAATTAGTCAAAGAAGTGATGGGATCTTCATCAGCCAAACTAAGTATGTCAAGGATTTATTGAAAAAGTTTGGTATGGTTGATTGTTCACCTGCTTCTACACCTAAGTCTATAGCAACAAAGTTGGATGAAGATTATAAAAGGCAAGAGTGTAGATATTTCAAGCTATAGAGGAATGATTGGATCATTGCTTTACTTAACTGCAAGTAGACTAGACATCATGTTTGTAACATGTCTATGTGTAAGATTTCAAGCCAATCCAAAAGAATCACATTTGATGGCTGTTAAGAGAATTTTCAGATATTTGAAGGGAACTCCTAACTTGGGATTATGATATCCTAAGGGAACTGGTTTTGAAGCTGTTGGATACACAGATGCATATTTTGCTGGACACAGGGTGGACAGAAAGAGTACTAGTGGAAGCTATCAGTTTCTTGGAGAAAGACTTGTATTCTGGCATAGCAAGAAACAACAATATGTATCAACTTCCACAGCTGAAGCAGAATACATAGTTGCTGGAAGTTGTTGTGCTCAAGTGCTTTGGAGTAGAAATCAGCTAATGGACTATGGCCTAGTGTTACACAAAATTCCAATTATGTGTGACAATACTAGTGCTATATCTATTGTGGCTAATCCACTTAATCACTCTAGAACAAAGCACATTGATGTAAGGTACCATTTTATAAGAGAACATGCTACAAATGGTACCATTGAGCTCATTTTTGTTCCAACAGAAAAATAATTAGCTGACAATTTTACTAAACCTTTGGATGAAGCAACTTTCACTAGACTTATAGGTGAAATTGGAATGTTACATTCTTCATCCTAAGGCAAGAACTCAGCTAATATGTTGCAGTAGGTTAATTTTCGGTAAATCAAAATTAATTTGATATTATTAGAAATTAACTGAAATATGAATTATAAATATTTCAGAAATCTCTGCTTATTTATTATTCAAAAATAAAAAATTCAGCTTGAAATTTTTTTATTCTAAGAAAACCGTCAAATGTTAATTTACATCTTTAATATGTAAAATAAACACAAGACATAATCAAAGTAATCAAAAGTATATAGAGAATTGAGTTCTCGATAAGTCTAATTGACTTATCGACAAGCCATTTTAAGACTTCTCGAATGAGTTCTCGATAAGCCAATTTACTGACTTCTCGAGTGACTGCTCAATAGGCTTTATTATGACTTATCGATAAGTCATTGTAAAGTTCTCTACAAGTGCTAACTTACAGAGTTCTCTACAAGTATAATTTTCAGACTTATCACTAACTCAAAACTGAAATAATTTAACTTAATAAATTATTTTGGTAAAATACTTTTGGCAAATTTATTCTGATTTTATTTTGAATTTATTCAAATAAAAATTGGAAACAATTCAGTCCATTTTGGACAAACTGGGTATTTATTTGACATCTCGATAAGTTAATTTTTAGTTCTCTAAAAGAGTAATTTAAAATGACTTCTCGATATATAATTTATTTTCAAATTGACTTCTGGATAATTATACTCTAAACGTCTATTTTTGACTTCTCGATAAGTCATTTGCTTTTACTATAAATGCACAGACATCTCGATACATATACATACTTACACTTTCGAGAACTCAAGTAACCTAGCTTTTCAATCCAAAACTGATTTCTCTCTCGTTTTCACTCCTTTCTCAATAATTTCTTTTACCTACTAAACTTCATACTTCTAACAATGGCAGCCAACATTATTGTACCCTTCATCCCAAAGGATACTAACTTTCTTGCATTCTTAGATGCAAACCAAGCACCTGACACTTTCCAATGCTTTGTCAAGTTCTTGTCTGAGAGCTACTTTGTAGGGGCTCTAACTACTAATCTAGTACTTTACTTGGATATATTAGAAGACTTTTGGAACACAGCAACAATAAGAACAATTGTGCATGAGAACCAGGCTGCATCAATTGTGATAACCTGCACAATCAAGGGACGACAGGTGGAGATCTCTGAAAATGATGTTAATCTGGCATTGGGCATTCCTACTGACAAGCTGGTGGAGGCTCCCACTTAGGATGAGCTGTATGAATTTATAGACTTCATCAATTATTCTGAGAAGATCAACTTGGCCAGCATGAACAAGAAGCATATAAGGAGGGAATGGTCCTTTTTTTGACTCAGTGGTAAGGGCCTTCACCTAAAGGAAGTCAGGGTTTGACAACATATCAAGTGTTGTCCAGAAGCTGGTCTACTCAATGGCTCACAACAAACAGATCAATGTAGGACACTACATATTGGAGGAATTGAGCACCAGGCTAACAATGTCATTGGAGTCAAGAGGTAAGGAAATTTTTCTACCTACATTCATTATGTCTGCTTTAAACCATAAAGTCAATGACATACATATGCTTGAAGAAGTAAATAGGTCACTAATTGGCAACTGTAAGCAAGTATCCAAAATTCTATTTGAATCACTTCTTACTAAGAATAAGGTTTCAGTGGGTCGTAAGTTAACACCTTTCATGATTGAAAGATTTAAGACCTACCCTTATTTTATGCCAGACACGAGAACCAGTGCAAGTCAACCTAATGCAACAATGGTTCATGAGCTTGTGGAAGCACAAACTCAAGCACACCCACAGGAACCTACCCATGTTGAGCCTATTCCTTCACAACCAATAACAACTAGGAAACCAACTACTTCATCCTCCCAAAAGGGTGAAGTAAGTAAAAAGAAGAGAAAGGAGATAACCTTGAATGTTATGCATGAGAGTGGTTAGGAACAAACAGAAGCTGAGTCACCCTTGGTCAAGAAGACAAAAAAGAGCAAGAAATCTGAGCTGACCACTCAAACCACCTATGTATCCTCCCAAAAGGATGTAGTTGTAAGAATGGGGCCTAAACAGACTTTAGAAGCATCCTCTCAACAGGGTGTTTCTACTGAAAAGAGCATTCTCCCCAATGCACCCTGTAAGGAGTCTGCACAGCCAACACTTGAACAAATTCAAGTGTATGGTAGAAGAAATAAGGATGGCACACACAGTGAGAGGACAATTATTGAAGCTCCCTCATTCATTTAGGGGGAGCTGTCAACACTCACTTCTTAACAACAAATCTCAATCTCTAAAATTTCTTCTTCACATGCAGCACTTAAATCCATTCCTCAAGTGCAAACTCACTCAAGTGACTTGGTTCAAGAAACATTACTCACCACCCAGACACCACAATCAGATAGTGAGAGGCTACTAGCTGGGGTAGACCTTGATGACACCATCGAAACCATGGGGGATTCATCAGTTTTTACTAGAGACCTCATGGACATTACAAATGCACCTTCATATGCAAATTAGCCTTCACAGGCTATTAGGTTTGAGGGTAGTACTCCTGGGGGGGTTATCTAAATCCTCTCCAATTCAATTGGAGGTTCTTGTCCCCGGAACAACTCCCCTCAAAACCTTAGTGAAAATTGCATTAGCAATAAATGCTTGGAGTACAATTTCCAATGGCCCTGTTATGGGAGAGACAAGTTTATCACATTCATGTGACAGTGCTTTACAAGAAGCACAAGGGTTTGAGACTGGTGCACATGATCGTAACCCAGTCAAATCCCCTCCAATTCAATTGGAGGTTCCCACTACATGTGAGGAACAACAACTTGTCATAACCACAAAGCAATCTATGAGTAAAACTGTGACTTCTGTCACAGGTGGTTCTGATCCTCAACCCTCAACATCTCAACCACACTTAATCTCTCAGTGGCTTCAAGAACTGAAAATCAGCCTTCAACCATTAAAGATCTTAGGGTTGATCAGCTTGGATGCCTTGCACAAATATCACAACAACTACTCACATCCAACATGTCAAATCAGGACTACCAAGCTATCATGCTCACCTACCAGGATGATGTTGAAGAAAATCAAGCAAAAATTGTTGATGAAGCTGGTCTGTATGCTAACTGTGATGCTTGGATGGATAAGGAATTCACCATTGAAATGGATGATGTGTTAGCTAAGTTCAGGGAGGAATACATCACCATTCTGGGAAGCAATGCTAGATCCCCAACTCCCCAAAGGTGTATAATGCCATCAATAATGTCTACAAAGCTCAAATCAAGGCTTTCCACAATTTTGGAAAAGCACTTCAAATCACATTGAATGGATATCAAGGCAAGATTATGAGAATGGTCAGGGAAAAGATGGATCAAATCATCCCCTCTCAGACTGAGATCAAAAACCAATTCAAAACCTTCTCAAAACAAATGTCAAGGTATGATCTCAGTGGGATTGATAAGAGTGTCACACAGCTGAAAGACTCCTTTGTAGCCTTGTACAAGATAGTTCAAGATCACATCACAAACTCCAATGACACAAGGTGGAAGTTGGATCAAATGCACACTACAAGATACACTCCTTCACCTTTGGTCATGGATGAAATTCAGAAACATGTGCAAGCTACATTTGGACCATCAACTTCTTTCTCTACTTCAAGCTCCTCTCCACAAGACTTTCAAGATCTCAAGACACAAGTAGCTTCTCTAGAGACCTCCAATGCATCTCTCAATGCTCAAGTTCAGGATTTGACTTATCTAGTCAAGAGTCAACAATCAGACATCAAAACCCTGGTGGACTCTCAAAAGCATCTCCAAATGAAAAATTTTGTTGCTTTGGGAGCCATTATAGGGAAACTCAACATACCACTGCCCTCACTACCTGAACAAATAAGGCCAGAAATTCCAACTCCCCTACGCATGCCTGTCTCCAAGACTAAGGGGGAGATTGAGGCTAGTATTTAACAATCTAGGGATGCTAACACTACTAGAAAAATGCCCTTAGAAATCGGTTATAAACCGATGTCTTTTTTTAAAACCGATGTCTTCACATGTGTAGAGAAATGTAGGGGTCTTTAACATCGGTTTTTAGCTGATGTTAAAGATGTACACAGACATCGGTTTTTTTAGCAAACTGATGTATAATTAGCCCTTTTTTGAATAAAATGTTAAAACTAGATTGTCAAAAATGGTATTTAGGAGGTTAAATAACACTTTAAACATATAACAGGGAAGCACTTTTAATTGATAGACATCAGATTCTTAAACAAATCGATGTCTTAATCTGTATTTTACATCGGTTCATTTGCTAAACTGATGTTAGACATGTATTATAACATCAGTTCTGTTTGAGGAAGCGATGTGAAACTTCTACTTTAACATCGGTTTTCTTTTGTTTTACTTTTATATACTTGCACAAAGCGATGTGTTTTAACATTTTAGACATCGTTTTCTTTTTAATTATTTGATTTGTTTTGTTGGTTTAAACATTATTTTTAGTTTGAGTAGGTGATGTGTTTTTAGTTGATTCACATCAGTTTTATAACAAGAACCGATGTTTGAGTTCTTATTTTTTTAAAATAAGCCTGTCCATTTGTGCATAAACCCAGAAAAAGCAAAAATACCAAATGAACATCCAACAAACAACCAAATTATATACTAAATCAACTTGTATGTCTACAACCAAAATCCAACCGCATTCTCCGATAACTACATCTAACCATTCCGACGTCCAACAAACAACCAACATCCATATCTACGGGTGTACACGGTTTGGCCAACCCGACCAATCCAAACCGAACCGACCCTATTTCGGCCGAACCAAACCGATTTTTTTCAACCAGATATATAGTTGGGTTGAAAAAATGTCAATCCGATTTAATTGGGTTGGATATGGTTTTCGATAATTTTAAACCAATCCAACCCAACCCGATTAAAATATATATGTACATGCTAATAAGTTAATCCAAAATTATGTTTAGGCCATTTACATAGATCCATATATCTCTAACTCTAAATGTAACTTATAACCTCCGTGTTTATAGTTCATTTCGTAACAACAATAGATGTTTGATTAGTGTTATATTTTTTGCATTTATGATTAATTCCAATATATAAAGTGTAAGCAATATTATTAGTACTTTTAATGTCGAAAATTAGATGTTTAAGATTATTCAATATGAAGGATTGTAATATTATTTTGAACTATTTTCAAGTGTTTTAAACTTTAAAACCTTATGTTTTATTATAATTTTTTATATTAATTTTGTATATCTATATATTATAAATTGTTGGATAACCCTTTCCTAAGGTTCGGTATCCATATTTTGGTTCAAATATGATTTTTAACTTTAATTTGACCTAGTGGACTATCCATTTTTAGGTTTGGTATCCATATTAGGTTCATAAAAGATCCATGTACTTATTATGACCCATTTTAATTATTAAGACCCATTTTAATTATAGAAACTTTACAATACAATTTTAAATATGAATTGTGTTATTTATGGTAAGTTTTTTTTTGAAAACCACTTATGGTAAGTTTTTAATACAAATTTGAAGTAAAGTTTAAATTTTAACAGATCTATTTATAGAAATAATCTCATAAATATATAACATAAAAATAACATATGTAACGGAAGTAGTTCTTAAATAAATTTATCATATTATGTAGATGTAATACACTTATTATATAGATAATTTAATCTTTCATAATCATATTAGTCAATTTAAATTATAAATTTATTTATTTATTTTATTAAATAATTTTTGAGCTCACTGTATGCAAAGCACGGGCTATAAACTAGTTTAATAAACCGATCAAACCGAACCAAACCGAAGTATACAAATTGGTTTGGGTTACAAATTTAAACGGTTTGGGTTGGGTTGAAATTTTGATAACCCGAATTAATTGGATTGGGTTGCTAAATTCTCCCAACCCGCCCAACCCGATCCGTGTACACCCCTGTCCATATCTACAACTAAAAACTAATCCACCCATCCATATTCATCTCCTTATTCCAACTAAAATTTATACAACTTAATATACGTCTAAAATTTACCAACATAACCACTAAAGTTTGCAAAAACATATGGTTCCCTTACTAGTTTGCAAAAATCAAGTCTTTAAAAACTTCATATCAACTCCTGGATATATTCTGCAGCCTCCATTTGCACCTCGTCAAGCTCGTCCGTCGTATAAAACAAACGGGTCTTGGTCGCCCACTATTTCTAGTAGTGCAGATCAAACTAACCATTACTTCACACAAGGACCATATCACTCTCAAGCACCGATGTTATTCTATGTGCTATAGCTAAGACTGTAGAATCTGAGAAGTGTTCCCTCAGGGTTTGCTGAATCATATTATCAGTTGATGTATCAACCGATGCAGTAGCCTCATCAAGAACTAATACTTTGCTTTTCTTAAGTAGAACATGACCAAGACATACCAATTGCCTCTGACCTACACTCCAGTTCTCCCCATTTTCCGAAACTGCAAGCATTAGGCTAATAATCATTATCAATTTATACTTGCTTATGAATTGAAAAAATAATGAAGTAGGGGTCATATGAAGATGACATGTTGAGTCAAGCTTGTCTTCCTTCTTGCTTTCTTCGTCTCCTAATTGGCACTTGTTGAGAACCTGAAATTTTTTATGAACTACAGAAATTAATATGCATTGTATTGTATATAATCGAATTTTCAACGTACACCACGCTAGCAATAAATTAATACTTGCCACCAACCCACCTCCCAAATTTGTTCATCGGTATAGTCTCCAAGAGGATCCAGGTTGCTCCGGAGTGTCCCCTCAAACATAGTTGGATATTGAGGAATGATGCTTAATCTAGATCGTAAATCATGTAATCCGATCAACATATGTTGATATCACTTTCGGTTCTCCCTACAATTCTGGTCTTCCTCCCTCCTTCAAAGGTGCAAGTAAGACCTCTCAAAATGAGGGGCATATGAGGAGCATATCGAACCTGTAGCCATGAAAAGACTATTACTTTTAAAAAGACCCAGTATACACATATTGCATTCATAAAAGTTGGTGTAAAAGATTAAAAAAACACCTGTAGGTTGTAGACATCAACTTTACCATACAATGGCCAGTGATCAGCTGGCCTATTTGATTCTAAGATAAGAGGAGGCTCACTTGGGATGGAAATGTATTGGAACATCCTTTCAAATGATATAATTTTATTCTCGAGATTACAGAGGCTCCATATTACCCAAGCTTGTAACTGGTTTAGGTTGAGGCCATAAGTAACTGCTAAGCCTGTTATGCCTGCAAACCGATATGTCACCAACGTTGGCCAAAAAACTTAGAATGTGGAGGAGCAAAATCAGATGCAAAATAAGAACTATGTGATATGGAGAAGTACCAAGAATAAAACCACATACTTGGATCTATTGTTCCATGAGGAACAGAGATCAGGAAAACTAACGAGAATGCAAATGTTAGAGAAGACAATATATTCAAGTGAAAGGTTAGCCACTCCCTTACATTAAAACTGTGAAAATTTGGTCGGGAGCTTCCATCGATTAGTTTCATATTTGTTTCCCAAAATCTGCTTTCTTGATCAAAACTCCTAATCATGGTTGATCCTGAAATTGTTTCGGAAAATTTTTGTATAACTGGAGCTTGACGCACTCCAACTAAACGAGCCAGCTTACGTGCTGAAGGTAGATAATATTGATGCAGTATAAAAATATGATATTCAGCTCAGGATAAAGGACAAGTTACTGTAGAAAATACAATTATGCTCGAAACTTGTATGCTTCTGAATATTTTTTATACCAACACTGAAGTTTACACAAGGAGATATGAAAAACTTAGAACTACGAGTAGAGGTGAATTGCTCACATTATTTTGTTTTTCTTTCTTTTAGAACGCTCAACCAAATATCCTTACAGCAATAACGGATAACAAGTACTAAAAAAAGGGACACAAATGTACTTGTAACCAAATGCAAATTACAATAACGGGAATGAAAATTAGGAAGACCTTCCATGCCACCTACGACATTACTACAATAATCTCTAGAAGTTGTATAACTGAAAAGGCAAATGTACCAACTTGATTGGGCATGTCCAAATCAACCGTGCTCTGGTCTGTAGATGCCTGAAAAAAAGTTAATTATACAGACATCTTTTTTTTTGTATTAAATGTACTATCCGTTTAATGCACTTACTCTATTTATGATGCGTCCACTTGGAGTAGAATCAAAGAAAGACATTGGAGCATGAAAAATGCAAGCATGCATTTTGTAGAAGAGCATTGTTGTTATCTTGTATCCAATGATTACAAGGGATATGGATCTTCCAAGTATGCAAAAAGAACTTCCGATTGCCAAGGCTACAAAAAATATTATTAAAGTAGAAACTTTAACTGCAGCAGCCACACTCCTTGACACAGGAGTGGCCCAGGCCATCCAGTAATTGCTTCCAATCTGAAGTACTTGAAAAAAAACTTGTGACAACAGAATAACGGGTATGAGTGCACCCCGATATGCTGTTGTCACATATTTCCAGTAGACTAAGAATCCGACTCTCCCTTTCTCCCTTTCTTCTTTATTAATAAGCTGTCATTTCGTTCCTACTGTTTCATCCGGTGGTTCAGCACTCTGAACATCCACAGTCTGTTACGAGGCCTGAAAACTACCTGTACAGCTATTCTTACCGAGATTAGAAGATTTAGAAGCTGGCCCAACATCTTAAGAGACAAGTGCAGATAAAGCTATCTTATGTGCACCCACAAGTTCAATAAAGTCATTCCCTGAATCAAGTAATTTTCCATATTTTACGGATTGTGTAATCCGGCCATCTTTCATAACCTAATAAGATGGAATTATCTCAAAATGTATCATCACATATAATGATGAAGGAAACAAAGAAGAAGTCTAGCTCACCAGGATGAGGTCTATAGCAGGTAGAAACTCAACTTGATGAGTTATATAAATCACTGTCTTCGACTCCAAAAGACCCAGTAAGCACTCCTGTCACACAAAATTTGTCAAATGATGTATGCCAAATCAGATATATAACAGTAAAACATAATGCATATCGTCCTCATCAAGCTTGTAATATTAACACGCATTATTAAACATATAAATTAATTATTACAACTACACATGGTTACACATATACAATTTCACACCTAAACTAAACAAGGACATAAACAAGAACAAGAACAAGAACATACAGTGAGGAACACAACATAAACAACATAAACTAAACAGAACAAGAACAAGAACATACATAACATAAACTAAACAGGATCCATACACATGCATCTATTAAAATTAAACAAGAACAAAGAGGAACACATGCATCTATTAAAGTAACAAAACATACAAATGCATGTGAAATCTTACCTAATCGAAACCCACTTCAAGATTAACCAAACCCAGCTCCAGAAACCTAAAATCAAACTCGAAAAAACATAAAATAGAAAAACAAACTCGATTAAAATCAAAACAAAAAAAATGAAATTAAATTCGAAAAAATATACTTTTCACACACTAATCGAGTAGTCCAGACTTCCTTCAAGACTCTTCAACACCAATCGACCTCGATTTATGAATTAATCGAGTTTATTAATTCATATAAATTTTAGGGGTTTTAGGTTAAAGAGAGTGAGTGAGAAGAAAGACAGTGAGAGATGAGAGAGAAGAGAGACAAGACAGTGAGAGAGAAGAGAGAAGAGAGAATGAGAGAATGAGAGAGAGAAGAGAGAATGAGAGAGCTGAGAGAGAGAGAGGGGGGAAACTATTTTGGGTAATGGGGGAAACTAAAAATAAAAAATTTGGTTAACGGGGAATTTTTTGGTGTATTTACGGGGGAAAGAAAGAAGCGGGCATTTTTTATTTTTTTAAAAAACGATTATAGACATCGGTTGGTTTAGATACTGATGTCTTACAACACCTTTAACATCGGTTTTAAAGTAACCGATGTTAAAACTGCTTTTAACATCAGTGACATTTCTAACCGATGTTAAAGGGGTGATGTCGTAGGCACTATTTCTAGTCGTGCAAGGCAAAATCTAAAGAGCCTATTCAGGTCGGTCAAAGTTCTTCTCATGTTGATGTTGGAAAAGAAAGAATTCTAAAGGTTGTAGAAGGACCCAATCAAGATCAGGAATTCAATGACCTTCTTGCATCACTAAGAGTGTCTCTTCAAAACAACTATGTGACCTGCAAGAAAACTTTGGCCAAGAATATCAACTTCATAAGGTTAGTGGTGGTGAAAATTGATAACTTTTTGGAGAAAAGGATTATCATGAACATCAATGATGGTGGTGTGGACAGGTGTCTTCAGGTGACTCTCACAAATCTTCAAACTTTAAGAGCATCTAAACTGGATGTAATGATTGACAGAGTGAATCCAGTTATTTCAGAAGACACTCAACTTCTCCAAGAGCTCAAAAAGGCATAGATAACAGCTTTTCTAGAAGCCTATCTATATCCAAACCAATGAGTAGTTTATGTTTGTCCAATAACCAAACAAGCCAGACATCTCCTTGTTACTAAACATTATGTCAGATCAAATACTGAGGCTGATCATGAATTTACAGTCTGATCTAAAGTACAAAAGGAACAAGAAGGATGATGATGTAGAGATGATAAAGATCTTGGATAGATATCTTGTAAATCCTGACACCATGCTGCCAAATACTCAATAGAATCTAAGAAAAGACAAGGATGATGATGAGCAGATAGATGACAAACAAAAGCCTTCTGGCTCAAATCCAAGTCAAGCTTCTAAAGCAACTGGCAGCAAGGAAAAGAATCAAGGAGAGAAAAAGGAGGATGAGAAGAAGGATGGTGAAAACAAAATGAGATAAAGAAGAATCTAACAAAGGCATGATGGCTCAGAACCACAACAAACCCTAAAAATCCAAACAAATCTAGCTCAACCTTCAAAGCCAACAACCTCAATCATCAAACCACCTCTAACCTCTAAGCCAAAGTTTCTATACAAACAAACTGAAAACACCTTCCTAAAAACATCAATCACCTCAAACTAAATATCTCTCAAGAAAATCACAAACTTACCTTTAGACAAGCCTTCACTCAAAAATCACTACAAAACTGTTGGGAGGAAACCAAAGAAGGCTAAGGATGCTGAAAAAGTACAAGTTATTGAAAGGGCCATCTGGAACTATTTCAAGCAAAGTGACTTTCTACCTTTAAATTGGTGCATCTCAGATGAAGATTATTTCAACAAGTAGCTGAGGAAAGAGTTAGAGTCAAGATTGTATCTCTAAGGGAAGTTAGAATTTACTATGAAGATGGGTCATTTACATTTTTTGGTTGTACTTTAATGGACTCTCTCCCCCACAGAAATCAAGAGAGTGATAAGCTTGCTAAAAGATAAGAATACTGCCACAAGAGCATGGAGACCAATTTTGGATGAGTGGTTGATTGTAAGGGAGGAATGAAGAAAAAGAAATGAGACTGAATATGAAGAAAGAAAAAGGAAGTATGATGAGGAGATTGAAATGTTCATAAAAAGATCAGAAGAACTGAAGGAAAAAGGAATTAGTAGAATTTAAAAGGATGGAAAAATGATGAATGTAAAAGATGGAAAATTCACAAGGTTTAAGATTGATATACTAGATGGCTATCCAAAGCCAGACATACTCAAGCTTGTGGAAGCTCTAAGTGGGACTCCAATCATAGAAGAATTAGAAATTCTTGTGTACTTAAAGGACCGCATTAGAGAAGAAGAAGAAGCAAAAATTGTCTTTACCTAAATGTATAAATGAATGAAATTGTGTCAATTTTTAAATATTAGTTTCATTTTCCATTTTAGCTTGGGGTTAGTCTTGTTAACGGGCATGAATTTGTGTTAAGCAATCTTCTCACAAATTGGGGGAGATTGTTGTGCAAGACATGCCTGTACATTAACAAGAGTAAGTCAAATTGACAACCCTAAGTAAGTTGTATTGTAATCATAGTTTGCATTTTATATTATAACATTTAAGGTCTGTAAAAATGTCAAAGAGCAGACTGGAGTCTTTTTCTTTAAACAGTATCAAGCCTAAGAATTATATCTAGAAGAAGATCATGCTTCAGAAGAATTATGAAGAAGCTTGAAGTTTAATAAATCTGTTTTTAGAAAAATGTTCTAAGTCAAGATCTCTACAAGTCACATATTTAGTGTTATAGAGAAGTTATTCGAGAACTCCAAATGACTTATCAAGAAGTCAGGAAAGCTACTAGAGAACTCAGAGATATCGACAAGCCAAACTGAAGACATAGAGATCAGAGATATCGATAAGTCAATTCTTCACTAGAGTGATAAGTGGCATTTTATACCACTTAGAACGTCTTAAAATGGCTTAAATTGGTGTCTTGAAGTCAAGTATTTTGTGTATTTGATGCGTTTTTCTAGTGTTTATGCATTTCAGGGTATTAGTTGCATTTCGGAGGAGGAATCATCAAGAATAAGCCTTGGCATGTGTTCACCATTGCGAGAGGAAAAGAACGGGCAGATTACGGCGAAGAAATGGAGCAAACCTGGAATTTTTCCAGTAGGGTCCTGCGCGCCCGCGCAGCAATGCTGAGCGGCCGCGCAGCAGCCTTGCGCGCCCGCGCAGAAATGCTGAGCGGCCGCGCAGGGTCGGGGAAAAGGATAAATTATTTTAGACTTCTACTTCTGTTTGGCTTCCAACTTCTATGTAATCTGAGTTTTAGGGGACTATTATATAAGTAGATTAGAGACGTTTTCAGAGAGAATGAAGGAGATTATGTTTTAGATTGTGTTTTGCGCAAGAAGCGAAAGAGATAAGGAAGAAGACCGATTTGGCACACTGCAGCGAAGAGGAAGCATATTTTCTTGTGATTCTTGTTTCGTTGTAACGTTGGATGCTAGTTTTATTGCTTTGACTTATTTACTCTTGTGACGTACTCTGTTTAATATAATTAGTTTAGTTATTATTTTTTTGTGTTGTTTATCATGATTTCATATGAACCCATGATGGCGATAAGTTCTATTATGGGCTAATCGTGATCATGGGGTTGCAACGGATTTATTATGGAATTCTTTAGTTAATTGTTTAATACTTTAGTGTGTGATGATTGCATGATATCTAGTATTGGTTGTGCGTATTCGTCTTATGTGCGTCGCGAACATATAAGATAGGGTGTTAATCTCTTGTGAAGCGACGGTGGATCTTGAGATTTAGAACTTGCCATGCTAGCATAGGTTCATGTACGTTGTGCATGATTAGTGGGTAACTCTAACAGTTTTATTTGCCCTATGTAATCAAAAGGGATAACTTGTGCTTAAATCGTTGTGTTGTCAATTTCTGTAGACATATAGGAACTCAACATAATTGATGACTATTCAACTTCTATCTTAATTGTGGATGTTTGGTAGAATGGTATTAGTACAATGAAAGTTGGCTTTTATCAGTTCCGTGTTATTCGATTAATGTCATCACTGTCACATGCTAAAGGTAATAACAATGGCTATAGAAGGAAGTAATAATGAAGTTGTGATCTCATGAGTGTTTTATTATTGATAAATTGAAGTGTTAGTTAAGTGGTTAATTAAGTAGTTAATTATAGTTAATATTTAATCAATAATTTTAAGTGTTATTATCTTAACATTGAGAAGTAATCATACATTGGTGAGTGAGTTTAATTAGACAATAACTTAGTTTGAGTCTCTGAGGGAACGAACTAGAAAGTATTCTATATTACTTGCGAACGCGTATACTTGCGTGAATATTAGTGCATGTTTTCGCCCTAACAAGTTTTTGGCGCCGCTGCCGGGGACTCGGCGTAATTGTTTAGTTTATGTACTTACCATCATTGGTCATTAGGACTTAGTGATTAGGACGTAGTAGTTAATTACTCTTTTCGGTTGTGTTTCAGGTACTTTAGCAAGCATTTATGCAAACTCGTTCTCGTGCTCGCAAGAGGACCTTAGATACAGCTGAGGAGAAAGACGAAGTTCTTGATACTCCGGAGAAGTTAGATTTTGAGGATTCGGATTCAGGAACTGAGCAGAAAGAACCAGTAAACATGGGAGATCGTATTGTTCAAGCTGATCCAGCTCTTATGGATTTTTCTCGGCCTAAAATTGATGACATTCAGTCAAGCATCCTTCATCCGGCTATTCAAGCTAACACCTTTGAAATCAAGCCGGGCACTATTCAGATGGTGCAGAATTCTGTTTCTTTTGGAGGAGCGGCAACTGAAGACCCCAACATGCACATAAGGAATTTTATCGATATCTGCAGCACTTTTAAGTATAATGGCGTGACTGATGAGGCTATCAAGTTGAGGCTTTTCCCATTCTCACTGAGGGATAAGGCTAAAGACTGGTTACATTCTGAACCAGCTGGGTCCATCACTACGTGGCAAGATCTTGCGCAAAAGTTTCTGGTGAAGTTTTATCCAATGGCAAAGACTGCTGCTATGAGGAGTGCTCTTACTCAGTTTGCGCAGCAACCTACAGAATCTATGTGCGAGGCTTGGGAACGCTACAAGGAAATGTTGAGAAAATGTCCACATCATGGAATGCCGGATTGGATGGTAATCACTGGTTTTTATAATGGTTTGGGGCCCCAATCTCGGCCCATGCTCGATGCAGCAGCTGGAGGAGCCTTATGGGCTAAAAGCTATACTGAGGCGTATAATCTTATAGAGACAATGGCTGCAAAACGAGCATCAAAACCCAACTCAGAGGATGACGTCAGGCAAGGTCGCAGGTATTCTGGAAGTTGATGCAGCCACCGCTATTGCAGCCCAGCTCCAAGTGCTATCAATGAAGGTTGATTCTTTGGCTACGTATGGAGTTAATCAAATAGCTATGGTTTTTGAGCTTTGTGCAGGTTCTCATGCTATAGATCAGTGTTCTCTTGTCAACGAATATGTTCAGTATTTGAATAATTATCAGCGACAAAAGCAGCCTGTGCCAGCGACCTATCATCCTAACAACAGAAATCATCCAAATTTTAGCTGGGGAAATAATCAGAATGCTATTCAGCCACCATATCAGCAAGGAGTGAGTAAACAGTTTAACCCACCTGGATTCCAGCAACCACAGCAGTATGCTACAAGGCAATCATATCCTCAACAGGGAAGTGCAGCTGCACCTACTAGTGCTGATTTTGAGGAACTTAAGCTGTTGTGCAAGAGTCAGGCGGTTTCTATCAAGACCTTGGAAAATCAAATCGGTCAATTAGCCAATGCAGTGCTCAATCGTCAACCTGGCACTCTTCCCAGTGACACGGAAGTACCAGGCAGGAAGGAAGCTAAAGAGCAAGCCAAGGCTATTACCTTAAGGTCTGGAAAAGTAGCTGATGCTGAAAAGGCAAAAGAAGTCGAAGCTGAAGTTAGAGATGAAGAATCTAAGCAAAAGGAGAAAGTGGCGGAACCAAGGAAGACTACTGTTGAACACACTCTGCCTGAGGCTAATACAGGGGAGAAACAGCTCTATCCTCCACCACCTTTTCCTAAGAGATTGCAGCAACAAAAGCTGGATAGACAGTTCGGGAAGTTTCTGGAGGTGTTCAAGAAACTTCACATCAATATACCTTTCGCTGAGGCACTGGAACAAATGCCTAGTTATGCGAAGTTTATGAAGACTATTCTTTCAAGGAAGGTGAAACTGGATGACCTTGAAACTGTTACTCTCACGGAAGAATGCAGCGCGGTTCTGCAACAAAAGTTACCACCAAAACTGAAAGATCCAGGAAGCTTCACCATTTCTTGCACCATTGGCAATTTAACTTTTGACAAGTGCCTTTGTGATTTGGGAGCAAGCATTAATCTGATGCCGTTGTCGATCTTTAAAAAGCTGGATCTGCCTGATCCAAAACCCACATACATGTCGCTACAATTGGCGGACCGTTCCATTACTTACCCAAGGGGCATAGTTGAGGATGTGCTCGTCAAGGTGGATAAGCTCTTCTTTCCTACTGATTTTGTTATTCTGGATTTTGAGGAAGATAAGAAGATTCCCATAATCTTGGGGAGGCCTTTCTTGGCTACTGGCCGTACCTTGATAGATGTGCAAAAAGGGGAACTTACTATGCGGGTCCAAGATCAGGATGTGACCTTCAACGTATTCAAGGCAATGAAATTCCCTACAGAAGATGAGGAGTGCTTAAAAGTGGATGTGATTGATTCTGCGGTTACTTCGGAACTCGATCACATGCTAATGTCTGATGCATTGGAAAAGGCCTTAGTGGGGGATTTTGACAACGATGATGAAGATAGCAACGAGCAATTACAATATCTGAACGCTTCTCCATGGAAGCGAAAGCTCGACATACCATTTGAATCTCTTGGTACTTCTGACCTTAAGAATGCTGAAGGGAAGCTCAAACCATCAATAGAGGAAGCACCTACCTTGGAGCTCAAACCATTACCTGAACACTTGAGGTATGCTTTTTTAGGTGATTCATCTACGTTACATGTTATTATTTCAGCTGACCTTTCAGGTAGTGAGGAAGACAAGCTCTTAAGGATTTTGAGAGAATTCAAATCGGCTATAGGATGGACCATAGCAGACATCAAGGGGATAAGTCCTTCATATTGTATGCATAAAATTCTGTTAGAGGAAGGTAGTAAGCCAACTGTGGAACAGCAGCGAAGACTGAACCCGATCATGAAGGAGGTGGTGAAGAAAGAAATTCTGAAATGGCTAGATGCAGGCATCATTTATCCTATTTCTGACAGCTCGTGGGTGAGCCCCGTGCAATGTGTACCTAAGAAAGGAGGTATCACTGTGGTCGCAAATGAAAAGAATGAGCTCATCCCTACTCGAATAGTTACAGGATGGAGAGTATGCATGGATTATAGAAAATTGAACAAAGCCACAAGGAATGATCACTTCCCTCTCCCATTCATTGATCAAATGCTTGACAGATTGGCGGGACATGAGTATTTTTGTCTTCTGGATGGTTATTCCGGGTATAATCAGATTTGTATTGCACCAGAGGATCAGGAAAAGACTACCTTCACTTGTCCATTTGGCACATTTGCTTTTCGTAGAGTTTCGTTTGGGTTATGTGGCGCCCCAGCCACCTTTCAGAGATGTATGATGGCTATATTCTCTGACATGATTGGAAATAACGTCGAAGTGTTCATGGATGACTTCTCCGTCTTTGGACACTCATATGATGAATGTTTGAATAATCTACGCGCCGTACTCAAAAGATGCGTGGAAACTAATTTGGTGCTTAATTGGGAGAAATGTCATTTTATGGTGTGTGAAGGCATTATCCTTGGGCATAAGGTCTCTAGCAAAGGTCTGGAGGTGGATAAGGCCAAGGTGGGAGTCATTGAAAATCTTCCCCCACCTAATTCGGTGAAAGGAATCCGTAGTTTTCTCGGTCATGCGGGTTTTTATCGGCGATTCATCAAGGACTTTTCAAAGATATCTAAGCCGTTGTGCAATTTACTTGAGAAAGATGTGCCTTTCAAATTTGATGATGAATGTTTGGCAGCATTCGAGACTCTCAAGGAGAATTTGATCACGGCACCAGTTATTACAGCACCAGATTGGACAGAACCGTTTGAGATGATGTGTGATGCGAGTGACTATGCGGTAGGTGCAGTTCTGGGACAGCGCAAGAAAAATCTCTTCCATGTGGTCTACTATGCGAGTAAGACTTTAAATGGGGCCCAATTGAACTACACCACTACTGAGAAGGAGCTTTTGGTTATAGTCTTTGGCTTTGAGAAATTTCGATCTTATCTGCTTGGTACGAAAGTGACAGTATTCACTGATCATGCAGCTATTCGCTATCTGGTTTCTAAGAAGGATTCAAAGCCGAGACTCATTCGTTGGGTGCTTTTACTTCAAGAATTTGAGTTAGAGATCAAAGATAAAAAAGGTACTGAGAATCAAGTAGCTGACCATCTCTCTAGGTTGGAGAATCCCGATTCTACTTCACAAGATAGGACGTTAATCAATGAATCTTTTCCGGATGAGCAGTTGTTTGCAATTCAGGAGGAAGAACCATGGTTTGCAGATATTGTAAACTATCTTGTCAGCAATATAATGCCGCTTAATTTGACATCCGCTCAAAAGAAGAAGTTTCTGCATGAGGTGAAGTGGTATATGTGGGATGAACCATATTTGTTTAGACAGGGAGCTGATCAAATCATCAGGAGATGTATCCCGTTCTGTGAGACGGAGGGGATATTACGAGACTGCCATTCCACGGTTTATGGTGGACACTATGGAGGTGAGAAGACGACAGCTCGTATTCTGCAAGCAGGTTTTTTCTGGCCTACTTTGTTCAAGGATGCTCATCAGTTTGTTTTAAGGTGTGATCGTTGCCAAAGAGTGGGAAATTTGTCAAGGAAGGATGAGATGCCATTAAATGTGATGCTTGAAGTCGAGGTCTTTGATGTATGGGGAATCGATTTCATGGGGCCTTTTATCTCGTCTTGCAATAATCAGTACATCTTGCTGGCAGTCGATTATGTCTCAAAATGGGTCGAAGTTAAAGCTTTACCGACAAATGATGCAAAGGCAGTGCTAAATTTTCTTCATAAGCAAATTTTTACAAGGTTTGGAACGCCTCGGGTAATCATAAGTGATGAAGGATCGCATTTTTGCAACCGTAAGTTCACTTCTATGATGCAGCGTTATAATATGAATCATCGAGTAGCTACTGCCTATCATCCGCAAACAAATGGTCAAGCGGAAGTGTCTAACAGAGAGATAAAGCGCATTCTAGAGAAGGTTGTTTGTCCGTCAAGGAAGGATTGGTCTTTAAAGCTCGATGAAGCTGTTTGGGCTTACAGAATAGCATACAAAACTCCACTTGGGATGTCACCGTTTCAGTTGGTGTAGGGTAAGGGATGTCATCTACCGGCGGAGCTTGAGCATAAGGCCTACTGGGCATTGAAGAAATTGAACCTGGATTTAGATGCAGCTGGTAAGAAAAGAATGCTTCAGCTTAATGAACTTGATGAATTTCGACTGCAAGCGTACGAGAATAACAAAATGTATAAGGAAAAGGTGAAGAGGTGGCACGATAGGAAGCTACATCCTAAGTTATTTGTGCCAGGGCAACAAGTTCTTTTATTCAACTCTCGGCTCCGACTTTTTCCTGGGAAGTTGAAATCAAGGTGGTCTGGACCTTTTATTGTCAAAACTGTGTTTCCACATGGAGCGGTGGAAATTTTTGAGAATGATTCGGACCAAGCATTCAAGGTTAACGGTCAGCGGTTGAAGCACTACTATGGGGACATGGCAAACCGAGAGGTGGTTAGTGCCATTTTGTTGACTACTTTAGAAAGGTACGGAACGTCAAGCTAATGACGAAAAAGAAGCGCTGCGTGGGAGGTAACCCATGAATTGTTGTTACAGGAACCCTTAGAAGTTAATAACCTATCCAAAAACACAAAAAAATCAGAAAACAGGGGCTGAAATTTTTTTTTTCCAGAGACCCTCTGCGCGCCCGCGCAGCTATGCTGAGCGGCCGCGCAGGGGTCGAATTCCAGAAATTTTTTTGCAGTTCGGAAAAAAAAAAATAAAAAAAAAATAAAAACACAAAAAACCCATCACAGAACATAAACCCACGAATTCTTTTCCCATTACCCCATGATTTTATCCCTCAATCCCACTCCTAATCTAATTTAACCTACTCCACACCCTATATATACATACACCTATCCTACATATCTCCCACAAACTTCCTACACTTAAACCCTCTCATAAACATCAAAAATCAGTTCTTACACACTTTTATTCACAAATCAATGGCACCCAAGAGAGCACGCACTATTGACAGCAGCAGCACAGTTCCTACTGCTGATTCATCAAGGGGTACTGCTGCAAGGCCTCGGTTAACTGACAGAGCTGCGGAGGAGGAGTACACTAGGCTGTTGGGGAAGCCGATTCTGAAGGAGAGGGGGTTTTTACCATCAGGGAGGGATGGTGAGTTGTTGCCCATGATTGCAGAGAAGGGGTGGATAGATTTTTGTGAGTCAACCGAAGCAGTACCGATGAGTGTTATTCGCGAGTTCTACGCGAACGCGAAGGCTGAAAAGAATGGGTTTTCTGTAGTTCGTGGGCTGACGGTTGATTATCATCCTGCGGCGATTCGCCGTGTGATTGGACAGCGAGAGAGGAAGCCCGAGGAGGAGAACTGGAATGAAAAGACTGCTGAGGATTTTGACTTGGATTTGATTTGTGCGACTCTCTGTCGACCGGGCACAGTTTGGAACCGTAGTCCAGCCAATAATGAGTATCGTCACTTTCCAGCGATCGCCATGAACAGGTATGCCCGTGCATGGAATGCATTTATATGTGCTAATATTTTGCCTTCTTCACATGCACACGAGGTCACAGTTGAGAGAGCATAGTTGTTGTGGGGAATTCTGAATGAGGAATACTATGTGGACCTTGGTGAGTTTATCTACCAAGGAATTCTGAAGTTTTTGAGGGGAGCAAAGCATATGAACATCCATTATGCATCCACGGTTACGAAGCTATGCCGAGCAGTAGGAGTGAACTGGCCGGCTCATGAGCAGTGCAGTTGCCAGCAGCTCCGATAGATTCTGGCACTCTGAATGGGATGCAGGAGTGGACCGGTGGTGAGCCTGAGGAGCATGGGCTGGGTTATCGTCTTCCAGGAGGGCGTCCAGCACGAGGTGCTACTATGGCTAGGCCAGGGCGTGGTGAGGCTGGTTCTTCGAGAGCTCAGGAGGGTGCTGGGATGGGTGATGCCCAGTATAGGAGGCTTTCACGGCGGATGGATGCCATGTATGAGACGCAGAGCAGGTTTGCTCAGGAGCTCACTCTTGCGTTAGGGACTGCTTTTCGAGGCCTTGGAGCTGATATCCAGTGGCCAGTTTTTGGTGAGGACTCTGCATACCCGCCGCCTGATACTCCACCCACTGAGGGTGATGATGATGATGACTCCGAGTAGGTATACCCTGTGTTTCTTTCTACTACCTTCACTGGGGACAGTGAAGATTTTAAGTTTGGGGGTGGTAGTTAAGGAACATTTTGTGTGTGTCATATAGCTGCATATTCATGATAGTTAGTTCATATAGTTGCATAATTTTTGCCATATAGTTTTTTTTTATAGCTTTATTTGTTTGTCATATCATATAGCTCATGCATATACCATGATCCCTTTTGCAATGATTTATCGACTGAATTGTGATATTGATGCGAGTGTAGTGATAGCATTAAAGTGATATTAAGTTGTGTAGGTTGATATGCATGCTAGAAGCACTTGTATTTTCACTAAGTCTTAGAGAATGCTTAAGGGCTAGATTGTTGTTATGATCTGATTATTTTCGAGGATAATCTATTTATTATGCTTAGAATTTGATAATAGGTTCTTAGTGGTAAAGGCATGAAAAAGAAATAAAAAATGGAGTAAAAATGGAATTTGTTGCTAGTTGTGGCTAGGCGTCAATTGGCTAGTAGCCGGCTCGCATGTTATGTGAGTAGTCTAGGGTTGAGCAAGATGGAGCGAAACGCACTTGCTCAGAAAAGAAAAAAAAATTGCATAATTGATCAAGAGTGGGCTCTTTGGTATTCGAGTTATTAAGTTCTTAGGGGACTTTGTGCCTAGTGACCTAAGGCTTTTAGATTCTGGGATCCGCTAACCTAACGCTCGTTACATGGATACCATTGTATAAGTCTTTTGTGGACCTCACTCATTGCACGGTCAAATAAGCATTTGAGTTGTAAATAAAAAGCACGATTCCGTAGTAAGCTCCAGAGTTCTTGTAGTGTTGTATATCACTTTGTGCCTAGAATTTTTATTCTTTGTATAATCGTAGGATTGCCTTGAGGATAGTCTAGTCATAGTAATTGGTCTAGTTCCGAAGCATATCTGTTAAGCATTTGCACACACCACGTTTCTGGCTGTATGTCCGTTTGCATGAGTTTATTGATCTTTAGTGTCTAACTGCATTCGTTGAGACGTGACAATTTGGTTGGTTAATTGTAGTAAGGGGGATCGTTGCATTTTCATATAGATTGCATTCATGCATATTTTTATTTGTTTTGAGTCTGTGATGCTTGAGGACAAGCATCGATTTAAGTTTGGGGGTGTGATAAGTGGCATTTTATACCACTTAGAACGTCTTAAAATGGCTTAAATTGGTGTCTTGAAGTCAAGTATTTTGTGTATTTGATGCGTTTTTCTAGTGTTTATGCATTTCAGGGTATTAGTTGCATTTCGGAGGAGGAATCATCAAGGAATAAGCCTTGGCATGTGTTCACCATTGCGAGAGGAAAAGAACGGGCAGATTACGGCGAAGAAACGGAGCAAACCTGGAATTTTTCCAGTAGGGTCCTGCGCGCCCGCGCAGCAATGCTGAGCGGCCGCGCAGCAGACTTGCGCGCCCGCGCAGAAATGCTGAGCGGCCGTGCAGGGTCGGGGAAAAGGATAAATTATTTTAGACTTCTACTTCTGTTTGGCTTCCAACTTCTATGTAATCTGAGTTTTAGGGGACTATTATATAAGTAGATTAGAGACGTTTTCAGAGAGAATGAAGGAGATTATGTTTTAGATTGTGTTTTGCGCAAGAAGCGAAGGAGATAAGGAAGAAGACCGATTTGGCACACTGCAGCGAAGAGGAAGCATATTTTCTTGTGATTCTTGTTTCGTTGTAACGTTGGATGCTAGTTTTATTGCTTTGACTTATTTACTCTTGTGACGTACTCTGTTTAATATAATTAGTTTAGTTATTATTTTCTTGTGTTGTTTATCATGATTTCATATGAACCCATGATGGCGATAAGTTCTATTATGGGCTAATCGTGATCATGGGGTTGCAACGGATTTATTATGGAATTTTTTAGTTAATTGTTTAATACTTTAGTGTGTGATGATTGCATGATATCTAGTATTGGTTGTGCGTATTCGTCTTATGTGCGTCGCGAACATATAAGATAGGGTGTTAATCTCTTGTGAAGCGACGGTGGATCTTGAGATTTAGAACTTGCCATGCTAGCATAGGTTCATGTACGTTGTGCATGATTAGTGGGTAACTCTAACAGTTTTATTTGCCCTATGTAATCAAAAGGGATAACTTGTGCTTAAATCGTTGTGTTGTCAATTTCTGTAGACATATAGGAACTCAACATAATTGATGACTATTCAACTTCTATCTTAATTGTGGATGTTTGGTAGAATGGTATTAGTACAATGAAAGTTGGCTTTTATCAGTTCCGTGTTATTCGATTAATGTCATCACTGTCACATGCTAAAGGTAATAACAATGGCTATAGAAGGAAGTAATAATGAAGTTGTGATCTCATGAGTGTTTTATTATTGATAAATTGAAGTGTTAGTTAAGTGGTTAATTAAGTAGTTAATTATAGTTAATATTTAATCAACAATTTTAAGTGTTATTATCTTAACATTGAGAAGTAATCATACATTGGTGAGTGAGTTTAATTAGACAATAACTTAGTTTGAGTCTCTGAGGGAACGAACTAGAAAGTATTCTATATTACTTGCGAACGCGTATACTTGCGTGAATATTAGTGCATGTTTTCGCCCTAACATAGAGAACTCCAGAGATATCGACAAGTCAAAATATCATTAGAGATCTCTGAGATATAGACAAGTAAAATATCACCAGAGATCTCTGAGATATCTACAAGTCAAAATATCACTAGAGATCTCAGAGATATCGACAAGTCAAGTGAAGACATGAAGCTGAGTGATCTCGACAAGCTAAAGTCTCTTATAGAGAACTCAGAGACCTCTACAAGTCAAAACAACTATGGAGTATTAGAGATCTCGATAAGCCAATATAATTATCGAGATGTCAAGTTCTTTATATGCCTAATTGGAGATCTCGAGATAAAATCTCAAAGTATAAATTGCAGACCAGTTCAATATTCAAGATTATCAAGTAACAAACAATCTAATCAAGTTGGATTGACAAGTCTACAAAAAGCAGCTTGAAGAGTGCAAACTCAAGGGTGAAGATTAACTGACAAAGGAAGATCAAAGTTAACACAGTATGCAAAGATATGCTAAGCCAGAATTGGGAGATATATTTTTCCTAAAATGGAATGATTAGTGACAGCTTACTAAAGTGAATAGTATCTCTTATTACACACTGTGTAAACCAGTAGTTAAGTATCATATAAAATTAACACTGGTCCTTTGTTAGATGTAACAATTTAGATCAGAAATTTTGTATTCTCTTAAGGAAGCAGCTAAGCTCTTTATCAAAGAGCCTAGAAATTTTGTAGCAAGACATTCTTAATTTTAATATAAAATTGAGTTATGAAGATCTGTGTTCTTTATTGTTAACTGCTTACTTTCAATACTAACACATTACACTACAAGATTTATTTTACTTTGTTCACCACCATTCATAAATCAAGAAAAGCATAAAAATACCAAAAACACATTTACCCCCCCCATTTGTGTGGTATTCATTACCTAACACTTGGTTAATCTTTTTGGTTTGTGTTTAAGGTTTCCTTGAATTACTTAAAAAACTTGGGGGTTTTCTTTGATGTGTTGCCCCTAACTCCGGGGTCTTATGAATATGAGGCTCCGGGGTTGACTTGGTTAATCTTTTTGATTTGTATTCAAATTTTTTGGGATAAGGATGGATGGATAAGGACGAGATGTCCTTGATTTGATTGGACTAAGAAAAAGTTTTGGCGGATTATTCGGGGTGTCAGAAGTTTGTTGGATTTTGAATAGGTTTCAAATATACGCATACATGTATATATATTTTTGATTGTGAGAAACTCTTGCATTCCCCCTCTTTTTTCTCATGAAAAGTAGTGCCATGAAATAATTATTGAGCTGTAATTATTAAAGTGACAGCGTGAACATTAACTACAGTGGTTTTTGTTTCCTTCGAGGCGAATGACCATGCGCCACGTGTCCATCCTGTCTGGCCTAACATCAAATCTTCATCCGCCTTTTTCTCCCTATAAATACTCTATTTTCTTCTTTCTTCTTTCTTTTACGCAAACACAAAGTTGAGAGCAAAAAGCACATATTTTCTGCATTTTGAAGCTTTTCCCGGAGATTTCTTGAAGTTTTTCTTGTTGAAGCCTCTTCCTTCTCTCATGTTTCTTGTAAGCTTAATTTTATGTTCCTTTTTTCTTTATTTTCATCATTGCATGCTATCATTTTATGACTATTCGAGTAGTTTCTCCGAAATATCGTGACTGTCGGTTTGGTTTCTTCTAATTTTCAAGCAAATTGTACTTGTTTTGGCTTGTTGTAGTTATTGAATGTTTATTTTTGGTGTTTATGTGATTGAAATTGCAAAAATTATTTGATTTACATTCGAAATATGTGTTTCTGTTTATGGTAAATTGGGTTGAATCCGGGGTGATTCTATGGTGTTCTTGGTGCTTATGCTTCTGTGTATAATTGTATGTATATGGTATAAATCTGTTTTCTGAATTCTGATTTTTCTTCAAAAGTGTTTCTAAGTTTCTTTTATTTATATGTTTTGAGTTCGGGTGTGGCATTGACTCCGGGTAATTCTCATATATAGTATATGCAAGGTAGAAGGTTTAAACAACTTGCTAACCTTAGGAAGCACAATCTGGACATACCCGATAGGTGATATAAAATCTAGCTTCTCTTCTTCTTCCAGTGATCTTATAGAAATGCCTACCCGTACTAAGAGACCGGTCCAAATTTTAGCCGGGACCTTAGTTTTAGGCCCTGGGGAAACATTAGCAAATGAGGATGGGTCCTGGGAGGATGTTGACCACTATTTTGTACAGTGTAGGAGAGATCCCCACCCTTTAGAATTCTAATATCGGGATTTGTCCATGGCCTACGGGGGTCCGGAGGGATTGGATAGCCGGGAGCCGTATGATGAATCCACTTTAAATAGGTATTTTTTTAATGCTTCGGGGACCCGATATGAGTGTGGCCCAGTTCATAAAGATATTGGGGAGAGATATACTGATCTCGAGGTGGATAATACGCTTAGGCATGCGTTTAACCTTGGGGAGGAGTTTGAGTAGATGTGGTCGAGCCACATTAGCGTGTATACCATAAGCCATCCGGGGGCTATGTTGGGATTCCCTTAGAACATCTCTGGGGGATGCGAATAGGTTTACACCAGTTTATCAAGTCCTTGTGCTAAGATGTATATGGTATTCCTTTCACCCAACTTGCTCCGAACTCCGTCAAGTGGATCAGTTGGTTTCTGGCCTGCTGCCATGCCAAAGAATACCTCCCTACCTTCAAACTTTTTCATCACATTTTAAAAATTAAAAAATCCACCAGTAAGCCCCTGTATGAGAATTTTGTCCCGGGTCGAGGATTTTGGGTTCCCTTCTGACAAGATGATCCTCCCAGTTATAAGATGAACTATCTTAAAGGGTGGCATAGGGAATTTATTTTTGTCCGGGGTGGGGACTTGGAGTTTATGCCACAGTATAAGACTGAATTGAAAACAGATAGATTTGCGGTCCAGAAACTCGGACAATGGGCTCTCATGATGGTCTATTCCTTCTGTGGGGCATTCGGAGGGTAGTGGACCCGTGATACTTTTAATGATAATGTTGAGATGCATGTCGCTGGCAGTAAGTTACTAATCCTTTTTATTTAACATTAACATTGTTTAATATCCCATTTAATATGGGGTTAATGTTTGATTTGTACTCCCTTTCAGGTATTCCGAAGCTCCTTCCCCACCTGAATAAAATGTGAATGTCTGCTTAATTGAAGGACTTGGCAGCTCGCTGTAGGAGGATTGGTGGATTGAACAGTTTGGTGGCCAGGAAAGGAAAGAAAGGGAATGAAGCTGGTAATGATGATGGGGGGTTCAGTTTGGGCAATATTGCTGCAGTGAACCCGGGGAGGGTTGTTATTCGGATTAGTGAGCCCTAAAAGGAAATAGAGAAGGAGAAAGAGAAAGAGCTCAGTAAGAAGAAGACAGTTCCTGGGGATGGTGTTGATGAGGCCGGAGGTTCCGAGAGCTGGGTTTCCATAAAGGTTGATATTCAAATGGCTCCGGATACCCCGAAAACCTTCAAGGCATTGTTGGCAAGTTTCAATCCGGAGACGCAGAGGAAAGAGCTCTTCGAAAATTATGCCACTACTGCCAAGATGAGGTGGTACCGGAGGGAACCCATTGAGGACTTCTTGGTCGGGATACAGGAGGACATTACTGCTGTAAGTATCTTCATTATACTTATCTTTTTTTGTAAACACCCCTTTCTCTTTCTGATAGTTAGTTTTCTTTCAGGCTAACTCAAAGGTTGCGGGTCTTGTGGCAATCGCCCGGATTCTAAAAGCCAAGGCTGATATCGAGGTGGCCTCGAAGACTGAGGCGTTGAACCTGGCCCGGGAGCTGAATAACTTAAAAGCTGAGAATACAAGGGGGAATGATGCACACAAGAAGATTTTAGATGAGCTTCGGGAGAAGCAGGTTCAGGAGGATGCTGCAGTTAAGGCGATGTAGGAGGAGAACCAAAAGCTAAAGGAGACATAGCTGCTAGGCTGACCCCGTATGAGGTCTTGGCCAGTTTCTGAGGCACTCCTGTATGTTTCAAAGAGTTGAATGAGAAGGTGATGAAGAAGATCCAAATATGCTGGAGGGTTGCCTCCCGTTATCTTGCCGAGGTCTCCGGGGGTACTATTGATGTCTTCTTAGAACTCTATATTGAAGAAGAGACCCGGCTTGAGGAGGAAGCCAATGCTCTCGCGGCGGAAGAATCCGGTGTTGGTGCTTCGACTTCAATTCCTCCTCTCCCCAAGCAGCCTCTAGCCCAGCAGCCCCCTCTGCCTTAGGAAGATCTCGAGCATCCTCCTTCCGAGCCATAAGTTGAAGAATGATAATGATTGGCCTTGATGGCTTGTAATTTTTATTCATATACTTTAAGATTTTCATGAACTAACCCTTTTGGCTTGTTAAATTTGTGTGTACCTTTGATTTGCCCGGGGTTGGATTACCCTGGTGCTTTTAATTTCATGCCATGGTTTCTGCATTTTCGTTTTACGTCTTTCTTGTTTTGGACTAAAAATTTTCAAGTTAAGAAATTTCTTTAACACATGGGGTTTGTTTCTTTCACCCCGGGTAGAGGTAAAAATTTGAATTTGAGAAAATTTTCTAAGTCACATAGGGTGTGTTTAATTGACCCCGGATAGTGATAAAAATTTGAAACTGAGAAATTTTTTAGGTACACATAGGATGTCTTCAATTGACCCCAGTAGGGGTGAAAATTTAAAATTGCGAAAATTTTCTAAGTACACATGGGTTGTGTTTAATTGACCCCGGGTACGGATGAAAATTTAAAATTGAGAAAATTTTGTAAGTACACATGGTCTGTGTTTAATTGACCCCGAGTAGGGGTGAAAATTTAAAATTGAAATTTTTTTCTAAGTACACATAGACTGTGTTTAATTGACCCCCGGGTAGGGGGCAAAAATTTAAAATTGATAAAATTTTCGAAGTACACATGGGCTGTGTTTAATTGACCCCGGGTAAGGGTGAAAATTTAAAATTGAGAAAATTTTCTAAGTACACATGGGATGTGTTTAATTGACCCCGAGTAGGCATACAAATTTAAAATTGAGAAAATTTTCTAAATACACCTGGGTTGTGTTTAATTGACCCAGGGTAGGGGTGAAATATTAAAATTAAGAAATTTTTTTAAGTACACATGAGTTGTGTTTAATTGACCCCGAGTAGGGGGTAAAAATTTAAAATTGAGAACATTTTCTAAGTACACATAAGATGTGTTTAATTGACCCCCGGGTAGAGGTGAAAATTTAAAAATGAGAAAATTTTCTAAGTACACATAGGATGTGTTTAATTGACCCCGAGTAAGGGTAAAAAATAAAAATTGAGAAAATTTTCTAACTACACATGGGCTGTGTTTAATTGACCCCGGGTAGTGGTGAAAATTTAAGATTGGGAAAATTTTCGAAGTACCCATGGATTGTGTTTAACTAGAGTGAGTGAATGTGCATTTGGGTGTGCAGATAATAGTTATGAGCTAGTGCATGAATGAATTTATTCTAAGCTATGAAATGCTCAAAATATGGCATTCCGTTGCAATTATACTTTGATAATGGTTACATTCCAGGGTATACTAGATACAAACTTGAATTTCCTTTATGGATAAAAGAAACAATACAACTTTAAAGTTCTTATTTAATAGAGAGATGACTCCGGAATATGCATCTTTTGGTTACTGGTAGAATTTTCTTAGGCGAGCCATGTGCCATGTGTTTGGGACCTCGATGTCATTCATATAGCTTAACTTGTAGGTTTTCGGGCATAGTACCTACTTGATTTTATATGGTCCTTCCTAGTAAGGCTGCAACTTGCCTTGATTTGTTGGATCAGAAGCTTCCGTGTCTTGGAGAACCAGATCTCCAACTTTATATTCCCTGATTCTATCCTTCTTTCCAAAGTAAAGCTTTATCTTTTTTTTTGTATCTCTCAATTCTCTACATTACCCGGTCTTTTACTTCATCTAATAGCTCTAGGTTCGTCTTTAGGCCTTCGATGTTGGACACTTCATCAAAGTGAATGACTCTGTGAGATGGGGATCTGGTTTCCACTAGGAGTATGGCCTCCAAACCATAAGCGAGTTTGAAAGGGGTTTCCACGGTACCAGTCCTTAGGGTGCTTCTATATGACCACATGACCCTTGGGAGTTCATCTGGCCATGTCTTTTTTGATTTTTCTGATATTTTCTCAAGTCCCTGGAGTATGGTTCTGTTCGTCACTTCTACTTGACAATTTCCTTGTGGATGTACCACGGATGACCATTTGTGTTTGATCCTGAGCTCTTTAAGACATGATTCAAAATCTGAGCCTACAAATTGGGGTCCATTATCGGAGACCAAGACTATCGGGATCCCAAATCTCATCACAATAAAATCCATGAACTTTATACAATCTTGTTGATTAAGTGTACGCGTTGCTTTTGATTCAACCCATTTGGTCATGCAATAAATTGCCATCAACACGTATCATAGGTCTCCTTTTGCCCGGGGAAAAGGACCCATGATATCAATGCCCCAGACGACAAAAGGGATCGGGGAAAGAACTGATGCAGGAAGGTTCGGGCTTTGTTTTGGTACGTTGATGAACATTTGACATCGGTTACATTTCTTGACATATGCAACTCCATCTGCGTGAATTGTTAGCCAGTAGTATCCTTGTCTGATTATCCTGTAAACCAAGGCCTTTGCTGCTAAGTGATCTCCACAAATGCCTTCATGCACTTACCGGAGACAGTAATCGGCTTCCTCCAGATCCACACACTTTAGAGTTGGAGTTGAAAAGGTTCGCCTATAGAGCTGATCATCCTCGAGGAAGAAACGAGAGATTTTATATTTCAAGTAAATGACCTTGTTCTTGTCTTCCGGGAGCGTTCCATATTTCAAATAGGCTATAAAAGAAGTCATCCAATTCCCCGAGCTGCTGATGCACATAATTTCAGTTTTTTGGGTACTTGGGGCCCCGAGTTCTTTGAAATAGACTAGCGTATTTAAATGTGCAGAATTTTATACCAGTTTGGAGAGCTCATCTGCTTTAGCATTTTTTTTGCTGCTGATTTGCAGGATGGTGGCATCCAGGATGGTTTCTAAGATATTCCTTACCATGGCTTGGTATTATGCCAACTTCTGATCTTTGGCGATGTACTCTCCGTTTGTCTGCTTGACCACGATATGGGAATCACTATTGATGATTAAATTTTTCACTCTGAGTGATTTTGCTAGTAGGAGACCGGATATTAGTGCTTCGTACTCGGCCTGATTGTTTGTTGCTTTGAAAATGAAGGTTATTGCTTACTGAATAGTGAACCCTTCAGGACTACTAAGAATGAGACCAGCCCCGGATCTTTCAGTTGTTGCCGATCCATCCACATATAATGTCTACGCGTGTTTTCTGAGAGTTTCCTCTTTGATGTTGGCTTGCTTTATGGTGATTGAGGGGGATTCGGGGAATGTGCATATCATTGAAAACACTGCCAATTCCTGAGCCTTTATTGTTGTCCGGGGTACAAACTTGACATTGAACTGACTTAGTTCAATAGCCCAATTGACGAGCCTCCTGATCGCATTGGGTTTATAAATGATTTTTTGGAGAGGTTGGTCGGTGACTACCTTAATTTATCGGCCTTAGAAGTATTGTCTTAACTTCCTGCTTAAATATACAAGGGCCAAAACAAACTTTTCCAAGTTTGGGTACCGAATTTCAGCATCTTTGAGAACTTGACTGACATAGTACACTGTGCTTTGGATTCCCTTTTCTTAAAAATAAGTGCAAAAGAGATGGCTTTTGGATCAGCCGCTATATAGAGAGATAAAGATTCATTGGGTTTTACCTTTGATAGAACTGGTGGGTTCATCAGATGTTACTTAACTTCTTCGAATGCAGAGTTGCACTCCGGGGTCCAGTCTATCAATTTTTTGTTTTGTGTCCCCTTGAGCAACTAGAAGAAGGGTAGGCATCTTTCAGCAAGTTTTGGAATAAACCTGCGAAGTGCTGCGAGACATCCGGATAGCTTCTGATTGTCTTTCTGGGTTCGGGGAACCTTCATTTCCATGATTTCACTTCTCTTTTCCAGGTTTGAACTAATTTTTCTTTCTCTAATCAGGAAACCCAAGAACTTACCTGCGTGGACCCCGAATGCACATTTTTTTGAGTTGAGCTTCATATTGTACTTCCTCAAGTTATCAAAATATTCTTTAAGATCCTTGATATGGTCCGCAATTGATGTTGACTTGGTGTTATGTCATTGACATATGACTCCATGTTTCTTCCCAACTGGCTTTTGAAGATTATGTTCATCATTTTCTGGTAGGTGGCTCCCGCGTTGTTGAGTCTGAATGGCATCATGATAAAGCATTTACTACTCGGTGAGTTATGAAAGTTGTCTTCGCTATGTCCTTCGGATTCATCTTGACCTGATTACATCCGGAAAAGGCGTCCATGAAGCTCAGCATAACATGCCCTGAAGTCACATCAATCAGCTGATCAATGCTAGGGAGAGGATATGAATCCTTTGGGCATGTCGAATTCAGACTTGTGTAATCAACACACATTCTCCCTTTTCCGTTCGGCTGACCAACACCACATTAGCCATCCAATCCGGGTACTTGATCTCGCAAATGATATCAGCTTTTAGGAGTTTTTCAACCTCCTCATCGATTGCTTGTTGACGCTCCAAGGCAAAATTCCTTCGTTTCTGTTTGATTGGCATCTGCTGGGGATCAATATCCAAACTATGCATCGCCACTGATTCATCGATCCCGGGAATATCCTTTGAGCTCCAGGAAAATAAATCAGCATATCCTCTGCTGGGGTTTGTACCTTAAATCTGGATCGTTGGCGTGTGCTGGATTAGAGAATGCGTAGACGTCTGTGATGGGCCAAAGTGTCCCCGGATCCGGATCGTTGGAAGGTTGCAGATCCCGACAACCTGGGCGGTAGGGATGATGCCACGTGTATGGGGGTCCTTCCTTTATTGCATTCTGGTCTTTGGGCTCTTTTTATCCGGTTTTTCCTGGACCAGTATTAAACATGGCCTATCAGTGTGCACATCCCATTTCTTAGATAATATCATGCTCTATTATATTATATTATGTTAGCCCTTTCACAAGAAAAAACGTACTCTTATTAGAAAATCATGTACGATATAGACAAAATTATTATATATAATATATATTTGTTAATACATGGGTCATTAAATTCAGATAACGATTTATATAGTTAGAATTACATATCATTTAAGAAGAATTGTTTGTGAAAATAAATAGAGAACGGATTATCTCTAACTTCACAAAACTTGTATCCTTAAGAAAATTTCGCTTATCACCATGTGTGCGATGATGACCTGCATTTCGGAGAAAACGAGATACGATATAATTGATAAATTGGCTAAACTATTATCAAAGGTGAGTCGAGGCCGAAATTATCACCGAAATATTTTGAAATCTTAAAATTGAGGATAGTGAAATTAAATAGGCGATTATAATTTTTACCGCTTAAAAAGCTAAAATTCTAACACTTTTTTTTTGTAAAGAGACTCTAAATATAATCTCTTTTATTTTTGTATGGTACAAAATATTTATATGAAAAGAAGGAATGGATAATATGGTACTCTCGATGTGCTACACAACTTAATTATCATTTTATAGAATTGGATTATGTAGCATTAATTCTCATTCGCTCTCTTATTCATAAGAGTGTGTAAACATGTTTCAGAATTCCCCTACAGAGGAGAATGTAAAATCAATGCAAAACACTAACTCCATTCTCTCAAGTTTTAAAAACTATTTCTCTCAAGTTTTAAAAAGGAAGGGAAGCAAGTGTAAAATAAGTAAAATAATTTCACTTTTCATTCTAATTGTACTCCTGAATTTTAAAAAGGAACGAAAGCAAGCGAAAATAAATGCAAATTTGATATACTTTCATTCCAAAATTTCACTCAAAAAATGGGACGAAAGTATTTACCTCATAATCACTGATTTCCTTCACTTTTTAAAAAATCGAGAGTAAGACCTAATACTTGGTATATCCACTTAAAACGGAGTCTAAAAAAGAATTAATAATTTAATCTAAAATAATAAAATTTTCCAATAATTCCCCATAAATGAGATTGACAGTTTGGTAGCACACACTAGATAACAGATAAATACGGAATCTGACTTGATGATAGTTTTCATTTCCATGATCAAATATTTCTTAGCTTAGAGTTGAAAAATATTCCCTGAACTTTTTCTCGAGTAATTATATATGTAAAGAAATAATTATGTGTAATATATATATATAATAATTTTATGCGGAATTCTATATAAGAGCGTTATCTCTACATTGTTACCCTTATTAACATTAAAACAAATAAAAACTAGTTAAATTCTTAATATATATATATATAATTATATGAAAAATTAAAATCTTATACCACTGTTTTATTGAATATCTTAGAAACCACCTATGTTCTTCATATAAAATTTTAGATATAGTATTGTAAAACGTATTATTTTATAAATTATGTTTTATATATATCACTATTTTATTAAAAAAATTGAAAATCAAATATACTTTCGAATAGAGCATTAAATAACGAATTATTCAAAACATTTCCGGTCTACAAAATATTCAGGTTCTTGTTCAATTTGCAAAACTTTCATGTTTGGTCTGTTAAACATGATTAATTTAAACATTTCTACTAAAATAATAATGTTTACGATATCTAAATTTTTTAATAAAATAATGTTCTTTCATTATAAATACTCATAAAAATAATATGCTCGATTGATTTCATTAAACTAAAATTAAAGACCGTACGATCTTTAGTGTGTATCTAGAGTTAAATAGATTGGCCTGCACTTTGTTTCACTTTATTATTGAAGTGATTATGAATCCGATCCATTTCATTTCATCCCAATTATAATCCGTAAAAAATCAAGTAATGTTGACAGTGAATTCTCAGTTTTATTTTGACTATTGCAATAATGAAAAAAATTAAATGAATATTATTATTGTAAAAACATATTTACGGATCCTCCGGCATAGACCAATCAAAAATCATTCGCGAATGATTACGAACCTACCCAAGATTCACCAAATTAAATCGCGCCAATTATTTGTGTGGAGCTTGAGCCAAAATTGTTTTGGCGGGGTGAACAAAAAAAAGAGCCATAATATTATAAGCAAGGTCAATTCCGTAAATTCAGAAATCGAAGAGGCGGTCTAGGGTTTTCCTTGATCCTTTATAATGAACCCCAAAATTATATTTTATTTTGCCGCTTCTATATCCTACGGTCCTTTACTTCTCTCTCCTCATCTCTCTCTCTCTCTCTCTCCTCATCACTCTCTCCTGCTCTACTCTCTCGCCGCCTCTCTCCGCCGCTTCATACTCACACATAACGCACCTTCATCTTATCTCTATACCTATCCATTCTGTTTATGTAAGTATCTTTAGTTGATATACTCTGTTTTCTAGCCTTCAAGTTTATCCAAAACCCCATCATTTTTATTTTTGTTTAGAAGCTTCCTGTTATTTTATGCGCTTTGCTTATGTTTTTCTTTCATTTTGGTTCATTTTACTGCTGGATCGTGTGATTTTAGTGTGATCAAGTTGGTGCAGAGGTTCTAATGTGTGTTTTTGTGTGTGATTGCAGTTCTTTAGCGTGATCTCTTGTTTTGATACTCAGATCGTTGATAGAAATGGTGGATCGGAGTGATAAAGTAAGTGATCACGTTCATGTTCGATTTTTATAATGCGATCAGTGTTTGATTTTCATTTATATGCAGATATAATTGAATAAATTTGAGTTTTAGTAATTTTATTGTCTGTAAACAGGGATCAGATTGTGATGAAATCAGTAGCAAAACCACGGAAAGGGTTTCTGGTGATGGAACCTTAAATCAGGCTGCTAAAACATGTGCTGATTGCGGAACCACCAAAACCCCTCTCTGGAGAGGTGGTCCTGCTGGCCCTAAGGTACATAAATATGTGTATTTAGTGATTAATGAGAGTTTTTAGGGTTTTTTGTTTAATTGATTGCGTGGTCTTGATTTTTCGATACAGTCTTTGTGTAATGCTTGCGGGATCAGAAGCAGGAAGCGAAGAAGGGCGCTTCTCGGATTAAGCAACAAAGAAGAGAAAAAACCCAAGAAAAACAATAACTCGAATACTAGTACAGTGACTAGTGATGGATCATCGAGTAATAACAGTGAAGAAGAGGGGAATAATAAGACGGGCGATTCGGGCAAGAAAAAGATCATGGGTTTGGGAAGTGAGGTTGTGTTACAGAGACCGCGATCAACCATGTTTAAGCCAAGGAGGAAGCTAGGAGAAGAAGAACAAGCTGCTATGCTCTTGATGGCTCTGTCATGTGGTTCAGTTTTTGCCTAGTAATGATAATAATTTTGAGTAGTGTTAAGGTTTAAGTAGTTCGTGTTAGTGAGGAACAAATGTGAGAATGTATGTTACTTTCAAATGTACTTTTCAGTTTGATTATGAGAGAGATGTCTTTAATCTTTTTAGTAGTAGTTCAGTTTAATTAGTTAATCTTTGTTGCCTTGTTTTGTACTAATAGTTTTGACTTGATGATTCTCATGGAAAAACAAGGTTATAAGAAAACTTGATGAGGTTTTTGGGAGACTTGTTGTGTGTGTTTGATTGTTTGATTTTGCCTTTTGTAGATGTGTTTTATGTGTATGTCATATGTTGAGGTCAAATTGTATTCAATTTTATTGAGAAGGGTTAGGGAAAGTGTCTGTTGAGGTGATGATTAGATTCTGTTTATTCATCACTTTCAAAGGGGTCACTTTCATATTTTTTGTTTAAAATGGTAGTTCAAATTATCAAGTGGATTTAATATGTTTTGCTTGATTTGTTGGTCTGAATCTTGGTTGGTAAACTGGTCCACTCTGCATAATTGCATTTAGTTCTTTTTAATTACTTTCAGGGGTTCCATGGAAAAATTGGGTGAATATGTCGAAAATGCTGACATTAGTTGAAACGAATATTTTATTCACCCTGTTATAAAAAAGAAGAATATCTTTCACAATTTCTGTTTGTTAATCTGATTTTCTCTTGTCTAAATCACTGAGTATGAGTTGTGTGAGATACATATAAAATCATTTTGAGAAATAATGGCTTACAGAGAAACAATCTCGGGGTTCTTCACATCGTGGAATCGAGGATCAGCCTATATTTTAAGACTTCTGTAGTGTATAATTTTTCAAATAATTTTAAATATTTTTTTAAATAAAAATATAATATATAAATATTTATACAGAAAAAAGAAATTTAATATTAAATTATAAAGACATATTTTAAATACGTGGCTTAGTAGGAACAATTATGTAAAAAATAAATGGAATGAAAGGAGTATATATTTGAATTATTATGAAGGTGGGGGTAAGGGAAATAATTAATTAATAAAATAAATAAAGTTGATCGAACTCCAACAAGAAGTGTGTAGAAAAAATGAAAACTAATGGTGATCCGATTTCCCAAGCGGTCTCCGTTGACTAGTCATCACTGTTGCATTCGTGTATAGCAGTAATATTAAATTAGTGCTGCCAGCTGCAGTGCTGCTTTAATAAAAGCTCCTTGATTTTCTGTTTGCAAATTTCTATTTTGATGGACTTGGGTCATAAAAGTCTGTTCGGATTTTAAGCGGAAGTTGGGCCTCAGCTGACAATGGACAATATGTAATTTTCAGAAATTAAGGACACCTTGTGGGAGGTACTCTTTAATTATCTAATTTTGCATCTTCTCCGATATTCTTATTAAAAACCCAGCTGAACAAATACTCCCTATTATTTAAAATCAATGATTTATTGTGAATTTGGTGTTTAATAGTAACCATTTAGTATTTAAAATCAATGATCTTTAAGTTTATAGAGTCCCTTATAAAAGTCCTTAAAATAGGTTATTAAAAAGTTGTAACTCGTAATTAAATTTCAAAGCTTAATTTTGATTAAGAATTAATTTTTTTAGAAAAAACATATCGGTAGGGATGATAAAAAAATAATGAGATATATAATTATCTTGTGGTACCTGTTACGCCTAAATTCCTTCAGATGGATGAACAGGCTTCGACCTCCGTGATGATGCCTTCGACTTTGACCTGAAAGTGAAGTGAATGCGAGAGATTGTTCCCCCGATTCACCTCCGGTGTGAGAATAAAAACCTGGTTGTAAAGTGGGTAGAAAATACAAGAAAAATAGAGTGTTGAGAGAATCAGTGTGTCTGTTTCTTACTTTCCCGGGAATTTTAGACCCATACCTGCCATGAATGTTTTTTCTTTACTTATCATTAAAGAGAGAGTGAAAAGGGGGCGCTACGCCTCTCTGTTTCCAACCGTTTGGAAGGCGAAGTGGGCCACATGTCGTGGCCTTCCGTGGGGTTTCGGCTCGTGGGCCTGGTGGGCCTTCAGTCCGATGGTGCAATTAACAAATGGGCCTTCGTTCAGTGGGCCGTATTGGGCCCATAGCCAACACGTCCCTGTCCTTTGGCGGGACCTTCGGTCGGGTCGATGGATATCAGTTTGGGCCCATCTTGGGGCGAAGAAACCCTAGGGCGACTGCTTCAGTTTCGCCTCGATCTTCGTTCGTACACGTGGCAAGCTTGTGAAAACTTGTGGGTGCATTAAAGTGACAGTTGTTTGCACGTCGTTCCATGGCTGAATCTCAGCCATTGAATCTCAACCGTCTCAATCTGGAACGTCCATTTCAAAACCCCCCAAACGTCTCCCCTTTTGGCACCCAAACTCATTTTGAGCGCCTATATAAGTCACAGTGTGTTTCATTTTCTTTTTAGCATTTTCCAGTCTCTAATCACAAATAGCAGCAACATTGTCGGGTTCTCCAATCACGGGCAACAACAACTCCGTTTTTCCAGATCATCCCATTTCAATCCAAGAGCATCTTCAAATCAGTAAGCCCCCTTTTTCCTTTTAGTGTACTTTACACTTTCATGCAAGTTTTTCAGTTTTATTGTTTTTGCATCCAAGTCCAGAGGCTCTTTTCTGGGCTTTTGTATGTGTTTTGCTGTCGTGTCATGGGTTTTTTTGGTGTATGGGACATTTTCTGGGTAGTTTATAGGAGTTTTCTAGGGGTTTTGTTTGTTTTAGGGGCGCCCCATGGGTTTAAAGATGGCATGCGAGGCGTTCTCTGGTCAAGAACTCTCTTCGGGGGGTTCTTGGCTTTAGAACATCCTTCGGGAACCGACCCAAGGTGTAGGTGTTTGGTCTGGAGTTTAAAGATAGCAGGCGAAGGGGTTTTGGGGGGCAAAAGAACTTCCTTCAGGAAACTTGTCTGCTGGAACACCCTTCGGGAGCCGACTTTAGGCTCTTTCTCTGTTCGTTCGGTTCTAGGACATGTACTCGGTCCTTCATCTTTTTTTACTTTTTCTTTTGGCTTAATCCGAGTACATGGACTAATGTCTCTCTATTTCCGAATACAGGGACATGGAACGAGCGAATCGCCCACCAGAGACTTGGGACCCAAGGTCAAACAGTTTGGTTGGGACATCTTCTATACGTTCGGAGAGGACGGGACGGGAACTCTTCGGTTCCGCGGTGAACTACCCGGCGGCGAACAACCGATTAGAGTTGTCGAAGGATATGATAATTCAGATGTACTCTGACTTCTTTGTTCCCCGGGGCTTCTTCTGGATTTATGCCCCCAAGGAGAATGAACGTATCTACGACACTCCAGGTGTGCCCGAGGGGTACGACGACTGTGCCGTTGGAGTTTCGGAAGCGGCGTTCAAGTGCGGCTTCAGAGTGTCGACGCTGAAGATTATGAAGCATCTCTTCAGCCAGATGGGCTTCGCAATAGGGCAAATGGACCCCAACGGGTTCATCCATATTAATTGCTTCCAGATTAGATGCCTTCACGCCGGAATTACCCCCAACACGCGGCTCTTCTGGTATCATAATGACTTCCGGAAGAATCCGAAGAGCCCAGGTTTCTTCACCATCGCTCGTCGGGTTGGTCGGGCGGATTGGACGACCACTAACTCTAGTAACAAGAATACGCACACTCACTGGTGCTTTGTGAGTGGGCTGAGACTGGCCGCAATGTCTGTCTGGCGTGATGTGAACGCTTCGTTGCTTCTCATGCCGAGCTTAACGGAAGAGGAGAATGACAGCTATGCGGCCCTAGTTGATGTTCGCGTGAGCAAGCTTGGTCCCGAAGAGTTTCGGGACAGAGACTGGCTCCTTAGGTTGTGGGGTGGGGGTAACAAACTTCTCCTTTGTCTATTTCCTTGTAGTTATGCTTTTATTATTTGTGTAGTTATTTTCCTTAATTCGTACACTAACACATTCGTCCTGTCTTCCTTATTTACTTGCTTCTGTACATATTTAGACTGACTTGCACTCTGTTTTATATTTTAGTGTCTTCAAGGGAGGCTTTGATCGAGAGGAAGAAGGCCTGGGCGGCCGAGAAGAAGGTCGCCGAGGAAGCAGCGAGGGAGAAGGCCGCTGGGAAGAAGGATGCCCCGAACACCTCCGAGGAGACGGAGGAGAGGCCCCAGGCGGAGAGGGTCTCACCACTTCGCCAATTCCCGATTACATCAGATGTCGGCAAAGGGGATGAGCTGGAATTTATGAGGGAGGGGAATCCTTCCAAGAGGACCCGATGCCGAGAGGGGGTCGTTCAATCTTACCTCCCTGGGTGGGGCGTACTGATGTCCGGCCACACCATCTACCCGGCGAGGCAGTCGACGAAGGAGGTGGCCTCCGACCTATGCCATGGTCTTCAGCTTCCTGCCGATCTCCCAACCTTTGCATCGACATCCGTGACCGAAGCTTGTACTGAGCTTCTGTCTTTCTTGTCCCTGGTATGTGAAGTTTCATTTTTATTTGTCTTTCACCTTTTGTCGGTTTCTCTTATTCGACTGACATTTCTGCCTTGTGTATTTTTGCAGGCTGCCCCTTGGGTTGCGGCCGTGGAGGACAAGGTTAGGGATATGGAGACTCGGATGGCCGATGTAAAAGAGTTGGAGAGGAGGTCCACGACGGCTGAGCAGGAACTCAAAAGGGTGAATACCCAGAACGGGGTACTGGACGGCCAAACCAAAGTGTTGAAGGCTGACAAGAGAGGCTGGAGGGGGACCTCAACAGGGCGAATAGGAGGATCGCCCACCGAAATGTTCAGCTAAAGAAATCCCGAAAGGAGCTTCGGAAGATGAAGAAATAGCCGGACCTAATGGAGGAGCGCTGCTTCCAGTTCAGTGTTGACTATGTCTTGAAAAAGGCTCACGGCCTTAACTGGGATTATAAGAAGTTGCTGGATGATACCCTGGAGGACCCTATCGTCCGTCCAGCAGCCAAAGCCCCTCATGTCTTCTCCGGCGAAGACAAAGAGCTCTCGGACGAAGACCCTCAGGCCTAAGCTTCCAGCACCGAGGTGCTTGATATGACTGAAGATGATCTTGTCGCGAAGTCTGCTGTTGGTGTTTCCATGGTCATACCCAACTCTTACAGCTGCTTCCTTCATTCATATCTTCTACTTGTAAACTTGTCTTTTGTAATTGGTACTCCTGCCTTCGAGCTTTTGTAATTTACCTAGCCTTCGGCCGGGCTTTTATATTTAATGCATTTTCATCTTTGGTCAGCATTGCTCATACTGCATCTTTGTATTTAATCGCATCTTCGACTTTATCTTTAGCCTTAGAAATTTTAACAATTTTAATCGCATCTTCGGCTTTATCTTTAGCCTTAGCAATTTTAACAATTTTAATCGCATCTTCGGCTTTATCTTTAGCCTTAGAAATTTTAAGAATTTTTACCTACGGTACGGCTTTTGTAATATCTGGGATATATCGTGTAATTATTTTTGCTAATAAATAATTATTATATATGTTCAGTATCTATTCTTTGAATTAATTGTTAAGTGTTATCTGTGTTCGATATTTAAAAATAATATTAATTGAGTATTTTAATTTTTTATGTCCAAAATAAAATATAGATAATTGTCATATCTTCCTAATTATTTTTATGTGGATTTATGAATTTATAAGAATCATATGAAATTTATAAAATCTTTTTCCGGGTATTTAAAATCTATTTTATAAAAACGGGAACCAACCGACGTCATTTGTTTTTACGTTTTTAGAACCCGAAACTCTTCCGAGAACTCCTTCCTAACCTAATTGCAATATTCCGAGCATTTTCCATGTTTTGACTTTTTCGATCCGGCGTACGGTTTGTCCTGTGCGGGTCCCGGCGCAACATTTTTAATACAATATTCGTTTCGGTAAATCAATAAAACTCGTATTTTCGATAAACGGGAGCTTTTTATTAAACTGTCACAATTATCAATTCGTAATACGTGTAACCAGGCGCTGAGACCAAGAGCGCAGTACAAATTGTACTGATTTGGATAATTACCCCGAAAACCGATACCGTTTGGATCAGTTTTCATAAATAAACGTACCGTTTTATATCCTGAATGATCCAATGTAATACTATTTTTCCGTAAATATAAATAGCCTTTTCCCGTATTTTATTTCGTATCAAAATCATTTGCAGACAGTTAATTATATAATTTTCCAGAGAAAAACCTTATATTCATATAATCTTCCAAGAATCAAACAGCAAAACGAAGGTGTTATTGATCTCTGTTTTCAAAGCTCGAGTACTCAATCCAAAGGTCTTGAGGTGTTCTATCAGATTCTGTGTTCCAAATCACTGCAGAAATCAAGGTTTATTTTCTGAAAATTTATTTACTTTCGAATTATTTTTATTAAAAATATGAATTTTTGTTCGGATGATTGTTTGTATGATTTAATGATTGCATATTGTAGAGCTTGTTTTCCTGATGATTTTCATATGCCACACGTCTGATTTGGAGTTCAATAACATGCTCAAAAGTGGGTTTAATTTTCGAATTTTGAAATTAGGGTTTATAACCCGTATGAATGTTCTTAATTGAAATTTGGGGGTTTCTTATTTCGGGATAGATAGATGTTGTGGTATAGTGGGTTGTGTTCTCTGTGAAATTTGCAATCTAGTCGTACAAGTTTCACAAATCAACGAGGTCTGTATAGAAGGGAGTTGTCATTTGAAGTTTACGTCGAGTTCGCCGGAAACCGACGAGCTTCTCAGCCAAATTCCGGCCAACTCAGGGACTGTTAGGTCGATTTGATGGCATGGTTATGTTCCTGGTGATTTGTAGATGTGATCTGGAGGTGGTGGTGGCCTGAGCATCCCTGGATGGTCTTCTCCGGCGAGACAGGGCATTTTCCGGCGACCCCCCTGTAAAATTACAGTTTGGTACCTGGACTTTTGGGGACGATGAAGTTTGGTCCCTGAAGTTTCCAGAGTTTGCAAATTTAGGATTCCTGTTTTAAAAATATTCAAAAATCATATTTCCTATTTATTTTTATTATAAAAATTCGTTTTTAATTTCTGAAAATTCTAAAAATTATTATTTTAATTCCAAAAATTATTTTTAATTCAAAAATAAATCTGAATTAATTAGTTAATTAATTTCAGTTAATTTTTAATTGATTAATCGGTCAATTAATTCGGAAATTAATTGATTAATTGACTAAATTTATTATTAATTGATTTTAATTAATTATTTCATTAGATTTAATTATTTAAAAATGATTTAAAAATTCTGAAAAATAGTTTCGAGCTTTAAAATATTATTTAAAATTATTTTCAAGGCTCGATAATTATTACAAAATTGTTTCAAATCCAGAATTGGCCAACCGAACCCTGTTTGTTTCTCCAAAATTGATCCAACGACCCGTTTTAATTCTGAAAAATATTTTAAAAATTATTATAAGTACCCGAAAGCTTGTTTATGACCCGAGACTTCTTTATAAATGATATATCATTGATCGTGTGACGTGTTATGTGTTATATGTGACTTGTTGGTTGACTATCGGTCTGTGTATTCGATGTTTACTTGTTTATTGCGTAACTTTCCATCCGTTAATCGGATTTGGGTGAAACGAAGAGTAGATAGAAGTATGTGTTGAATAGAATCGTATGAGTTGAATATTAGTAGATGCTTATGATATGTGAGCAGAAGAGGCAAGACATAGGAAAGGGAAACAGGTAGTTGAGGAGTAAGACGGTTGAGATTGGAAGCGAGTGCAGTGTAGTAAGCTAATACCAGGCAAGTGTTCTGAACTTTCTCGAGATATTATAGTGATTGATAGTCCTGTTTTATATTGCAAGTGCTTTGAAGCACTGAACCCTAACCATGATTCCAGTTATTGATTTTGAGCCATAAACCTGATTCTTTCTAGACCATTGCTTGTTGTATACCCAAATACGAACCACAAATATGCGATACTACTCCACAAATACATACAAACTAAATACCAAACACTGAATCGAATTACCTACATACTCAAACTATTGTATCTTATGCTTTGAAAGACCAAATCCTTGAAACCCTGAAACGTTGATTTCTTTATTATCCAATTCTTTCATTACCTAGCATCCAAGCTTTGAAAATGCCATATTAATCCTTATGAAGATTGAACCCTTTTATTACTGAACGTTCAATGTTGTTAATGTTTTTGTTCATTGCTTTACATTGTTATTATGTTATTATGTTAGAATTGGATTATTTTTATAAAATTATGGACCAGATTCGTGGTCAGACCATATAATGGTCAAGTTAGGCCAATGTGTGCCTCGGATCCAGTAGTTAGAGCAGTGCTGTGTGCTTTGCTCGGGGTTAGTGCGTGACTAATCAGCAGCCTAACCATGGTTTTTTTTAAATGAAAATATAATATCCAATTCTAAATCATAATCCATTGTTCACCTGATATCATAACCATATTCACCTGATGATCATTATTCTCAGTTTTGTCATTGTGACTTGCTGAGCTAGTTAGCTCATTTGTGCGATGTTGTTTATGTTCTTTTCCAGTTAAAAAGGAACCAGTTGGTAGCGAGGATCCCCAGTCCAGCGCGAGAGCTAGGGGTACAGGTTGATCAAGTTGAGCTAGTAGGCTTCTTTTGGGATAATTTAAGTTTGTAAAAGATTGTAATAATGTTTAATACTCAGTTCTGAATTTGAATAGTTAGAATTTGAACGGTTTGTAATATAAGTAGATGTGTTTGGCTTGTGTGCATACTTTAACCTGTTGCGGTCCGTGGTAGTTGTTAAGTAGGGTCACTGCATATTATTATTATTATTATCTTTATTATTGTTATAAGCAGGTTATAAATAAGGTGTGTGTGTGGACTCCAAACTTCTGACCCGGGTTTGGAGGGCGCCACAGCTTTGCTACTTCTTTTGGCCCCAAATGTTAAAGGCCGAAGGGTACTTCGGGTTGTTGACACTTCGAAGGGCTTCTGTTGGACGAGGAAACAGGGATGGTGACTATTTTTTGATTGCCCCTTGGCCAACATGCTTGCGAAAAGTAGCCGTTAAGCCAAAAAGAGGATGGTCTGGTCTTTTTTGGGTCGTCCCTAGATCAGGCCTTCATCGTTTTGTATGTAGTAAATATATGCCTATTTGAGGCCGATGAATCGTGTCTTCTTTGGGACTGCCCCTAGACAGGGTTTCCTTCGGTCTTTTTTTTAAATATTGTCGGTGAACTGTGAGGGAGGGGCGAATGAAAAGGTCTTATCTCTGGATTGCCCCTAAAGATTCTTCATCTCCCTTGCCTCGCTCTTGCCACTTAAATAAAAAATTAAATAATAATGGTGGTGCGAAGGATGTTTAATTTTTGTGGGATTGCCCTAGAATTTTATCCATTCATTCTTCATTCGTAAATAAAACAAAGGTGTGTGCCGAAAGGTTTATCTTCTTCGGGATCACCCCTAGATAATACTTCTTCGGCCACTCCGTTCATATTTAATAAAAAGAAATGTGACAAAGTGCGTTCTTCTTATTCATTATTAACCTCTTTACACCTTTCATATAAATTCAAAGTACAAATTGACTAAAGAAAATTTCTTACTGATAGAACTTTCGAAGGCGACTAGCGTGCCAGGTGTTTTTGATTGCTTCGACTGTTAGAGTTTTGAGTTTGTATGTTCGTGGAAAAATGACTTCAATCACCTTGTACAGCCCTTCCCAGTTCGGCTGAAGCTTCCCTCGTTTTGCTGGCATGGAAGCGGCCAGCTCCCTTAGGACTAGGTCTCCTACTCCGAACGACCTCTTTTTAACGCCGGAGTCATAGTGCTGGGCCGCCTGTAGCAAATACTTCATGTTTCTTTGGTGGGCAGCCTCTCTTTCTTCTTCCAGCAAGTCCACGTTCGCCTTTAGACCAAAACTGTTAGTTTCCACATTGTAGACCTCAGCTCGGTATAACTCCAATCCTACTTCGACCGGAATAAGGGCTTCGGTCCCATAAGCCATTCCGAAAGGAGTTTCCCCTGTTGAAGTTCTAGGGGTTGTTCGGTAAGCCCACAGGATCCATGAGAGTTCTTCCGACCACCTTCCTTTAGCTTCGCCCAACCTCTTTTTTATCCCTTTGAAGATTATTTTATTTGCTGCCTCTATTTCCCCATTCCCTTGCCGGTGGGCGACTGAGCTGAATCTTTGTTCGATTGTGAAGTGGTGCAGAAACCTTCGAAACTTGTTTCCAATAAATTGAGTCCCATTATCAGAGATGCAAATCTTTGGAATTCCAAATCGGAGAATGATCTGCTCCAGGAAGAACTTCTTTGTATCTTCTTCAGTTATAACCGACAATGGTCGGGCTTCGACCCCCTTAGTCATGTAGTCGATGGCGATTATACAGTATTTTGCTTGTTTCGTGCTAGTGGGGAGAATTCCAACTATGTCCACTGTCCACATGGCGAACAGAATAGGGCTGAGAACTGAAGTAATTTCTTCAGGGGGTTCCTTTGGAACAGTGGCGAACAACTGGCATTGTACACACTTCTTGACATAGTCGGTGGCATCGAATTTCAAGGTTGGCCAAAAGAATCCTTGGCGAAGGATTTTGAAGGTGAGGGACCGACCAACTAGGTGCTCTCCGCATACTCCTTCGTGTACCGCTTCAAGAGCTTGATGTTGTTCCTCGATATTTAGGCATCTAAGGAGAGGCTGGATGACAGATCGGCGATACATTCTTTCATTGATGATGGTGTAGCTCGACGCTCTATATTTTACCTTCAGCGCTTCTTTTCTGTCAGGAGGCAGGATGCCCTTCTCCAGAAAGTTTATTAACGGGGTCATCCAATTAGCTCCCTGGTGAATTTCCATACATTCTTTCCTCTCGATCGAAGGCGTCTTGACTTCGGTGAGGTAGATAGAACCAGTTAGGCTATGTGTCTCAGCTGAAGCTAACCTAGAAAGGGCGTCTGCCCGTCCATTATTCTCCCTGCCAATCTGACTTAGCTCAAAAGTTTCGAATGATAGGGAAGCATCCTTTACCTTGGTGGCGTAAGCCTTCATCCGCAGGTCCCTTTGCTCATATTCTCCTGAGAAGTGCTTCACTACCAGCATAGAATCGCTAAAGGCCTGCAGGTTTTTCGCCTCCAGGCTTCGTGCCAACTTCATTCCTGCGAGGAGTGCTATGTACTCTGTTTCATTATTTGTCAGAGGAAAATCGAATCTTATAGCCTGGCATATTTCAAACCCTTCAGGGCTGGAGAGTATTAAGCCGACCCCATACTTCTTCCCGTGACCGATCCATCTACAAAGAGTTTCCACTTCCCGGGGGTCCGAATGAGCTGTTCATCCGGGGTGAGATCCTGCGGCCCTGAAAATGTGCACTCAACCCCAAAGTCAGCTAAGGCTTGGGCTTTAATCACCGTTCTGGCGATGTATTCAAGCACGAACTCCCCTAGTTCGATGGACCAGGCTACCACTCGCCCCGAGGTTTCAGGTCTTGTCAAAATTTTCTTCAAAGGCTGACTAGTGACAATTTGAATCGTTCGACTTTGGAAGTAGTGTTGTAATTTTCGGGAGGCCATAACCAACCCATATGCGAATTTTTCAGCATTGAGGTACCTTATTTCTGCATCTTTTAGGACATTAGACACATTGAAGACATGGTGATGATTGCCTTCATGATTTTTTACGAGAACCGCCCCTAGTGTTCTGTCGGACACAGCTAGGTAAAGTTGAAGGGTTTCCTTCGGATCAGGCTTCATCAAGAGTAGTGCCATAGTAAGGTACTCTTTCACTTCTTTGAATGCCTTTTGACATTCAGGCCCCCACTCAAAATTTTTTGACCCCTTAAGTACGTCGAAGAAAGGGAGCTCCTTCTCGGCTGATCTGAAGATGAAGCGCCGAAGGGCGGAAAGTCGGTCGGTCAGCTTTTGGACGTCTCTGATGCATTTAGGGGCTTCTATGTTAAAACCTACTTCGATCTTCTCAGGGTTCACCTTCATTCCCCGGGTGCTGACCATATAGCCCAGGAATTTGCCACTGGACACTCTGAATGTGCATTTGTTCGGATTGATTCTCATGTTATTTCTTCGGAGTGTTTCGAAGCATTCTCTCAAGTCTTCGATGTGATCCTGGAATAATGACTTTACAATCATGTCATCCACATACGCTTCCATGTTCCAACCGATCTGCTCTTTAAATACCTTTTTCACCATTCGCTGGAATGTGGCTCCAGTGTTCTTGAGTCCGAAGGGCATTTTAATGTAAGCGTAAGTCCCCTTCAGAGTTATGAACGCTGTGTTGGGCACATTCTTGTCATTCATAGCAATTTGATGATAGCCAGAAAAAGCGTCCAAAAAACTAAGTACATGGTAGCCAGTCATTGCGTCTATCAGCTGATCGATGCTGGGCAGAGGGTAGTGGTCCTTCGGACACGCCTTATTGAGGCCCGTATAATCTACGCACATCCTCTACTTCCCGTTTGACCTTTTGACGACCACCATGTTGGCTAACCAGTCTGGGTATTCAATTCCTCTATAAACTTGGCCTCCAACAGTTTTTCCACTTCGGCCTCTATTACCTTCTATCGTTCGACTGCAAATGTTCTCTTCTTCTCTTTCATAGGTTTGGCCTCGGGCTGCACGTTCAAGTAGTGCTTAGCCGTCTTGGGATCCAAGTCGGTCATGTCCTCCGGCCCCCAGGCGAACACATCATGGTATTATCGAATCACAGCTATCACCTTCTCCTTCAGATCTGGTTCCATATTCTTCCCTATCCGAACCATTTTTCCCGAATGACCTGCGTACAGCTCTACCTCTTCGGTTTCTGCCGCGGGTTCGGCGATCGGACTTGAAAGATCTGCCCCAAACTTTTCCAACTCAATATTCAGTATTTCTCTGCTTCCACTATGCTCTGCCTCGACCCTTTTTTTTCTGGTTTTGTCTGGCTTCTCATATTTTTGATCTTTTTCCAAGTCCTCCAGCATAATAATTCGGGCAGTTTTTTGATCGCCCCTCATTTCCCCTACCCCTTTCTACCATCACCTTCCAGATTTTATTCTGCCCAATGATAGGGTTAATGATGAGGGGGTCTTCGTGTGGATGAATGATGTCCTCGTAGTCTTCGGTGCTGAATGTCATGGGCATGTGGGGCTTCTCCTGGCCGAACTGATAGAGGTTGTATACTTATCGGGCGTACTTTTTCTTTGTTGTCTTGCTATCCTTGTCTAGGATACTGCCCCCAAATATAGTCTTTACTTCGCCCCTTATCATGTCTCTTCGATCGGGCTCTTCGGCTTCTACTTCTTCTTCTTGGTTCTCCTTTGGTCCCAATCTGTCCCTCAAATCTCGGACGAACTGATTAAGTTCGACTTCTTTGATCATCCGCTCAATCAGCTTTTTGAGGTGATAGCATTCATCAGTATTTTTTTCTTTGTCCCGGTGATAGTCGCAGTATTTGTCGGGGTTCTTCTTATGATGTGGAACCTTCATCTTGGTCGGCCGAATGAACCCAGGCTTGTCCTTGATCACATATAGAATCTTGGAGATGGGCACATTCAGAGGTGTGAATGCGGCCGTAACTCTATCTCGGCGTCGTTCGGTCCCAAGATCCATCTCATTTCTCCCTTCTTTCCGACCATCTCTTCGGTCAGAGCCTGATCTTGAGCCTTCATATCGATCAGCTCGCTTCGATCGGTCGTCCCTTCGGGAGTTCTTATATGCCCCAATACTTTCCATTTTTCGGCGAGTGTTCTCGCCCCTCACATATATATCATTCAGGGATTTCGAGGGAAAATCGTAAAGAGAGGAGCGAAACTTTTTACCTTTATAGGGGTCTAGCCCCGCCGTCAAGAAGACCATCGCTTTGACCTTGTCCAGATTAATGACCATTCCAGCTTGTTCTTTAAACCGAGCCAGATAATCCCCCACTCTTCGTTCGCCCTCTGTCTATACTGGATCAGAGCTTCAGTATCCTTCGCCTTCCGGCATAGGTGCAAATAGTACTTCAGAAACTTTCTTTTCAACTGTTCGTAAGACCCGATGGACCTAGGTTAGAGGGATTTGTACCACATCGAGGCTAGTCCCTTTAGATAGGTCGTGAACATTTTGTAGAGCATAATATCATTATGACCCATTCCAATCATCAGCAACTCATACTTTTCACAGTGGTCCTGAGGGTCCCCTTTTCCATTAAACTCACTCATCTTTGGGAACTGCCTTTCCTTGCCTGGAGGGGGCCGATACCGTTCAATCTCTTCTGTCACAATCGGTTCTCGGTCGGCCCTCCTATCACCGAACAAGGCTTTTCTAGGCGAGTGAGCCTGAGTCGGGAACCGTTAGGCTCTTCGTCCGAGTCAGACGAAAATGGTTGCTTCATCCTCTTTCTTCGGGGATACGAATCAGAGTCAGACTCATCTTCTTCGTCATGCACCCTACGATCTTTCCTGTGCTTATTCATTCTTTCTAGATCGTCGGCCTGCAGCGCTTCACACAAAGATTTTTCTTGCAACTCAATTTCTTCTGTTTGCAACAGTAGGGCCTTCAGCCGCAACACATCACCCTCTCTTCGTTTTGTGCGGGCCTCTGCCTTTTTTCCGTCTGGTCATTTTTTGCCTTGCCCTTCTCCGCAGCCTTTTCCGCCCGGATCTTTAGGAGCAAGGCTTCTTCCTCAGGGGTTAATGTGATGACTCCATCGACATCCACCAGGGTGGACGGCTGCCCCTTTTCGGTAAAACCTGGTGGTGGTGAATGCTCATGAATTATTTCTGTCATTTTCCCAATATCCTTTCTTGTGATTCTCGTATTTCCCACAGACGGCGCCAAATGTTACGCCCAGATTCCTTCAGATGGATGAACATGCTTCGGACTCCGTGATGATGCCTTCGACTTTGACCTAAAAATGAAGAGAATGTAAGGGATTGTTCCCCTATTAGGTCCACTAGGTTAATACAGAGGGGGGGTGAATGTATTATCGTTGGTTTTTCAAATAAATTCGCAGCGGATAAAGATACTATGAAAAACAAACACAAACACAAGAGCTTCGGGGCATTGATCTTATATTATTAAGAAAAATCTCCGAGTGGGTTGCTTACAAACTTTGTTACAAACGTAAACAAAGCAACAATAACTCTACACACTATAAAAGATAACTTATAAAAGGTGTGTATCACTATCACTCTAAAACGCAATATAACCTATCGGATACAAGCTATCAATACAAGACTTTAATGCTTTTGAGTGTTCCTATGTAAGACTAGAATTCTGTATATAATTCAGCAGCACTTCACTTTGCAAATTGATGATTTGATAGAACGAATCTCCAAAAAGCGAGAACAACGCTACTGTTTCTGATTGTGATTGATTATTCAATTCACTGTTGAACTGATAGATATAGGTAGGTGAATAGATTGGGAGATGTGGCAAGCTCTCGTCCAAGTAAATAGATCTGAACATGTGTAGTAGTCAAAATCCACAAGTCGAATTAAAGTTGCCTTGATTTTCAGTAATCGAATTGGAGTTCAAGAGAGGAAATGACCTTGATTTATAATCCAACACCTCAGAAGTCGAATTACTCTCTTACACAATTCGACTAGTAGTAGTTTAGACTCCTTAGAAATCGACTTTGCAAGAATCGAATTTGTACAAGTCGAATCCTTAGAGCTAGAAGTCGAATTGCTATACAAGGAGACATTTGACTTAGATTTTTCAAGCTTTCTTCCACTAGTCGAATTCTTAGGAAGTAAAATCGACTAGTAGTCCAATCACACTTGTGCAAGTCGATTTTGTCTCCATGGAAGTCGATTTCTTCCTTTTCCTTTACTTAGAAACATTTTGCAACTCCTGAATTTCGACTAGCATTTCCAAGAATCGACTTCTAGATGCATAAGTCGATTTCCAATCTTGTAGATTTCGAATTCTTGTTTCTTTGCCTTAGAACAATCTCCAAGTTATAATAAAGACTTTCTTCTTGCAATTCTTTCCACTTGATTGTCCTGCAACTCATAGAAGTTGACTTGGATTCCTTTTGAGCTTGTACTTGACTTCTTATACATTCTTAAACTTGATCTATGCAATCCCTGAGTCATACCACTTCATGTCTTCCTGTCTTCTGAGCTTCGTCTTCAATCTTCGAACAGTTTTCTTGAATACGAATCTCACTTGACAGTCATTCGAATGATAGTACTTAGTTTCCTTTCACGGATCACTGACGCCTAGTGCAATGGTCTGGTTCACAGACGACTAGTTCCCTCTCAGGCCTTCGTACTGTAGACTATACAACTCACTGTCAAGTCTTCTACCATATCAAATCAGCTTCACTGAAACCCTTATGACCTTCACACCAATCCAGATTTCTACTTCGAATATCTTCAACCTTATTCCTTCGATGAATGAACATATTAATGAACTTCCTTTGAACATCTGTTGATGACTTCTTCACTGTAGCTTTCCAGATCATTGTGTATATGTCAAGTCTTCTATCTTCGTACTGGTTTCAATAGATATATGATTATTTGCAAGTCCTGTGTATGTTGAGTTATCATCCTCTGCATTGTTGTCATAGATGAATCTATCTTTAATCTTCAACTCCTTCTATATCCAACAATCTCCCCCTATTTGGCTGTTAAATATGACAGTCAAATTTATACTAGAGAAGTATCAATTTGGAGGATAACTCAACTAACCATAACAAAAAATCTTCAATCAGCTTTCAACATTGATGTCCGGGACTTGGAAATAATACTATCTTATATCTTCTACACTCATACTCATTCAGCTCCAGCAGAGAACATCATCTTCTCTCCCTTTAGTAGAAATGCAAAATATACGTCTTCAAAATCTCCATATTTCTCCCCCTTAGATAATCAACATGAGTAGGCAGGAAAAATATCTTAGGTGACCTATCCAGTCTTCTTCTAAGTTGAAGAAGGTTGCTCCCCCTTAGTTGAATAAGGGTATCCACCAGTTTTTGTTCCACATTTCTCCCCCTTTGTCCAATACTGGGAAAAATGTTTTTGTGTTATGCCATATTTATTCTCCCCCTTAGTTGAGTAATCCTTCAAATGTAGACTACAGAAACTAAATCTCCCACCAAGTACAATTCAGAGAGAAAAGAAGTTCCAAGATTCTCAACTCAAGAAAAGAACTACCCTTATATCACCAAAAATTCCCTTCCAGCTTCCTTATATCTCCCAAGAAACAGAATTCTATAACCAGAACTAGGAGATAACCTCATACAGAAAAAGTCCTCAACCCCAGATCATCACAGCATTCTTGAGAATATTATAAACAAAACCAAGCTAGAATAAGAACAGGTGCTACAAATTTCCTCACAGTGCAAGTGTGTGATTTCTGTTTAGTGTCCTCACAGTGTGTTTCACTCCACTCTACACTCAAGTGTTTGAACTCATCCTCACAAGTGTTTCACTCCACTCAGAGCTCCAGAAGTCCAACAATGAATCTACTTGCAAGAAAATCCTTTTCATAGAAAAGTTGCCTTCCATCTCATGAGTTACAAATCCGAGATTAAGATCCGGAATCATACAGAGTCAGAACCAGAATCGTAATTAGGATCGAAACCCATGAGTTGCAATCCTATAAGGATCATGTCCAGATTTAAATTCTGGGAAGATAATCAATGATCAATGATAAGCCATTAGGGATAAATGATTTCTTCTTATATCACTTAGACATGAATCAGAGATAATGGTCTTAGGATAAACCAGAGTACCAGAATCTCATCAGAGTTGGAATCCATATGGATCTCAGATTTAATCAAAATTAAATCTCAAGTTCTATCAGTGACCTTGAGATGGTTTGATAAACTTGCTCCGTCAAAACCTTCCTTGTGTGTGAAACTCACACGTGCATTGAAATATTTGAGGTAAGGTAGTGACTCTCATTCAGATGCCCTGACTGACAGGCGAATTTTCAATAGAAATAAAACATGTTGAGAGAATGCTTCTAGTAACAGTTTCAGTGCCTTTTCAGCTTTACATTCTTTTGAGAGAATATAAATGGGCTTTACAGTTGTCTCAGGATTTGAATACTCCACTACTTTGTGAGAGACAGAGCCGTAGGGTTGACCTTTCCTTCCTTATGTAGTGCTGCTTGGCACTATCTCCCTCACTCAACTCAACTCTAGTTATCAAGGTTCAGAATGCAACTGATCATATGGTTTTCATGTATCAGAGCAAAAGCTTTGGATAAATTCTGTTTGAGGAGTGTTTGGTTCTATGAATTTGGTCAGAACCTATTGGTTTGATAGGCTCATAGTCAGCTTCTTAAGCCACTTGGGGCAGTTATCAATTTCAGAATACTAGGACTGGGCCTTAGGAATAATCCACAAAGTTTCAGAATGCTTAAGGATCAAGGAATGATACCTTAGAAGTAACCACAGAGAACACATGACATGATCTACTACCAGATATCATTCAGTGTGTGATTGTGTGGTGTTTCAACTTGAAGTACATTATGAAAGATTGGTCATACCTGAACTTTACCTTAGCTGCTTTATGTGCTTGGATATTCAGCGCAAGACTTAAATAACAACAGAGTTAGTAGCAATGGTAAATAACATCATGTATTGATTTAGAATTGAGTAAGTAGAATAATTCTTTCTAGAGGATGTATTAGAGCTACATGGATGAAACATGTGATAAAGATGGAAGAAATACTCTACTCATTTTAGTTCTATACCAATATAAAGGGTTATCTAGCATATAGCAATCATATTTTGTCAAGTATTTTGTCAAGTATGTACACATGCATAAATATTTTATGTATCAGAGCAAGAGCGTGCATACATACAGTACAAATAGACATTATGATTTAAGACAATTAAACATAATTCATGCTAGGAATAAATTTATCTGAGATAGAGTGTTAGGTCCTATACAGAGAAGGGGTGCTAACCTATCTCAAGTACATACAAAGCTCCAAATAAACTAACTCAATTACCACATAACATGTAACATGTAAGATCATGGTAATCAATTAGCATCAAAATCTCAAATCCAATTATCACTAAGCATACAAGCATACAAAACATGTGATAATCAATTTCCTTCAATCCATGGATAATGAATATAGGTAAAATAAACTTTACAAGGCCTCAAAGCATCATCATAGGATTTGTAAAATTTATCCCAATCAAATTACATAATATGTTAACTTCCATTTTTAAATGGACAAGTTTAACATGCCAAGTTCACTAACCAACTTGCTAAAAGTAGCTTCATCAAGTGGCTTAGTGAAAATGTCTGCAATTTGATAAGCTGTGGGCAAAAATTAGTTCCACAGTACCATTCACTATGTGCTCTCTTATGAAATGATACCTTATATCAATATGTTTGGTCCTCGAGTGCTGAACAGGACTGTTTGAGATTGCTATGGCACTTGTGTTGTCGCTGTAGATAGGAATATGATTCAACTCAAGTCCATAGTCTCGCAATTGGCTTCTCATCCATAGAATTTGAGAACAACAACTTTCAGCAGTAATATAATCAGCCTCAACAGTAGATGTAGAAACTGAATGCTGCTTCTTGCTAAGCCAAGAAACCAATCTTCTTCCAAGAAACTGACAGCTTTCTGAAGTACTCTTCCGATCAATCTTACAACCAGCATAGTAAGAATCCGTATAGCCAATGAGATCAAAGCCCGTGACTTTAGGATACCAGATACCCAGATTCGGTGTACCCTTCAAATACCTAAAGATCCTCTTGACAACTATCAGATGTGACTCTTTCGGATCAGCTTGGAACCTCGCACACAAGCATGTTGCAAACATTATATCTGGACGACTTGAAGTCAAGTAGAGAAGAGATCCAATCATACCTCTATAGTGAGTGATGTCCACCTTTTTACCAGACTCATCTTGATCAAGTTTTATGGCAGTTGCCATAGGAGTCTTGGCAGGTGTTGAATCTTCCATCTGATATTTCTTCAGAAGATCCCTGATGTACTTCATTTGATAAATGAAGATACCATCCGGCTTCTGGCTTACTTGAAGTCCAAGGAAGAAATTCAACTCACCCATCATGCTCATCTCATACCTACTCTGCATAAGCTTAGCAAACCTTGCACAAAGTTCATCATTTGTAGACCCAAATATAATATCATCAACATAAACTTGCACAAGTATGATATCATTTTTATGCTTTTTATGAAATAGAGTCTTATCTATGACACCTCTAGTGAAATCATTCTCAAGTAGAAATTCAGAGATAGTGTCATACCATGTTCTAGGCACTTGCTTTAGACCATAAAGAGCCTTGAAGAGAAGATACACAAAATCTTCAAACTCAGGGTCTGTGAAACCAGGAGGTTGCTCCACATAGACCTCTTTTTCAAGCTCACCATTCAGAAAAGCACTTTTCACATCCATCTGATAAAACTTGAAGTTTGAATGTGCAGCAAATGCTAAGAACATTCTGATGGCTTCAAGTCTAGCCACTGGTGCAAAGGTCTCATCATAGTCAATGACTTCTTCTTGAAAATAACCCTTAGCAACCAGTCCCGCCTTGTTCCTTGTTACAAGTCCATCTTCATCCAGCTTGTTCCTGAATACCCACTTAGTGCTAATAACAGATTTATCTTTTGGTCTGGGTACAAGCTTCCACACTTTCTGTCTTTCAAATTGATTGAGCTCATCTTGCATAGCAATCACCCAATCAGGATCTCCAAGAGCTTCATCTACTTTCTTTATTTCTATTTGAGAAAAAACCCAGAAAATAAACATTCATTAGCAGTAGCTCTTCTCGTCTGAACTCTTGCTCCAACATCACCAATAATGAGATCTTCATGATGAGATCTACTCCACTTTACAGCTCTAGGCAGATTTGCCCTTGATGATTCAGCTTGATTAACATTCTGTTGAGTTCGACTAGCAGATCCTCTTTCTTGTTCTGCTCCCCCTGAGTTGCTGCCATCTTGATCTGTAGAATCTGACACTTGAGGACTGGTTCCAGAATCCGTCTCACTATGCACAATTGTGTTACCACTATTTCCATTCATATCTGAACCATCTCCACCATTTCCATCAGAATCTGAATCACCATTATGATCATTGTGATGATCATCTCCATTGCTATCTCTATTTGGAACAAACTCAGGTTCGTCTTCATCATCAGAAAGATCTTCCACACTTAAGTGATCATTACTATCTTCCTTCTGAATACTCGGGAGCTTGGTGTCATCAAAAGTTACATTAAGGCTTTCCACAACTTTGTTGTCATCAATCACAAACACCCTGTATGCCTTAGACTCCAATGAATAACCTAGGAAAATACCTTCTTCAGCTTTGGCATCAAATTTACCAAGATGCTCATCGTCCTTTAGCACATAGCGGTTTCCTCCAAACACATGAAAGTAACTCACGGATGGTTTCTTGTTGGCCATTAACTCATATGGTGTCTTTTCAAAAATCTTGTTGATCAGGGTTCGATTCTGAGTATAACACGCAGTGCTAACAGCTTCAGCCCAGAAATATGTAGGAAGATTGGCTTTATTCAGCATTGTCCTTGCAGCCTCAACCAACGTACGATTCTTTCTTTCTACCACTCCATTCTGTTGAGGAGTCCTTGGTGCTGAATACTGTCTCGAGATGCCTTTCTCCACACGGAAATCATTCAACTTTGCATTTCTGAATTCTGTGCCATTATCTGATCTTAGGCATCTTACAGGCACGCCAGCTTCTAACTCAATCTTATTGATGTGATCAATGATCATTTTAGCTGCTTCATCCTTTGAATGTAAGAATAAGACCCACGTGTATCTGGAATAGTCATCAACAATCACTAAGCAATATTTCTTTCTCGACATAGACATTACATTGACTAGTCCGAACAAATCCATATGCAGAAGTTGTAAGGGCTCAGCAATGTCAGAAACCGTCTTCTTCTTATGTGATGCTCTCTTTGACTTTCCCTTCTCACATGCTTCACAAAGTCCTTCAGGACAAATTTCCATCTCGGGCAGACCTCTCACCAATTCCCTCTTAACCAAAGAATTCATGGTCTTGAAGTTTAAGTGGGAGAGCTTCTTATGCCATAACCAACTGTCGTCTGGAGAAGCTTTACTATAGAAGCACATAACTTGACCATCTCCAACAGAATTCCAGTCAACTACAAACAAATCACCCTTTCTCACTCCATTGAGAGTTAGATTCTCATTCTTCTGATTAGATATCAAACACCTCTCCTTCTTGAACAAAACTTCACAGCCTTTATCACAGAATTGGCTTATGCTGAGGAGATTATGCATCAGACCTTCAACCAGAGAAATATCTTCAATGATGACATTTCCAATTTCCAAACAGCCACATCCCGTTGTATAACCTTTGCTGTCATCTCCAAAGGTAATTTCCGGGCCAGCTTTCTCAACCACCTTTGATAGCAGGGCTCTATCTCCAGTCATATGCCTCGAACATCCACTGTGCAGAATCCAAATGACCTTCTTTTGCTTAATGCCCTGAAAATAAAGGAGATTAAGTTTTCTTTGGTACCCAAACTAAGTTGGGTCCAGGGGACTTAGAAATATTTGAATATTTAACATTCTGCTTCACAGAATTGACAGACTTAGTATGCTGTACATTGTCTTTGACTGTCCCTTTGTCACTTACAGAAGCACCAGCAGACTTGCTTCTGGGCTTGGTGACAGGTGCCTCTTTCCTAACCTTAGGAGGGCTGACAGTCTTAGACCTACCGATGTGTGTGTGTACATGCTTATCATGATTATGCGATGAATTGTGCGAGTGTGTGGAATCAAGATAAGTGTTCATGAAATTAATAACACATGGCATGCAAACAGAATTATTGCATTTTGGAGATTTAGGCATGCTAGACATTTTATGCATATTAACATTCTTAATATTATCTACCTTAGCCTTCCTACAAGCATGAGTAAGATGACCAGCAGATCCACAATTATTGCATAACTTTCTAGGGCCATTGCCTCCTATCCTGCCATTTCTATTCCCGCTTCTTTTAGTTTTGGAACTAAAACCTAGTCCAGCCTTAGATGTTTCACTATCTGAGTCAGCTGACTTACTAAGTTCCTTTTCCTTTTTATCTTTTAATTCATTTAAGTCCTCAACAAGCAACTCATGTTTAATAAATAGTCTATCCTCATCAAAGGGATCAGAAGATGCTTTCTTGTACAAAGGTTTCTTAGCATTTTTCAGAACGTGTGGTGTATCAGGTGGATTATTTACTTTTTCAACTTTTTCATTTTCCACCACACGTTTCTTACTTGAATTTCTAAGCTCATCATAATCTAGCCCAATTCCAAGTTTACCACTTACAACTTGGCTAGATATGAGTTCCTTCGCAAGATTAGCAGAATTGGCATAAGCTTGTAACTTAGCTTCTAATTCCTTTATCTTCTCATCTCTCTGAGCAATGGTCTCAACATGATTATTAGCCTTAAGTTCTAGATAGTGATGTTTTTGCCTAATGTCTTCAACATTAACTTTCTCAAGAACTAACTTATCAAGTTCTTCCTGTAGTTTCTTTACCTTTTCTTTCAAGTCACCTACAGTACCATTAGCATTTTTCAAGGAGACTATACAGTGATAATAACTCAGATTTATGGAATTATATCTATCAATGCATGCTTTCTCAGTGCATTCAACTTTTATACTATCAAATGAAGATGCAACAGGTATAGTGATAGACTTTCTAAAAGCAAGGCAGTGTTCATTCTCATATAGGTTTTTAGTATAAAAAGGAGGTGAGTAGGAGCAAAGGATTACCTGTCTTGAAGAGTGTGGAGTGTCAGCCATGAGTGCTAGATTTCCAAACTGCTCTTCCTCATCATCAGTATCATCCCAGCTTCTACCCTCAGCTATGTAAGACTTCACTGGATACTTCTTCGAACCTCCAGAATCTTTCCTTTGATAAATCTTTCCTTTGTCTCTTTCCTGTTGACTCCTTCTACATTCAGTGGCAAAGTGTCCCATTTCTCCACAGTTGAAACACTTGACATTCTTTCTATCCACCATCCCTGTCTTGTAGCCTGAGTCTGAGTATGATGGAGATTTCTGACCCCTGTTGCTGCTACCAGATGCCCTGAAGGCTTGTTTCCTCCTGAATCTCAGGTTTCCAAACATAGCTGCCATGTTGGCTATGGTGGGATCCTTCATATCATGCAACTCTTCCATTGTATAATAATCCCTTGGGTCTCCAAAGAGATTTCCATCATCAACTTCAGCATCACAAAGCACTTGATCATTTGTCTTTGGCTTTTCAGCAGTTATGTCCAAGTCCTTGTGTTTACTAGCTACAAGAGCATTTGTCTTCAGTATCTCAGCATTCTTCACGTCCACTGCACCACTTCCATATATAATCTTTTTCTGTTCCAATTCCATTTCATGAGTCTTCATCTTCCCATATAACTTGTCCAGAGACATAGTCTTGAAGTCCAAGCGCTCACGAACTGAATCTCCTTTACTTATGAGATGAGTGGGCAATGTCAACATAAACTTCCTGTTTATCTCTTTCTGTTCATATCTCTTCCCATAGATGCTCAGTTCATTTATTAACTTGTTCAATCTTTTAAAGACCGAAGTTATGTTTTCTCCTGGGGGAGATTTGAATGCCTCGTACTGGGTAGTCAGAATATCAAGTCTGTTTTCTCTGATATCTTCCGTTCCTTCCATTAACAACTCTATGGTTTTCCATATATGCTTAACATTTTCACACACAACAATTTGATGGCTCATGTCATCATCCATGGATTCCATCAACAAGTGCTGCACCTTGGCATCCAGACTATCCAATTCAATATCCTTCTCAGTGTAGTCATCTGGATTCTTAGGAATTCTCTTCTCAGCATCATTTGGATCCTCTATCTCAAATACAAATGGTCCTTTCTCGATGACCTTAATGTATCTGTGATCTGCAGCTCTGAGATAAAGAAGCATCCTCTTCTTCCATAGATTGTAGTTTGCCTTATCGAATTTCGGAACCTTAAGACCGCCAATCTTTTGAGAACTCATTTTTACAGATCTGTAAAATTTTCGCAATATGATGTCTCAAACTGCAACTATTCAATCAGTCACACAACACAACCAATCAACAGAAACATAATCTACACAACCAGAAGCTATCCTAGTCTCCGTTCAACCAAAATCTAACACAAAACTTGCTAACCTAAAGGATCTGATCCGTATATCGAACAACAAGCTCTGATACCAATTGTTAGGTCCACTAGGTTAATACAGAGGGGGGGTGAATGTATTATCGTTGGTTTTTCAAATAAATTCGCAGCGGATAAAGATACTATGAAAAACAAACACAAACACAAGAGCTTCGGGGGATTGATCTTATATTATTAAGAAAAATCTCCGAGTGGGTTGCTTACAAACTTTGTTACAGACGTAAACAAAGCAACAATAATTCTACACACTACAAAAGATAACTTATCAAATGTGTGTATCGTTATCACTCTAAAACGCAATATAACCTATCAGATATAAGCTATCAATACAAGGCTTTAATGCTTTTAAGTGTTCCTATATAAGACTAGAATTCTGTATATAATTCAGCAGCACTTCACTTTGCAAATTGATGATTTGATAGAACGAATCTCCAAAAAGCGAGAGCAACGCTACTGTTTCTGATTGTGATTGATTATTCAATTCACTGTTGAACTGATAGATATAGGTAGGTGAATAGATTGGGAGACGTGGCAAGCTCTCGTCCAAGTAAATAGATCTAAACATGTGTAGTAGTCAAAATCCACAAGTCGAATTAAAGTTGCCTTGATTTTCAGTAATCGAATTGGAGTTCAAGAGAGGAAATGACCTTGATTTATAATCCAACACCTCAGAAGTCGAATTACTCTCTTACACAATTCGACTAGTAGTAGTTTAGACTCCTTAGAAATCGACTTTGCAAGAATCGAATTTGTACAAGTCGAATCCTTAGAGCTAGAAGTCGAATTGCTATACAAGGAGACATTTGACTTAGATTTTTCAAGCTTTCTTACACTAGTTGAATTTTTAGGAAGTAAAATCGACTAGTAGTCCCATCACACTTGTGCAAGTCGATTTTGTCTCCATAGAAGTCGATTTCTTCCTTTTCCTTTACTTAGAAACATTTTGCAACTCCTAAATTTTGACTAGCATTTCCTAGAATCGACTTCTAGATGCATAAGTCGATTTCCAATCTTGTAGAAGTCGAATTCTTGTTTCTTTGCCTTAGAACAATCTCCAAGTTATAGTAAAGACTTTCTTCTTGCAATTCTTTCCACTTGATTGTCCTGCAACTCATAGAAGTTGACTTGGATTCCTTTTGAGCTTGTACTTGACTTCTTATACATTCTTAAACTTGATCTATGCAATCCCTGAGTCATACCACTTCATGTCTTCCTGTCTTCTGAGCTTCGTCTTCAATCTTCAAACAGTTTTCTTGAATACGAATCTCACTTGACAGTCTTTCGAATGATAGTACTTAGTTTTCTTTCACGGATCACTAACGCCTAGTGCAATGGTTTGGTTCACAGATGACTAGTTCCGCTCTCAGGCCTTCGTACTATAGACTATACAATTCACTGTCAAGTCTTCTACCATATCAAATCAGCTTCACTGAAACCCTTATGACCTTCACACCAATCCAGATTTCTGCTTCGAATATCTTCAACCTTATCCCTTCGATGAATGAACATATTAATGAACTTCCTTCAAACTTCTGTTGACGACTTATTCACTGTAGCTTTCCAGATCATTGTGTATATGTCAAGTCTTATATCTTCGTACTGGTTTCAATGGATATAGAATTATTTGCAAGTCCTGTCTATGTTGAGTTATCATCCTTTGCATTGTTGTCATAGATGAATCTATCTTTAATCTTCAACTCCTTCTATATCCAACATCCCCCGATTCACCTCCGGTGTGAGAATAAGAACCTGGTTGTAAAGTAGGTAGAAAATACAAGAAAAGTAGAGTGTTGAGAGAATCAGTGTGTCTATTTCTTACTTTCCCAGGGATTTTGTACCCATATATGCCATGAATGTTCTTCCGTTACTTATCATTAAGGAGGGAGTGAAAAGGAGGCGTTACGCCTCTCTGTTTCCAACAGTTTGGAAGGCGAAGTGGGCCACATGTCATGGCCTTACATGGGCTTTCGGCACGTGCGCCTGGTGGGCCTTCGGTCCGATGGTTCAATTATCAGATGGGCCTTTATTCAGTGGGCCGTATTGGGCCCATAGCCAACAGTACCTATATTGGGAATAGAGAAATACTTAGACAACAATTCCAAGGTTTAAAAGAAAAGATGCAGCGACTGTAAGAGAGAGTGAAGGAGAGAAGAGAGGGAGAGAAGATGGGAAGAAGAAAGAAGACTTGTAACAAGCTTTATATGAACAAATAATGATTCTCTTAATCTTTTGATATTTATGTAAATCGATGTGTATGTTGTTACTTATATAATTGTATACATAAATGCTTGATGGATCTTAACCATATAAAGGATATTTATATATCCTTTTTATTATTTTTATTTGATTATGTGTTTTAGTACATAATTTGATGTATATTAATTATTTGATTATATTTATAAATTAATTGTTATCATGTTCGTATTCTTATTACGTTTCCTATTTTCGTATGTGTGATATATAGAATTTTTAAATTCTTATAAAAACGATATCGGGTTCGTTATGTATCGGATTCTTAGGATTTAGGTGTCCTTGAAAAGTTATTTTAATTGTCTACAATGTTTATTCTTTATGTGTTTTGATATTAGACCTTTAACAATAAGTTTTTATGTGATTTGTTGTTGTGTCAGTATGATTTTAAACTTACATGAGTAATATCGATTTGAAAAGATCTTTTCAAACTCTATTTATCTTTTTTATGTTGGTTTGCTCAATTCTATGATTTAACATTCCAAAACATCAAAATACTAGAGAAATCAGTGGCTGATTCTACTTAGCCATCATGTATTTGTTTGTTCCTAGCATCCGTTCATTGCTCATTTTCTATGAGTCTTACCATTCTGGAAAGATCTTGAAATTTTCTATATTTTCGTGTTTGTACTTTTTGAGATTAAGTCATTTATTTGTGTAATATTTGGTTCTTCAGAATAGGTATAATCTGAAATTATTTGTGGAGTATATTATGTAATATTCTTGAAATTCTATACGCACAATATGGATAAAATTGTAGTATCTTGTTTGTTCATTTGATTAATAATTAGGAATTGCCCGCAAGGGTTGACTCAGTTGGATAAAGAGGGGATAATTATCCTCTTGGTCACAGGTTCGAATCTCACGAGAGGAGAATTTATGATTATGCCTCCTAAGTCAGAGCATGTCGCTTAAATGCGGTTTACCTTGGTTCACGTGGTTTGCAGGCTATTGCGTGAGCCCGGGGGGTTTACCCACTGTGCACCCGAAGGGTAGCGGCTGCGGGTTACCCACGATAAAAATAAAATAAAATAAAAATATCATTTGATATATAAGTTATGTTTATGTTTTATTTTCAGGGAAGACAAGGATATCGAACTAAATGACATTTTGTTGATCATTTATTTTATTGAAATTGTGATGGTCAATTCCACCTTATTTATTTAAAACATTTAACATCGGAAATAAATTTTGACAAGAATTTTAGATCTCAATTTTAGTTGCATATCGAATCATAAAATCCGGTCACCGGATATTGTGATATATAAATATAGTTTACGCACGTTCCGGAACACATAGATACCTTGTTAATCTTTGTCTTAACGAGGGACGTAAACTAACTCCATCGAACAATAGAAGCCGTGTTAGTGTCATAGTGTGACCGTAAGTTTAAACTGTGAGATGAAATACTGAACATGAACTTTTTAGCTGCATTGATTCAAAGTTTCTGAATTATTTTTGAAAATTTTATTTTGAGTTGTTGAACGATGGTTATTTGCTGGATTTTGCAGTTCATTATTTTTATAACATATTTCAGGTTACTGAGTTTTGGATTGAATTTGGATATGGATCTTACGGAACATCGTGCTACATGATTGATTATATTTATTGGAATAGAGTTATCGTTTTATTGAAATAGTTTCTGTAAATTGCTAGACATTGATTTATTGGATTTATGTATAATTGTGCTTCTCAAATTGTTGTTTCATATTAATTTAGTTTAACCGTTGATTGAATTTTGTGAGATTTTGGATTTTGATTAACAATGTATATTAGTTTTGATTTAGAATTAATGTCCCGAAAAGTTGGGATGTTACATAATTAATCAAAATAAATTTTTAGATATTTAAAATACTGTAAGATGGGCGTAGGAAATGTCCACTTAATCCGTAAGGATTATAATAACGATCATCAGAATATCGAGGATTTTTGGTATGTTTAGCCTCCCTTTTAATGTTCCCTCTTCTTTTATCTTTCGGGACAGTTGGATAGTCGGCTAGCGTAGGGGTATATGACTGATTAAGCAGAGCTACATAGAGAAATCAAATGATGTGAAATGCATCATGTAAATGATTAATTTCACTACTATTATTCACAATAATACAATAGAAAAAACTTACAAAATGATATCAAATATATTAACAAGCAACCTAAATCCGGTAGTCTTGTTATATTGACAGGGTCTGTCTGTCCTATTGATAGTGTGTCATTTCTTTATTAGTTTTATAATCACTGTCTTCTTTGTTCGGAAAAATGGATCGAGCGAGTCAATCATTGGAGGAACTTTACTAAAAAAATACATTAGAAGATGAAGGGGGGGGGGAATAATAGTGGCAGAAGGGGAGACGGTTGAAAAAGCTACAATATTTGTGTTGGTGGGTAAGTTCTTAAAGGAGAAGAATATAAACTTTAATGCCATGCCAAACGTAATGGCATCACCGTGGAGGTTGAAAGTAGGGATGAAGGTTCATGATTTGGGGGGTTCTCGGTATTCTTTTATTTTTTATCACATTCTTGATCTGTAAAAGGTATTGAAGGGAGGGCCATGGTCTTTTGAACAAAGTATGTTGGTTTACTATCAATTGCCAACTAATGAAGATCCTTATTTGGTGAAGCTACAAGAGGGGGATATATGGATTCAAGTTTATGATGTGCCAAAAGGTCTTATATTAGAAAATGTTCTGAAAAGTATAGGAGATTCAATTGGTAAGTATATTAAATCTGATTCTACAAATTTTGATGGAATGAGGAAGAATTATGTGTGTATTAGAGTTTCCATGAACGTAGAGAAACCACTCAAAATCCGGATGAAACTTAAACGAGAAGGAACCAACTGGAATCGGATAAATTTTAAATATGAAAGATTAAGCTCGTTTTGTTTTTTTTTGCGTGGCATTATTGGTCATTCAGAGAGAGAATGCAGTGTGATATATGCAAATTCAGATAAGGTTGTTGAACGTGCCTACGGTGCTTGGCTACAGGATCCAAATCGAAATACTAAGGTTAGTACTGGAGCGAGATGGTTGCGTAATGCTAACATGGATGAGAATAGGTGGAGAACTAATAATGCTGCTAACGGGTCATCAACCTCTGTACACAGTGGCAGGCATGAAGAACCGAGATTCATGGAGGTTGACGACAAGATATGCGAAAGTACAGGTGATAGAGAGGAAATTCAAGTTGTTAGGCGGAATATGGGGGATACAACACATAATCAAGGGAATAGTTTGGGCGGGGATATTATTGGTAGGAATTTGAATTTAAAAGAAAAGATTGTGACAAATACAAAAAGGAAGCGGGTGGAAAGTGAATTATTGGGAGAAAATATTAGAGAGAATAGCGGACTGGATAACATTCAAACTGATGGGTTTTTTAAAGATAATGGGCCAAAAAACTTGGATATGACGGAAACTAGACTCCAGGCCCGCCAAGCACCATGAGTCTCCTAGCCTGGAACTACCGTGGGCTGGCCAAACTATGTGCAATTAGATTTCTTAAAGAAATCCTAAATCAATATAGGCCCAGTTTAGTTTTCTTATCTGAAACATTAGTAAAAAACAAAATAAAGTAGAAGAGGTTTGTAAAAAAGTTGGCTTTGTTGGGTTTCACGCGGTAGACGCTCAAGGTCATGGAGGTGGCTTGGCTCTTCTATGGAAGGATGATGGAGAGTGCAAATAATTGATAGTTGTAGTAATTTTATCGATTTTGAAGCTGTTAATGATCAAGTTGGTAAGTGGAGGTATACAGGTATATACGGATACCGTGAACGAAGTAGATTGTAGGAGGCATGGGCTATGCTTCGAGGATTGGCTGCGAGGTCCTCAAGACCATGATGTATTATTGGTGATTTTAATGACCTTATGGCTAATAATGTGAAAAGAGGTAGACAAAATCACCCGCAAAATATGTTGCAAGGATACGATCTATGATTGTGGATTACAGGACTTGGGGTTTCAAAGAGATCAGTTCACATGGGAAAAGTCTCGGGGTATTGACAACTGGGTTCAGGAGCGGTTAGATAGTGGATTGGATACACATATATGGATAAATATGTTTCTGGATGCTGTAGTTAAGGTGATAGAGATGTTAACTTCAGATCATCTCCCATTGTTCCTTGATTTGAATCGCAAGGTGTACGTGCAAAAGATGAAGCGTTTTCGATTTGAAAATATTTGGATTCACGAGAAAGATTGTTATAATGTGATCAATGAATGTTGGCACGATTAGGGGCATGCAAATATCATGGATAAGATGACTAGGTGTTGTATTAAGCTTGAGGGGTGGGGTGGAGGAATGGTAAAGGAGATGAAGGATAAACTGGCTTCCTTTTGAAATCAAATGAGAAGATTTCGAGCTAGATGAGATGACGACGGGTTCAGGAAATACAACTCAGCAAGGTGGGAGTATCTGTATTTGTTAGATAAAAAAGAAATATATCGGAAATAACAAGAAAAGCAGTTCTGAATCACGGAAGGGGACCAGAATTCTCAATTCTTTTATAAATAAGCGTCGAACCGGAGAAGAAACAATATGCTGAAAGGTCTTGAAAATTCGAATGGGGTATGGAAAGAGGAAGATTCAGAAGTACAAGGGATAATCATTGACTATTTTGTGAATTTATTTCAGTCTTCGATAGTAGATGGTCGACTGTGTGACGGTGACATAGTAAGAACCATATTGGATGATCAAAATCAGTCTATCTTAATTCCGGTTACTGATGCATATGTAAAGGATGCTGTGTTTGCAATTCACCCCGATAAATCACCGAGGCCGGATGGTCTTAACCCTACTTTTTTCCAAATATACTGGTCGATTATGGGGGAAAATGTTATTCAATTTTGTAAGTCATTTTTCTACTCAGGAGCGTTGCCAAGGGGAATAAATCACACGCTTGTATGCTTGATTCCTAAAGTCAAGTACCCTAAGCAAATGATAGACCTCAAACCTATTTTGCTATGCAATTTCCTCATGCACATCTTATCAAAAGTGATGACTAATCAATTGAAACCATGTTTGAATTCGATTATTTTTCCGACAAGCAAAGTGTGTTCATAGAAGGCGGACTGTTGACAGACAATGCTCTTATTGCTTATGAGATCAATCACTATATCCAGAGTGTAACGCCCCCAAATACGGGGTCAAGGGATTTTGTAATATGTGGGATATATCGTGTAATTATTTTTGCTAATAAATAAATATTATGAATGTTCAGTATTTATTCTGTGAATTATATGTTAAGTGGTATATGTGTTTGGATGTTTAAAATTGATATAATTTGAGTATTTTAATTTTTAGATGTCCAAAATAAAATATAGATAATTGTCATATCTTTCTATTTATTTTTATGTTGATTTGTGATTTTATAAGAAATTTATGGATTTAATACATTCTTTTTCCTAGTATTTATAAACTATTTTATATAATTGGGAACCAGCCGACTTCACCCATTTTTACATTTTATAACCTGAAACTCTTCCGAGAACTCCTTCCTAACCTAATTGCAATATTCCGAGCATTTTCCATGTTTTGACTTTTTCGATCCGACGTACGGTTTGTCCTGTGCGGGTCCCGGGGCAATATTTTCGATACAAAATTCGTTTCGGTAAATCAATAAAACTCGTACTTTCGATAAACATGATCTTTTTATTAAACTATTATAATTATCACCTCGTAATACGTGTAACCAGGCGCTGAGACCAAGACCGCAGTACAAATTGTACAGATTTGGATAATTATCCCGAAACCAGTACCGTTTTGGATTTGTTTTTATAAATAAACGTACTATTTTATATCCGGAATGATCCAACGAGATACTATTTTTACGTAAATATAAGTAGCTCTTACCGTAATTATTTTCGTACCGAAAATCATTTGCAAACCAGTAAAATCTTTATAAAACAGAGAAAATACTATATTTATATTTCGTTCTTCGTAATCCAACTCAAATTCGGAGGTGTTATCGATATCGGATTTTGGCGTACATATACGCAAAACAAAGCTATTGAATTGTACTTTCAGAATCATCCATCAGAATCACTGCAGATTCAAAGGTTAATTTCCTATAAACTGATTTATATTCGAATTTCTTGGAATTAAAATTTGGGTTTTGAGTTCGAGCAACTGTTTGTATGATTTGATGATTACATGTTATAGCTCTTCTTTTCCTGATGATTTTGGTATATCATATGATAAATTTGGAGTTCAATAACATGTTTAAATTAGGGTTTGATTCTCGAATTTTATAATTAGGGTTTATACTCGTTTGAATGTTCTTGATTAAATTTGGGGGTTTCTTATTTAGGGATTTGTAGACGTTTTAGAGGGGTGGCTTTTGTTCCCCTTGAAATTTGCAATCGATTCATATATAGCTTGCTAATCGACGTTGCTCGTAGTGACCGTGGTTTTGATTTGAAAGTTCGTCGGTGTTCTTGGGAGTTTTGGCCGGATTTTATTTCCAGCTATTGTTTAGTTCGATTTTTGCTTGATTTGAACTCTGGTAGCGATTTGGAATGAAAACCCCGTCTGAATCACACGAAACCATGCTGTTTTTGCTCAGATCGGGGCTCGCCGGAGTTGTTTTCCGGTCGCCGGATTATGGGTTCATGAAGAACCCGTTTCTGTTCTTGGCGACCCGAAATCCAACCCGGTTTGACCCGGTTTTGATCCAAATTTTTGTAAAATCAATTCCTAATTCATGTTTTTACAGTTTAGTCCCCCAGGGTTTTCAAATTTGCAAAAACTTGATTTCTGTTTCAGAAACTTTTAAAAATCAGATTTCTTTTATAAATTCATTTCCAAAATTGATTTTTATTTTCTAAAATTCCAAAAATCATTTATTTTAATTCCAAAATTCGTTTTTAATTCAAAAATAAATGTAATTATTTAATTAATTAATTATAATTAATAATTAATTGATTAATTGATCAATTAATTTAAATATTAATTGATTAATTAGTTTAATTATTTATTAATTGATTATTTAATTGGATTTAATTATTTTAAAATGATTTAAAAATCCTGAAAAATATTTTCGAGCTTTAAAATATTATTTTAAATTATTTTCAAGGCTCGATAATTATTAATTATTTTAGAGTCAGATTTGAGTAATCAGACTCTGTTTATTACCCGAAATTGATCCCATGACCCGTTTTGACTCCGAAAAATGTTTTAAAAATCATATTAAATACCTGAAAGAGTGTTTATGACCCGAGACCTCTTTATAAATGGAATTTCATTAGTTGTTTGACGTGCTATGTGTTATACGTGACTTGTTTGTTGAACTATTGATCTATATGTTCGGTGTTTACTTGTTTCTAGCATAACTTTCAATCCGTTAGTCGGATTTGGTTAAAACAAAGGGTAGATAGAAGTGTACACCAAATAGAATCATATGAGTTGAGTATTGATAGATACTTATGATATGTGAGAAGAATAGGCAAAGCGTAGGAAAGGGAAACAGGTAGTCGAGGAGTAGGAGATTGTGATTGGAAATTGGTGAAGTATAGCAAGCTAGTACCAGGCAAGTGTTCTGAACTTTCTCGAGATATATTGTGAATAGATGATAGCTCTGTCATATATTGCAAGTGATTTGAAGCACCAAACCCTAAACCTTGATTCCAGTTATTGATCTTTGAACCGTAAACCTTATTCTTTCTGAACCATTGATTACTGAATACCCGAATACGAACCACAGATATATGAAACTACTCCACAAATACATACAAACAAAATACTGAACACTGAACCAAGATTTGCTTATATACTCAAACCATTATACCTTATACATTGAAAGACCAAATCCTTTTAACCTTGAAACTTTGATTATTTTGTTATCCGATTCTTTCACCAGCTGATAGCCATTCTTTAAAATTGCTATTTTGTTTCCCTGTGAAGATTAAAACCCATCTCATGATTGAAATATCCCATGTTGATTATGATTCTGTTTATTGCTTTACATTGTTTATTCTAATATTGTGATAAAATTGGATTATTTTATAAAATTGTGGACCAGATTCGTGGTCAGACCAGATTGGTGGTCAAGTTAGGCCAATGTGTGCCTTGGATCCAGTAATTAGAGCAAAGTTGTGTGCCTTGCTCGGGGTTAGTGTGTGACTGATCAGCAGCCTAACCTTGGTTTTTAAAATGAAAATTTAATATCCAATTCTGAATCATTATCCATTGTTCTCTTGACACCTCAAATCATTTCACTTGATCATTATTTATTCTCAGTATTATCAAGGTGACTTGCTGAGCTAGTTAACTCATTTGTGCGATTTTGTTTATGTTCTTTTCTAGTTAAGAAGGAACCTGTTGGTAGCGAGGATCCCCAATCCAGTACGAGAGCTAGGGGTCCAGGTTGATCGAGTTAAGCTAGCTGACAGCTTTTGAGATAGTTTAAGTTTATAAAGTTTGTAATGATGTTTATTATTCAGTTGTAAGTTTGAATAGTTGGGATTTGGGCGTTTGTAATATAAGTGTGTGTGTGTGGCATGTGTACATACTTTAACCTGTTGCGGTCTGTGGTAGTTGGTAAGTAGGGTCACTTCATATTATTATTATCTTTATTATTGTTATAAGCAGGTTATCAATAAGGTGTGTGTGTGTGGATCCCAAACTTCCAACCCGGGTTTGGAGGGCGCCACAGATTTGGTCGTCACTATGAAACCTCAATCCAAAATGACCTGTTAAATCAATAAACAAATGCCAGCGGAAGATATTTACTATCTATGACCCCAAACTAATCCAAGATCTTTAAGGTCACAGTTCTAGAAACAAGATATCCAAATTCCACAAATTAATTTTTCACTTTCTTTTAAAACTCTTTTCAACAATTCTCAATCTCAAAACTTAACCCGCTAGTATAACTTCGGAAAGAAGTATACTAGGCCCAACTATAAAATACACAACTATAATATAATATAATATAATATAAACAACTTTACACAATAAAACTTATACTAGTCTGCAACCCTGGACCAACCACCTTCCAAAAGCTTATTCTTTGCTTCCTCGAATTATACGGCTAAACAGCGCAAGTTAATCCTCACTGGAGGTTAAATTTGAAAACAGGAAAGTATGAGCGAAAGAAATGCTCAACAAGTTCATTATAGCATATATATGGTCGTTTTGATATAAAACTGACATCTGCAATAGCGTAGAACATTTTAAAATCATAATTGCTGAAACAGAAAATTTTAGTTAAGGAATCCCAGAATTGGTTCCTTAAATGTATTGAAAACCCTTTTGATATTTTTGAGCGAAATGCTTCAGCAATACTTTGAATCTTTACGAGAATAAAACTCGTAAAATAGTGTTTACGGAAATATCGTAAACAACAATACATGAAACAATGATTATGGAATGAATCATAAACATTATTCAAAACCGAACTCTTGATATTAATACTTATTTTGTTGTTATATCAAATTAGATATCAATACGAACTTTGATACTCACAACATCCCATACTGAAGTCAACATCAATCATCTATACTAATACCACCTTTGATATTTAACAACAACCTAAATATCAACATCAATCAGAAACTGAGTCAAAACTGCATTTCACCTTTTATTCAAAACCAAAATACTTGATAAATCATTTATTCTATGATTATCAAAATAATTTAGAAACAACAGTTTAGATTGGAACCAATTATGCACTATGTTGAAAATGAGCCGAATCAATCGACATCCTAAATAATTTTATTCCCCCATTCATTTGGGCAGGAATACTTGAAACAAAATCATTTTTCTCAAAACTCAAAACATTTATAAATCTATTCATTTAATAAGTAAAATCACTTAGCTATTCTTAACATTGAATATCAGAAGAGTATTTGCATAATAAGCATTTAATTCAGCGATATGTAAAACGTTTATCTATTCTGAACTGAGAACAGGGAAAGCAATACTTGCATTATCATAAGCAGCTGGATATGAAAAACATGGAACTATTCTGGAATTAGAATAGCGTAGAAACTTGCATAATAGGATTCAAAATAAATATCACTTGAACAATAAGTGATGATAGAGATACTTGCCTTTGGGTTTTTAGCAGTTAGTCACACTCGCAACGACACATCTATTTTGACATTCTGTCTCAAAATATCACCGTCTTTTATTCCAATAATTCACTGATGTGCTGCTCCTGCGATCGCTAGAAATCCGATATCCAATACCATTCCATCTCATTCTCCCCCATGTCTGGTCCTAATCAACTCGAGCGATCCGCATCTATAATTAAAAGATACAACTTTAATCGTCTAAACGATAATTACTCGACGAATTGTGCGTCAAAACCCTATCGTCTACCCATACGATACCCCACACATAAAGGAAACAGTCAAACACAAGACTCTTGACCCACGTACGCACGTAATTCACATAGTATGTACACACATAACTCACGTATCATATAATTCATATAACACATGACTTGGTTTGTCAAAAGGTTTGACTCGGTACGTTTAAAACTGAAATTGGGTCAAAATACGTCTTTTTGGGTAAATACGCGACTCAGAATTAACTCGCAAAACAAGCGACCTTTCAAAACAAAAGGATTTGGGTCTCGAAAGTATTTTTAATGAAAGATAAATATTTTTCTGAGTCTAGACGCGTTCTCTTCATATTAAACAGATAAACGGTCTATTTATGACGAATAAAATAAGAATAAATCAAAACAAATTATAAATAATTGAATCAAATTGTGATTTTCGAAAATAATAAAAGATAAAAATTTGAAATTGAAATAAATATTTTAGAAAAAATTTCGAAATAACATCTTTGTAAAACGGACTTTTCCCGAGGTCATACCCCTCAAAATCAATCCCAAACAACACAATCCAACTGTACTCTAATAAAATCAATAAATTTAAAACACACAATAATTTATATTTGCACGTATAAGCACGCCAGAAACCAAAAATATGGCCTAAACCGACTTCTACAACAACTTCTGAAATTTATGAAATAAATATATAAATACTAACATGCTATTATATACACAAGTACGAAGGCGGAATTTGGAATCGTTACCCAAAATAAATTCTGATCACCCCGAAGAGAATATCTGATGTCCGGAAAAAATCTCCAGAAAAATCCGAAATTAATAGCCATAAACATATACACGCTGAAATGCCATATGAAGTAATCAACACCGTCAAACTCTTTTTCTATGCCCCGAAAATAAATTAAAACGGAAAATATGCTTCACAATTTTTCTTCTCAAAACCTCGCAATATATATACCTATGCGTAGATATCGAAGCGTTGATCGTTTATATATATAATAATTGAAATTTGGATGGACGGGTTGTAAGATATGAATTTTTGAAAATTAAAAATATATAAATATACGATACACAGGAGAGACTGAGAGAAGAGGGAGAAGGGAACAGTAGGGGGGGGGAAAATAAAATGGGAAGGGGGGTGGGTGCGGGTAGTTTAGTTATAGGATTTTTGTTTTTGTTTTCTTTTTCTTTTAACTAAAATTCAATACAACATAATCAAAATTGGCCCGAAATTAATAATTAGAGGGGAATAATATTTAATCAAATAAATATAAAATTTATTTCAAAATTCCTAAAAAATTATGAATATTTCAAAAATACAAAAATATAAAATATTTGAAAGTCCCACGATTTTATAAAAATAAAAGTCTGATTTTTGTGGGGTTTTACGTCCCGAAAGGGGCCCGGTCCGATATTTTTCATAAAACCGAAATACTTCTAAAATTCTTGGAATATTTTAAAAACTAATAAAATAAAATTTTCATAATTTTTAAAATATTTTTGAGTTTAACATCACACTCGCATTTTACGATTTAACGAACAAAAGTGCGAGTAAATATAATCGAAAAATTTCCGAAATAATTTTAAAATTCTCAAAATATTAAAAACTTAAGAGAATATAAAATTTATGATTTTTGAAACATTCTGAAATTTAACACTAAATTTACACATATATATCGGATCCGAAAATAAATTACTTAGCTGCTAAGTAACTATAAAAATGATACAATTTAATACCAGATTTGGATAATTATCAAAACCAAACTTCTTATAAAACACCTCTATGAGAAAATAATGTAAAAATATATCGTCTCTCGAGAATACGGGTTTTATTGATCTACCGAAATGATTATCGTATCCAAAATTTTGTGTTGGGATACGCACGGGTCAAACCGTAATCCGGATCGAAAAAGTCAAAACACGAAAAATGTTCAGAATAATCAAATTAGGTTAGGAAGGAGTTTTCCGAAGAGTTTCGGGTTGTAAAAATGCAAAAATGGTTGAAGTTGGACGATTCCCGGTTTTAAAAAATAATTTATAATTACTTAGAAAATAATTATTAAATCTATAAATCCTTATAAAGTCATATAGAAATCCAAAAATAACCAGAAAAATACCATAATTATCTATATTTTATTCTGGACATATTAAAAATCAAAATACTTACACTTTATCACATATAAACACCTAAATATAAATATCAGTCATCAGATAATTCACCAAAATTCCCATAATAATCACATAATAATTATTTATTAAAAAAAATAATTGCACAATATTTCCCGGATATTTCAAAACAATTTCAATTTACCGATATCAATAAGATCAGCTTTCAAATAACTTTTGATAATAATACATTTAAGTAAATATTTTTAGAAATTAACAATGATCGATATAACACTTAAGTTTTAGCACAATACCATTTAATAACACAAACTCGTCAAACAGGAATAAAATATCCACAATTTTATTCCTTCAAAATCAGAAAATCACATAAACATATTCAAATAATAATAATAATAATTTTGATAAATACGGAATATCACAGTCTACCCCCCTTATAAGGATTTCGTCCTCGAAATCGGCAGAAGAAAGCACTAGGGATCTTCTGGCCAACTTTCCAATCTTGCATACTTAACTTTTCTCAAAATTTCAAATAACACTGAAATTCCCTATACCACACAATTATCACGGGAGCTTCACTCCGCACCATTGTTCCTTCCACATGTCAGTTGACCAATTTCTCAATAGAATCACTTTTAAAGATCGAGAGAAAAAGAATAGAGAGAAAGAGAAAGAGAAAGAAAAAGAAAGAGAGAGATAAATAGATAGAGAATGATTGACTTCGTTATACGCCACTGACATTTTAATCGCATTACAATCCGCTGTCGCTATTGGTAATCCGATCACATAATCTTACTTTAACTTGACCGGGATAATTCAGCTCAACTTTATTGGCATACCTTCGAATATTTGAAATGATAAAATCGTGGAATTTAAAAAAGAAAATAATTTGATATCATAACAGGATCAAAATCTGAATTTGTGAAAAAGTATTGTTGAAATAAAAGAATAACCGAGAGATCAATATGATCAAATGAACTTGGTATTGCGTGTCTAGATTAAGAGACTACTAAAGGTTGTTAACCTTCTTGTAGTCACAATACACACAAGTGATGGCGTCCCATCCAACTCCTATCACACAGACATGTATACCTTGTGTCCCCTATAGTTAGGGTTGTTCATCTCAGTCAGAGTAAAAGAGTATTAAAGGAATTCAAACTCAAATGAATAAAAGTGAAAAGATTTCAAAGCTGATATTTTTGGAGGAAAATGAAATCCGGAAAACAAGATTCTGGCATGAAATGACTAAACGAGTGTTAGGGAATATATCCTCAAACAGATACCTCTTTTTGAGATATGTCAAAATAATTTATAGAAAGAGAAGGTGTTAGATATATTTGAGATGTCATGTCTAATCTGATTTGTGTTTAGTTTTCAAAACTTAACAATAGGACTTATCGGGACTTACTAGAAATCAGAACTTACTGAAGTCAGAATTTAATATCAGAACTTAAGGCGTCAGAAGATATATATCAGGACTTAAGTGCGGGAAGACTTCAGATAAGGAATGCGGCTGGTTTACAGGAGAAGATCTAGACTAAAACAAAAGAAGGTATGCATGAAGAGTTAGAGGACCAGAAGACTTGTAGAAGATATCTGATTGATATATTTTAGGAGACAGAATTATATTCTATATCAATTAGAAGATATCTTGTAACTGTGTACTATATAAACACAGCTTAGGGTTTACACTATATGTGTTATCATTATCGAGAAGATTATATATTGTAACCTAGCAACTCTTAGTGATATTGTTCATCACTGAGAGAGAACAACAATTCTATTGCAACAAAGTTTATTTGAATATACTTGATCTTTGTTACATACTTGTGTTGAAATCGATTTGATTGTATAAACACTATATTCAACCCCCTTCTATAGTATTGTGTGACCTAACAAATGGTATTAGAGCCTTTCCGTTAACACACATACAGTAAGATCCAAACAAACAATCATGTCTGAAGAAACACAAACTCCAACTAAGCCCACAAAAACTCAAAACACTCAAACCCACAGTCGATATGAGACTATTAGGGTTCCCATACTAAGAGCATCTGAGTATCCTATATGGAAAGTGAAGATGGATATGTTTCTGGAAGCTACAGATCCAGAGTACCTTGACAGAATTAATGAAGGATCATATAAGCCTACCAAGCTCTCTGTTGCAGTTGCTGATCAACCAGCAAAGACCATACCAAAGGAGAGAGGTGAATACACACCTGAAGATATCTCATCTATTGCCAAGGATGCAAGGGTAAGGCATTTGCTGCATAGTGCAACTGATAATGTCATGTTAAACATGGTAATTAGATGCAAGACTGCAAAGGAGATATGGGATGCTTTGGAGACAAGATTCCAGGGAACTGATGCAATCAAAAAGAACAGGAGGACTATACTCACTCAAGAGTATGAGCACTTTGACTCAAAAGCTGATGAGTCATTAACTGATTTATATGACAGGTTTGTCAAACTCTTGAATGATCTGTCACTGGCGGACAAGGAATATGATCGTGAAGATTCAAATTTAAAATTCCTTTTAGCTCTTCCTGAAAATTGAGATTTCAAGTCTACTACCATAAGAGACAACTATGACCTTACTGAAACTACTCTTGATGAAATTTATGGTATGCTCAAGACTTATGAACTTGAGATGGATCAAAGGAGCAAGAGGCATGGAAGAAAGTCAAGGACAGTTGCTCTTAAAGATGAGGAGGAGTCTCCTAAAGTTGTTATCTCAAAGAAGGGCAAAGGAAAGGCTCTCATCATAAAGTCTGATTTAGAGTCATCATATTCTGATGATGATGATTCAGAAACTGAAAGTTTATCTGAAGTTGATGTTGATGCAGAGATGATGCAACTGTGTGCTCTTATGGTGAAGGGTATCACAAAGAGAGCCTATAAAAAATTCATAAAGGGCAAGAAGTTTTCCAGGAAAGGTGGAAGTTTTGATAAGAAAGGGTTCAGAAAGTCTGAAGGCAAAGGAGGAAAGTTTGACAGAGGAGACAACTCAAATGTCAAATGCTACAATTGTGGTAAAAGAGGCCACATATCTCCTGACTGCAAAAAAGGAAAAAGTGATAAAGGCAAGGCACTTGTCACAAAAAAGAAAAGCTAGACAGACACTTCGGATTCTGAAGATGAGGTGAACTATGCCTTGATGACAAATGCTGATAGCAGTACTGACATTGCTGAATTGAAGGTACCTCAAACAACCTTTGCTTTTCATACTGATGATATTACTGAGTTGAGATTATACCTTAAAACTATGTTCATTAATTTTAGAGATCAGACTTCAACATGTGAAAGATTAACATCTGAAAGTCTTGCTCTTAAAAACAGAAATGACTATTTAAAAAAGGAGTTAATTTTTCTTCATCAAACTAAGAAAGAAAGAGATGACGCTTTGTATGTTAGAGATGAAGTGCTAAAATTGAATGAATCTCTAAAAACTGATTTAGAAAAGGAAAGAGAGATCATCAGAACTTGGACTAATTCTGGTAGAACAACTCAGAATATACTAAGTAGTGGAAACTGGAAAGAGGGCTTAGGTTATGGAGATGATAAAAGTGAGAAAGGAACTGTGCAAATTGAGCCAATTTGTGTTAAACAGACTGCGTAGCCAAAGGTAAATCCTGTTAAATTTGTAGTAAAAACTTTTATATATGATTCTGAAAAGATGAAAGATTCTAAGACAGAAGTAAAAGAAAAGTCAACTTCTGACAAATTAAAACAAGATAAACCAGCTGAAGTAAACATAGGCTTAATGACTAAGAAGCAGCTCAAGCATAAGCTGAAAGAGATTAGAAATATGAACAAGGTAAAGGAAGTTAGGAAAAATAGGAATGGAAAGGAAGGTGTGAATAAAAGCAATAATTATATGCCTATTCTTAATGCTCCTAGAAAGAAATGTTACAACTGTTGAAACTCTAACCATCTTGCTTCTTTTTGCAGGAAAAATAAAGATATAAACTCTTTACCTCCTAAATCAGGAGTTAAGAGTCAGTATGTTAGGTTTAAACCACAAAATCCTTGTTTTCATTGTGGTAGTTTATGGCATTCCATTTATACTTTTAAGGAATATTATAGTTTGTACTATGATTATTATCAAATAAAACCTTCTTTGAAGAAAGTTAGTGTAATTCCTTCTAGTGTAAAGACTGATACAAAGTCTGATATAAATTCTGATAAACAACATGTTAGCATAAACTCTGAAATTAAATCCGCTGCAAATGCTAATAAACTTAAAAAGGCCAAACGATCCAAGCAAGTGTGTGTGACGCCCCAAGATCCGGGGTCAGGAATCTCGGAGTCCACGCCATCTAAACTACTACAACCACATAACTCACACTAGAATATATAAATACTCACACTTCACGACCCCACACTTATCACACACACACTTATAGGTTATTGTCTTGGAAATGAACCATTCATAACTAGAGTAATTTAACCATCAAGTGATAATTATTACAACCCAAAAATGATTAAGTCTTACCGGGGAGTAACCTTTAAGTAAGGCTAGTCCATCGGACAAATATACATTTCTTGTTTATTACCTTACATAAGTCATACTTATAAATAAGCCGAACTAAAAACAACTGAAAACAAATCCAGCTTATTCGGACTACCTGGGGTACAACACCAAACAGTCTACGGAACAGCTGGCCATTTCCTACCCGTTTCCTGGCTGTGGTTCTCATGACAGGCATCTTGATTCACTGTTGTGTTGTGTCAATTTAAGAAAACAAGTGTGAGCTATAATGCCCAACATAATAATGTACCGTATGATGACTGTATGATAACTTACGTAAAACATCATATATGATAGTAGAAAGGAATATGTCCTAAGTCCAATCATGTATTAGGATTTAGGAATAACTCTTTATGTAATCTGTTTTGATTTCATTGATTTTAATAAAAGACTTGTTTTGTTTTTATTACGGGCTCTATCTATTTAAGTGTTTAAATAAGATATACCATAGTTTAGAGTAAAACATTTTATGGATTATGATGAGATCATAATAGTGAGACCTAAAAGATGATAACTCTAAACTTAAATAGTTCCTGGTTGTAGGATTACTAACTGGTAATTAATAATCCGCAAAGATCGGTACATACTATGCTTGCTTTATTATGAAGGATGTCTGTTCTCATAGACATTTATGTGGTGACACTATAGCTAGTATGTAGGTGCTTATTATGGAATAAGTTCACTGAACATGACTCGCACAGCTGAACAACTGATTGAGTTCACTCACGTGTCAGCAGTTGTTCACATAGTGATAGTTGTACAAGTATCCTTAGACTTGAGGTCATCATAGTCATCTTGTGTACACTGAACTATGCTTTGGTTTAGTTCTTAGTCTCCAGGGACAATTATTAGGGCTCTACTGGGTATAGGAATTTGTACATGAAGATAGTGTATGATCAATAAAGGATCTACCCCTTCCAGTGAAGGAAGCGAATGTTCAAGGCTGATCCACTTATGCTAGTTCAGGAATCTCCGGCCAGAGTAAATGAAATTAGAAAGGAGTTTCTAATTTGCATAGAACTACGCATAGTAAATGGTAAGCAAGTGATTGAATTAGATAGGCTTGACACGAGATCCATGCCTTGTATTTAATCGGGACATTGTAGGGTAGAAGGAGTTTATTGTACGGTAACTATTCACTGAATAGGTTCTTGGTATTCTAAGCAGTGAATTCATATTATCCGGATAGTCGCGATATGCTGAGAAGTATCCCTCACGATGTAGAATAAATGTGATTAATTAATTAATCATATTTAATAAATTATAGAATTTATATAAATAATGATAAAATAGTTTTATTATTATTTATTTCTACTACCGGCTTAATATTGAACCTACAGGGTCACACCATAAAAAGAGAATGATTTAATGGTGGAGGAATTAATTAATAATGGCTAATAATTATTTATTTATGAAATAAATAATTAATTGGTAAATTTAATAATTGATTAAATGAGATTTAATTAATTATAAATTAATTAAGAAAAGTTCTTAATATTATTAATTAAGGATTTAATTTTTGGAAATTAAATCAAGAGAGAGAATTATTTCTAAAGTGTTTAGAAAAAGGATTAATAATTAAAAGGTGTTTTAATTATTAATGAGAATAATAAATGGGATAATAATAATATTATTTATGGAAAATTTCAGCTGAAAATTTTGCCTATAAATACACTATTATAAACCCTATTTTTATTCTAACCCGATAACCCCAAAAAAACCCAAAAAGTTTGGAAAACCCAATTCTCTCCACCTCCTTCCTCCTCCTTAACATCGTTTTCTTGGTGGATACCGGTGGAGTGCTTCACACTTGAGGAGCAACTGCTAAGGATCTCTGATCGTTGTCTCCAAATTATTTTAAAGGTTAGATTCGATCCCTCGAATTTTTATTCATGATCTGTATGCTTTTATTTGGATTTTATGTGTGTAAAAGTGTTTTGCCATGCCCCGCTGCGATTAAAAATCCAATAATGGTATCAGAGCATAGGTTGTATGCATATAGATCTGTGGTAAAAATTTCAGAATTTTATGTGATTGTATGAATTAATTATGATTTTTACAAGTTATATCATGGATTAATTTTGTCTGATGAGAAATCGTTTCTCAGAATAATTTTGAATGTTGATCTGGGTTCTACAAGTGTTGTAGATCGTCTGGGTATTTTTTTCATAATTTTATGATGTATAGATTTTTTATTATGAATTTTTGAAGTTCTTACAATTAAATTCGTAATTAAATAAATCATAAATATATATAAATTGATTGTATGTAAGAATATATATGCTGCTTGTCTGTTACTGTAATGTTGATTGCACGGATAAAGAAGGCAGACAAAGGTACAGGTTCTGTCAGGCTCGTTTTTCGAGAAAAAGGTGGCGGCTGCTGCGAATAAGAAAAAAAAATAGGGGTGTCGCGCATTCCGGGAATGCGTTACACACCTGTGGCGCATTCACGGAATGCGTTACACCTTTTAATGGCTTAAAAGGGTTGTAACGCATCACCGGAATGCGTTATGCGTTACAACCCGACTGTCCATATTAAAATTGATTTTCTGGGAGTTTCGTAACTCCGTTTGAGGCGTACAATATACCGTTGGATTCGTTTTTCCGAGACGGATCTAATGGAGTGATCAATTTTATTTTATATAAAAGTTTTGAACTTTTTATATTTCCATGAAGTGTTTTAAAGCTGTTTTTGACTGTTTTAGTTGCTTTTAAATGCTTCATGTGATACATAGAGATGTATAATGCTTAGACTAATGTGCTAGATGATATAACATGCCTACCTTGATGTTTATTCATGTTGATATATGTGATATATGCTTAGTTTATCATGCGATGATAGATTTAAGTGAACTTAAATGAACATAAGGCGTTTGTTAGACAACCTAGTATAGTGAAATTGTTTCATAACCTTAATAACAATATTATGAATACAATCATGAGATTCTTGTGTTTGTGAAACACGTAATTGAATATGAATTTTCGATATGAGAGAAAGGATGATTCTGTCAACAACAGATTTCTATCTGTAAGAAAGGGTTATTAAGTGACGCCTCTTGACAATGCTCCACCCGATCTGGGAATCATCTGATTATTGATTATTGATTTGAAATATTTAATTTAAAAGGAAGAATTTCTTTATAATATGATTATGATTGTAACGTAATATAATCCCTCTAAAATTAAATAATATCAAGTTGTAATTGGCCAATGATACAACGGGCTTGTGTCGATCATAGCCTTCCAACATGATAGAAAGTAGTTCTTATTTTTAAATCATTGTCGTTTCGTGCCACAGCCGAGGGCTTTGATTTCGAAATAAGAAATACTTGTCTATTACATAGAGATGTGTACATTGAATAAGAATCTAAAGGTCGTTACGTGCCTCAGCCGTGGGCCTTTGGGGACTGATTCAATTGTACGGAATGTTGGGTTAGACTTGACTTAGAATATTGAGTTTGTCGTGCCACAGCCGTGACTCAATTATTCAAGAGGCTAAAGTTTGATTAGGGGATAACATTAGATGTAATTGACAAGAGTTGTCTGCCTATTGAACATTACTTGGCGTTTCGTGCCACAGCCGGGGTTGTGTAATGGAATGTAGGATCCCTATTCCCACTAGCATTATGAATGCTTAATTTTTCACGTAGGGGGTTGAATAAATTAGATAAACTAGTGGGAGCCACTTATGAATAAAGACCCGATTCATATAGTGTTTTGAAATGAAATCGAATATTTGCTAAGTGTTATTATGTGTTTATCATTTACAGATTTACTTTGTACGTTATGTCTTCTGCACTATCACTCAGGAGCATACTAGATGCTCACAAATTGACTGGTCCTAATTATGCTGACTGGCTTCGAAACTTGAGAATTGTTCTCAGGATTGAGAAGCTGGAATACGTGATTGACTCACCTAAGCCTACTGAACCTGCTAGTAATGCACATAATGATGAACATGTTGTGTATTGTAAGTGGATAGATGATGCAAATGTTGCTCAATGCATCATGCTAGCTTCCATGAACATTGAGCTACAGAAGCAACATGAGCATATGGATGCTCACACTATCCTCATGCATCTACAAGAGTTGTATGATGTGGCGGGGAGGACAGCTCGATATGAGATATCGAAGGAGTTGTTTGGTTGTAGGATGTCTGAGGGAACATCTGTGAATGACCATGTACTTAAGATGATCAATTTGATTGAACGTCTTGGACAACTTGGTTTTGCCATGGATGGGGAGCTGAGCCAAGACTTGGTCTTGCAATCGCTTCCGAGTTCGTTCTCGCAGTTTGTTGTGAACTTTCACATGAATAAGTTGGATGTCAGCCTGCCTGAACTCCACAATATGTTGAAGACTGCGGAATCAAATTTTCCCCCTAAGAAGAGTTCTGTTCTTCTAATTGGTGAAGGTTCCAATCCTAAGAAAAGGAAGAGGAACTCTTCCAAGAAGAAGAAAGTAGGTGAAGAAAAGCCGGTTCCACCAAAAGCTGAAGACCCCAAGAGCAAAGTTGTTTGCTTTCACTGTAATAAGGTGGGGCACTGGAAGATGAACTGCAAGGTTTACCTTGCAGAATTGAAGAAGAAGAAGGGTAGTGAGACTACCGCTTCTGATTCAGGTATGTTCATGATAGAAGTGAATATGTTATTAAATCAAATTTCTACTTGGGTATTAGATACCGCCTGTGGTTCTCAAATCTGCAATTTGTTGCAGGGACCAAGGAGAAGTAGGACTCTTGAGGAAGAGGAGGTGATTCTACTGATGGGAAATGGAGCAAGAGTTGCTGCTGAAGATGTAGAATCATTTCATTTACATATGCCTACGGGCAAGACTATTGTTTTAAATAATTGTTATTTTGTTCCCTCGATTGTGAGGAATATTATTCCCATGTTAGACTTGGATGGATTTTCATTTATTATTGAGAATAATGAATGTTCTATTCTTAGAGATAATATTCTTTATGGACGTGGTACTTTAAATAATGGTCTGTATATATGTGACATAATTTAATTCAGATTGAACAAACTAATAAAAGAAAAGGGATGATGAAAATCTCACTTTACAGTGGCACTGCAGTCTCCATTTAGTAGACATGGAGAGAGGACTGCAAATTTGCTAGGAATGGTACACACAGATATATGTGGACCAATGTCTAAACAAGCCATGGGTGGATTTTCATACTTCATTACTTTCATAGATGATAGATCTAGATTCGGATATGTGTTTGATGAATCACAAGTCTGAGGCCTTTGAAAAGTTCAAAGAGTATAAGTATGAAGTGGAGAAACAAACCAAACATAGTATTATAATTCTTCGATTAGATCGAGGTGGTGAATACTTTAATGGAGTGTTTCTGGATTATCTCAAAGTAAATGGTATAGTCTCTCAGTGGACTCATCCAGATTAGTATCTGAAAGGAGAAATCAAACTTTGTTAGACATAGTTCGGTCCGTGATGAGCTATGCAAATCTTCCAGTATTCCTATGGGGTTATGCATTGGAAACCTCAGCATATTTACTGAATAAGGTGCCTTCCAAAATCTGTTCCTAAAACTTTATATGAGATATGGAAAGTAAGGAAACCGAGTCTTAAACACGTTAAGATTTGGGGATGTCCAGCTTATGTTAAGTAAGTTGACCTAGATAAGCTGGAATATCGATCTGTAAAATGTAGTTTTGTGGGATATCCTAAAGAGACTTTAGGGTATTACTTTTACACCGATCATCGGGTGTTTGTCTCCAGACATGCTACCTTCTAGGAAAAGGAGTTTATCCTTGAAGGAAACAGTGGGAGCAAAATTGAACTTGATGAAGTTCAAGAAGCACAAACTACTACGGATCAAGTGGAAACACCTGTTTTGACTGAACAACCTTTTGTGGAACAGCCCATTCGTAGGTCAGGGAGAGTGTCTCGCCAACCTGAGAGGTAATATGGCCTTGTCATTGAGAATGACAATGAGTTGTCGATCATTGATGATGACGACCCTGTGACCTATAATGAGGCTATGAGTAGTGTTGACTCATAGAAATGGCAAAGTGCCATGAAATCCAGAATGGAATCTATGTATACGGTATACAAAAGATAGGTTATAGCAGATGGCCAGGTGGAGACCTATAAGGCCAGGCTTGTGGCAAAAGGATTCAAACAAAGGCAATGGATTGACTTTGATGAAACCTTTTACCTGTAGCCCTGTTAAAATCAGTTCGGATTTTGCTTGCGATTGCTGCTTACTACGACTATGAGATATGGCATATAGCCAGATGGTTTTCTTTCCAAGGGAAATGAAAGCCTAGTGTGTAAGCTACTGTGAACCATATGTGGTTTAAAGCAAGCTTCTCGTAGATGGAATATCCATTTTGATGAGACAATCAAAGAGTTTGATTTTATCAAAAACGTAGATGAACCATACGTCTACAAAAGGGTTAGTGGGAGCGCGGTAACATTTCTTATATTGTATTAAATTAGAGTTGACACACATAACAACATAGCAGACCCACTCACAAAGCTACTTTATGAAAGTCACTTTGATCGTCATAAAGACAAGATGGGTATTAGATACCAGAGTGATTGGCTTTAGTACAAGTGGGAGATTGAAAGGAATATGTCCTAAGTCCAATCATGTATTAGGATTTAGGAATAACTCTTTATGTAATCTATTTTGATTTCATTGATTTTAATAAAAGACTTATTTTGTTTTTATTACGGGCTCTATCTATTTAAGTGTTTAAATAAAATATACCATAGTTTAGAGTAAAGCTTTTTATGGATTATGATGAGATCATATTAGCGAGACCTAAAAGTTGATAACTCTAAACTTAAATAGTTCCTGGTCGTAGGATTACTAAGTGGTAATTAATAATCCGCAAAGATCAGTACATACTATGCTTGCTTCATTATGAAGGATGTCTGTTCTCATAGACATTTGTGTGGTGACACTATAGCTAGTATGTAGGTGCTTATTATGGAATAAGTTCACTGAACATGACTCGCACAGCTGAACAACTGATGGAGTTCACTTACGTGTCAGCAGTTGTTCATATAGTGATAGTTGTACAAGTATCCTTAGACTTGAGGTCATCATAGTCATCTTGTGTACACTGAACTATGCTTTGGTTTAGTTCTTAGTCTTCAGGGACAATTATTAGGGCTCTACTGGATATAGGAATTTGTACACGAAGATAGTGTATGATCAATAAAGGATCTACCCCTTCCAGTGAAGGAAGCGAATGTTCAAGGCTGATCCACTTATGCTAGTTCAGGAATCTCTGGCCAGAGTAAATGAAATTAGAAAAGAGTTTCTAATTTGCATAGAACTACGCATAGTAAATGGTAAGCAAGTGATTGAATTAGATAGGCTTGACACGAGATCCATGCCTTGTATTTAATCGGGACATTGTAGGGTCGAAGGAGTTTATTGTACGGTAACTATTCACTGAATAGGTTCTTGGTATTCTAAGCAGTGAATTCATATTATCCGGATAGTCGCGATATGCTGAGAAGTATCCCTCACGATGTAGAATAAATATGATTAATTAATTAATCATATTTAATAAATTAGAGAATTTATATAAATAATGATAAAATAGTTTTATTATTATTTATTTCTACTACCGGCTTAATATTGAACCTACAGGGTCACACCATAAAAAGAGAATGATTTAATGGTGGAGGAACTAATTAATAATGGCTAATAATTATTTATTTATGAAATAAATAATTAATGGCAAATTTAATAATTTATTAAATGAGATTTAATTAATTATAAATTAATTAAGAAAAGTTCTTAATATTATTAATTAAGGATTTAATTTTTGGAAATTAAATCAAGAGAGAGAATTATTTCTAAAGTGTTTAGAAAAAGGATTAATAATTAAAAGGTGTTTTAATTATTAATGAGAATAATAAATGGGATAATAATAATATTATTTATGGAAAATTTCACCTGAAAATTTTGCCTATAAATACACTATTATAAACCCTATTTTTATTCTAACCCGAGAACCCCAAAAAAACCCAAAAAGTTTGGAAAACTCAATTCTCTCCACCTCCTTCCTCCTCCTTAACATCGTTTTCTTGGTGAATACTGGTGGAGTGCTTCACACTTGAGGAGCAACTGCTAAGAATCTCTGATCGTTGTCTCCAAATTATTTTAAAGGTTAGATTCGATCCCTCGAATTTTTATTCATGATCTGTATGCTTTTATTTGGATTTTATGTGTGTAAAAGTGTTTTGCCATGCCCCGCTGCGATTAAAAATCCAACAATAGTTATGTTTTATTCGAAATTAGTTTTCCTTGGTGATACACACCTTCTTATGAAAACAATTCTTTGATGGATTTTATTAACCTGCGAATACCTTAAAAGTAAACCCAGCACCTAGGCTTGGGTTACGGTATTGCATCACAAGTCCAATTGGAAGAATTAGGACATTCGTTGGAGCCACCGCATACGATGATCAGTCGTACTGCGACAAAAGTAACCTTTTCTACTAGTAGAAGGACGACACCTTCGTATCCCGGTTATCACCCTTGACGCATACGGGCTATGTGTCCTCATTTCGGGTATACACACACTTCGCAGGTCCGTAGGTACATATTGTACCGTCTCCTACAGTACCAGTAGTCTATCCAATATATGAAGTACTTGGATCCTACCCCTCCCTTGTCCTTTAGGAAATCCTATCATATCTTGAGAACTCGAACCACATCGAAGTTCCCCCAAGAATTTTGCTTGTTGATATGCATAGCTTTACTTTATATATATATATGTACTTCCGAATGTTTTCGGAGGAAGTACTAAGGATGTGAGTTGACTGTTGTCAACAGATAATTAAATAAGGGGGAAAAGTTTCTCCTTGAAACTATATTCAAAATATTAAATAAGTCGGGATAATATTCTTCGACGATCTGAAATTATTCGAATGATTTTTAAAATCAGAAAGTAATTTAAATCCCGTTCTATGATTTTTAAATCACAAATAAACCCTTTAATAAATAATAATTAATTAAATGATAATCGATAAATAATTAAACCTCGAATGAGTTTACTCTTGTAAAAGAATATTTAAAATAATATTCCTCAACTAGTTTATGTCTATGAAATTAATAATCTTTAATGTTTTAATCGGGTTTGAAATAAATAATCGTTGGAGTATACTTCTCCCATAATAAAGGAATAGGTATATAATATTTATTATTCGACCAATAAAATATAGTTGAGGGAATATGATCGTTGGGAAGTCGTTTTAATAAAAGTTCGAGGTATTTTAATGTTTCGTAAGTGGACGTTGAGTCCCTTTAAAACGTACTATTATGGACTTATAATCGTCCTATAATATCACCGAAATGATTCCCGGGTTTTTATCTTGAAATTCTGACCGACTCTCGGTCTTATTATAATACGTTACGCTTATAGCGGAATTAAACATTTCATGATATATACATATCGTACAACATTGCTATATCATGCAAAATTCAATAACTACGTATCATGGCAAACATGGTACTTATGCAATGATAATAAAACAATCCTTTCACAACACAATAGTAAATGGAGTTGGGTTCGTAAACTTTCCTGGGTATCTCGAGGTGGAGGATGCTCTAGGTTCCGCTCGGATATCTATTAATCATAAACACAATTCGTTAGGTCCCGTTCTAATTTACGGCGACTCGCATTCATGCGCTACTTATTATGCACCCTCTCAACTTGTATATTCACGTTATAGTCGCTTTATTTCTGTAAGTATCTTAGGTTCATTTTCAGTATCGCCGTCGGCTCCGCTTATGGATTCTACTGTTTCTACTCGCGTGGTCTCGGCTCCGATATTTTTATAAAATTGAAAAATCATTATTTTCACTTGAAATTTTAATGGATATTAGGAAACTCAACATGTTACTTTCTGTAAAAATTTCATGATTTATGAACACTTTTAAGTCAATCCTTTATATTTTCAAAGTTCGTAATTCGTAGCAGTTTTTGTCGCGTAAATCACTTTTAGTAAAACGGCCATAACTTTTGATCCGTAAATCGGAATCAAGCGATTTAAGCGCCTAAACGATACTTATAAAATTGTCTATCATAATAAAGGGTTATTTTTCAAGAAAATATAGTTTACATCTTCGGTACTTTCTGCAGAAACTTAAAGTTACGATTTGTTCGTTTTAACGAAATTACGTTTACGATCGGGGTTTTGTTTACACCCTAACTGTTAACACAACCACCAACAATCATCATGTCATCATCAAAACACAAAATCCTCTCAAGAACATCATGTTCTTAAGGCAATAACAATCAACCTATGTTCTTGAGGCAACAACAATCAACCTCACTTCTACTTAACTAAACATCAAGATTTCAAGAACATCACCTCTAAAACTAGGTTTATAACTACATACTAAATGGATCTTGAAAATGAATCTTAAATAAAGTTGGACCAAGGATTTTTACCTTTATTGAAAGATTGAGATGTGTTCTTGAGGATGGTGGAGTCTTGGAAGTGCTTGGTATGATTTTTGGAACCTAAACCACCATTGAAATCATGAAACCAAAGAAGAGTTACTAGTCATACTATTCACTAGTAACTTTTTTGATTTTATTTCACCCATCAAACCTTGATAAAAAGAAATGAAAGCATTTTTTTACCTTAGTTTGGTTGTTAGGAAGCTTGAGAATTAATGGGATGATTTTACCATGGCTATATTTTGAGATTTTGATTTTGAATTCCTCCCTTTTCTTGAAATAGCCGAATGGAACAAGTGGGGAGAGAAGGAGGGTTTTTATGCTTGCTTCCATGGTTGTTTCTAGGAAATGGGATTGGGGATATCTTATAATTATTTGATATTCTCCTAGTTTGTATCCTAGGATTTTATTCTTGTTGCAAATCTTGGGGACAAATCCAAGTAGCTTGCTAGTTTACAAGCTAAACTACATGTGCTAGCTTCCTTAGCACACTATTTGGCTAGCTTGCTTGATCATCCTAAGTTTAGCTCACTATTTGATAAAGTAACCATGGTTACTTTCTTACCATGGTTAGTTAGTGCGTTACGTTTATTTAATCGTTTACGCGTTCGCTCGGTCGCTTAAGCGTTTTCGTAATACTTACTCGTAAATGGTTCGCAATGTAATTCCTTTCGTATTTATTCCTTATATTTTGAATTATCATACTTGAATATAAATCCGTAGGGTTTTAATCTTGTAATTATATTATGATTCCCGTAATCCTCGATGAGTCGTAAATACGGTCATTTTTCAAAGTTCGTTTTCTTCAAAAACTAATAGCATTTACATACACTCATTTGGTACGTATACTCATAATATCAACTCCGAAACTCATTTTCTCATGCACTACACAGTGTGGGCTCAAAAGTTTTTCCCGTCCGTCAGGGTTACTATTCATTAACGTTTTACAAGGTCTCAAAAATTCGAGTTATTACAGTGTTCCCCTCTAACAAGGATTCCGTCCCGGAATCAATTAGAAAATAAGTGGGGATATCTATTCCTCATTGCGTCTTCAAGTTCCCAAGTTGATTCCTCAACATTTTGATTTCTCCATAAGATTCTAACCAGCTTCACGGTCTTGTTTCTCAGCACTTGTTCTTTTTGGTCCATTATCCTTACTAGCTGCTCGATGTAGGTCAGGTCTGGTTGTAAATCTACCTACTCGTATTCTATTACATGTCGTGCATCTGCATGGTACTTCTTTAACATGGACACATGGAACACGTTGTGCACTTGTTGCAGATTAGGAGGCAAGGTGAGCTCGTAAGCTGGAGGTCCTATTCTCCTCAAAATTTTAAAGGGTCCTATGAATCTGGGACTCAGCTTCCCTTTCTTCCCAAACCTCATCACTCCTTTCCACGGAGATACCTTCAATAACACAAAATCTCCTACTTCGTATTCCCTATCCTTCCCGGTCTGGTCGGCGTACTTCTTTTGTCTGTCCTGAGCTGCTACCAGTCTTTTCCTGATGAGTCTCACCATTTCCCTAGTCTATTGGACTAACTCTGGTCCTAATATCTTGTGTTCTCCAACTTCATCCCAACAAAGGGGAGAGCGACATCTCCTTCCGTAAAGAGCTTCATACGGAGGCATTCTTATGCTAGCGTGATAGCTATTGTTGTAAGAAAATTCGATCAGGGGTAAGTGGTCATCCCAATTTCCTTTGAAATTAATGGCACACACTCGTAGCATATCTTCTAGGGTCTGAATAGTCCTTTCGCTTTGTCCATCAGTCTGGGGGTGGTAAGCGGTACTCATGTTTAGTCTGGTGCCTACACATTCCTGGAAGCTTCTCCAAAATCGAGAATTAAACCTTGGGTCTCTATCTGACACTATGGCTACAGGAATGTCGTGTCTCACTACAATTTACTTCAAGTAAATATCCACCAAGCACTTGCTAACCCACTCTGCTATTTCTCTCTTCATGTTAGGCCGCTGATGTTCCACCTTCACTCTCTGGCATGTCAAGCACTTGCTAACCCACTCTGCTATTTCTCTCTTCATGTTAGGCCACCAATAATATTCCTTAAGGTCACGGTACATTTTCGTACTTCCCGGGTGGATTGAATATCTGGAGTTGTGCCCTTCGTGCAGCAGCTCATCCTTTAACTCTTACATATTTGGAATCCAAATTCGGGACGCATACCTCATGATCCCTTTCTCGTCCTTCTCGCATCTCACTTCTTCACCGGTCAATGTTCCTCTTTCTTCGTTCATCTTCTTTTCCTGACATACTCGTATCTTTTTAGTCAGTTCCGACACTAGCTTAATCTCAAATAATCCTTCCGTTCCTTTACCGGTCATTCTCACGTCGATTTCCATTTTCCCAAATTCTTTAATTAACTCCTCTAATGTCATTATCATCTTGAGTCTTTCCTTCCTACTAAGGGCGTCAGCCACCACATTGGCTTTACCCGGGTGATACAAAATTTCACAGTCGTAGTCCTTAATCAACTCTAACCATCTCCTCTGTCTCATGTTCAGTTCCTTCTGAGTGAAAATATATTTGAGGCTTTTATGGTCAGTGTAGATCTCGCATTTCTCACCGTATAAGTAGTGTCTCCAAATTTTCAGGGCAAACACTATGGCTGCTAGTTCTAGATCGTGCGTTGGGTAACTGCTCTCATACTCCTTCAATTGCCGAGAGGCATATGCTATAACTTTACCATGCTGCATTAGTACACATCCTAATCCTTTAAGCGACGTGTCACTGTATATCACAAACTCTCCCTTTCCATCGGGAAGAGCGAGCACTGGTGCTGACACCAGTCTCCTCTTTAGCTCTTGAAAATTCTCCTCACATTTCTCTGTCCATACAAACTTTTCTGTCTTCCGGGTAAGTCTAGTCATTGGACCGGCTATCTTAGCAAAGTCTTGCACGAATCTTCGATAATATCCTCCTAAACCCACAAAACTCCAAACCTCTGTTGGGGTAGTTGGTCTTTCCCAATTGGATACCGCATGTAACACCCCCAGATCCGGGGTCGGGGATCCGGGTCGTCACGGTCTTTCTTTCCACAATATCACTTAACTTAATTAATAATAAATAACCTCATGCTGTGACCCCACACTAACGCACACCACAACCCGTTATAGTCTCAGAGATGAAATTGAAATAAGTACAAGTCCTTGAATCCACAATTTAAAAGTTATTACAACCCAAAATGATTACTTGATAAGTTTACAGTTATTTGCCATTATCTGCCACAAGTTATAATTATACAATATTTGGTTCCCAAAAGTAGAATGCCTGATCTACCAATATATCTACCTCTGCAGCTATAGCAGCTACAACATCAACGGGAATACGCGGGACGCTTCCCACGCGCTTGCACTGGGTCTGCTTGAGTCTGGCCATCTTTCCTAACTGTTGTTGTGTGATGAAGAAATGAAGCAAGAGTGAGCATTACAGCTCGCAAGATAATATATAGTGTAAACAATAATACAAGTATCTAAATGGATATCTTACTGGAAACCTTTATCAAGTGTAAGGTAGATACTTACTGGATATAAGCTTAAAGGAAGATGAAGTTACCAATTACTTCTCTATACTTATATCATTTTATAAAGCTACTTGAACTACCACTGTTCAAAGTATTATAGGTTTCAAAAGGTCATCCCATAGATGAGACCACAAGTTAAGACTTGAATAGATTCAATCTTTGATATATTATTGAATGAAATGAAGTTACGCGATACTTTATTCAGTCCCGATATATATATCCACATATATATCTTTTATACATTTCCTGTAAACCTCTGTTATGTAAAGTATGAACAGAGTTTGTAACATCTAATGAATTTTGGAAAGGAAAAGAAATTTTGGCATAAACCCGATATCTTGCTGATCAGGCAAAGATACCAATAAGTAACCTTTTCTACTAGTAGATGGACGAATTCCCCACTGGTCATCACCCTGGCCGCAATAGGACCTTATGCTGGACTGCCACTCAGCCACTTACGCATTTGATGGACTCCCACTGAGCCACTTACACTTTCATGGACGCCCACTGAGCCCATGTTGCTTATGCCGACTCAATAGATGGACTTACTTCCCGAACGTTGGGTAAGTAATCAATTCATTTATCAAAACAGCAACCTCGTTGTGAATATAAAATACACCACTGAGCCGGATCCCTCAGGTTTTGAGCGAGTATTTAAATCCCCTTCGAAAGAAAGATCTTAAATATAAAAATAAGTTTTGGGATCCGCTTTAACTTTTAAAAATCATTTTGAAGACTCGAAAATATTTTTAAGAATGTTTGGAGTGATACTGATTTAATAAAATAAATCAGTCCCAATATATTAGAAAATATCTGAATATTATTATTTAAATAATATTCCCATAAAGAATAATCTTTATAAAAATAATTGAAGTAAAAGTTGTAAAACTTATACTTGAAATGAATATTAAATAACCAAAGATATACTTATACGAAAGTAATATCTTTATTTGAATAATCAAAAGTGAGTTTGATTATCGACACATTATTCTTTAATAAAATAAAGAATATTAATTAGTAAATAATCGGAGTCATAAGTCCTCGAATGAATATTCAAAATAATATTCATTAATAAAATAAACGGAGTCATAAGCCCTCGAATGAATATTCAAAATAATATTCATTAATAAAATAAACGGAGTCATAAGCCCTCGAATGAATATTCAAAATAATATTCATTAATAAAATAAACGGAGTCATAAGCCCTCGAATGAATATTCAAAATAATATTCATTAATAAAATAAACGGAGTCATAAGCCCTCGAATTAATATTTAAAATAATATTCAGTAATAAAATAAAGTTATCGAATAAACCTTATTCGATTCATAGTTTTGAAAACTATATATATATATAAATATACATAATATACTCGGGAACATCAACTCCCGGTTTTAGAAAAATGTCCACCTTTGGGTACCCTATACTAAGGGTATACGCAACTACTGCTTATCTCTAGTATAGGTATTATGCAACTATAAGCATTTGAATCAACAGATATATATCAAGATTACGAAACAGACATGCATATATACCATATCACATGCTCCAATATATCGCAAGATTTGCTAATTAACCATCATGCATCTATCACAAGATAATGCATATACATATGTATACATCACAACAACAGTATAACGGGTAGAAAACTTGCCTGAGTGACTGGGGGTGATAAATGGCTTGGGACGAGTCTGGTAACCTATAAACAACATATAAGTTGGAATTAAACCAAATTCGCTTATGAATCTATACTTTAACCTATTAGACCCTAACGTTCGCTTTTGCGCTTAACGATTCACTTAAGTCGCTCGAGTACCCTCGGCTCCACCATTTTTAATAAATTAACCATTAAGGGTTTTAAGGCGATTCTTTCGCGAGTGCCTTACCAACTGCATAATACACTTCACATAAATGTTTCTTACTCCAATTAGTATTTTAAGGTCTTTAACCTATGTTTCAAAGTAAGGCGAGTGGTAACGGTTCGTTCGCGAAACGCTGTTACTTAAAATGGTCGTTTCTCCTAAACCGTATATCGGATTCAAACGAACCACATATCAAAACGAAGCTCGTAACATGAACTATCTAATCAAGGCAATGGTCAAAACCAAACAGTGAGTTCTCGGGTCCTGATGTTAAGAGCAAAACCAGTCTAAAGTAAATCGGACATTACGACGGCTATGTTTACGCGATTACCAATTTTTATTCTACTCCAATTCAACCACAAACCAACCACAATTCAACCATACAACCAAAATCCATCCATAACTCACTACAACAGCCCCAATACCTCAAGTTTTTCCAATTTATATTAATCTCAAACATGAACTAAAACTATTCTTAAGTTCTTTAACTAATAACCAAGATTTACAACTCCAAAAACATCACAAAACCAACTAATCTCTACATACACAACAATCAAGCCTCTTATGAACAATAATACTCATATTAAGCTCTTAACATTAAATAACAAAGCTAGGTTAAGAGATTATACCTTCCTTGTGAGTGGGAGTAACTAATTAGCTTGGAATCACCCTTGAAAGTCCTCACCCAAGCTTAATCTAAACAAAAACTCAAGAACAAAATTTTAAGTTCTTTAAAAACACTATTCACCCTCTTCTTCCATGAATTTTAGGAAGAGATTGTGAAGGAATTTGAAGCTCAAACTTATAGGATAGCTATATCTATGCATAAGGAGTATTAGATAATTACCTCACTAATTAACAAGGCTTGGATCTTGGATTTTGGATTTTTCTTCTTGAAAAAAAGAGAAAGGCCGAGAGCTTTCTTGAAGAAATGAACTCAACTTTGTGTTTTTGTGATTTGTTTTGCTTGGTTGCTTGCTTTTGTTTTTGATTTATTACTTTTAACCATGGTGAATTTTGTTTGGTTCTTAATCAACCAACAACACACTTCTTTTTGGTCATGCTTAGGTCATCATGTTATGTCATCCTCCCATACTTGTCCTCTTCTTATTGGTTTGATGACATCATCCTCACTAAACTCTTTGATTAGCTTCTAATTACTTGGCTAATGACCGCTTATCTGTTATACGGTTCGCTTAAATTTCGTTTTCGTTTATCATTTGAGGGATCATACCCGGGATCTTATTACTTGGGTTTTCTTAACCTTTCTCAATACATTATATTCCTTTTATGATCCTCTCTTATAATCCTTGAATTTAAATCCTTTTTATCCTGTTACCTTATACTCAATTCTTTCGGTATCTGGTGGATTTTCGGAAAAAAATCAAAGTGTTTGAATTTGAATTCTGACGATCTTTACATACACTTATATATCATATAGAGTGCTAATAAGATCTCAGAATAACAATAAAAGAACCCCTACATAGTGTGGCATGAAAAGTTTTCTTATTCAGCAATATCAGCAAAAACACTATTCATAAGGGTTACAAAAAAGTTCAAAATTTTGGGGTTATTACAGTCTCCCCTCCTTAAAAGGATTCCGTCCCGGAATTAAATAGAAAACAAATGGGGGTACTTTTCTAGCATTGCGCTCTCTAGTTCCCAAGTTGATTCTTCCACATTATGATTCTGCCATAGCACTATGACTAGCTTGATTACTTTGTTCCGAAGCACCTGCTCCTTCTTATCCATAATCTTTACTGGTCTTTCCAAGTAAGTCAGATCTGGTTGCATATCCACCTGCTCGTACTCCACTATGTGCCTGGCATCCCGATGATACTTCCTTAGCATTGACACATGGAACACATTATGAACTTGTTGTAGGTTTGGGGGTAAGGCTAGCTCATAAGCCAACTTCTCAATCCGTCTTAGTATCTCAAAAGGTCCAATGTATCTTGGGCTTAGTTTCCCTTTCTTTCCGAACCTCATTAATCCCTTCCAAGGGGATACTTTTAGTAGTACTAAGTCCCCTACTTCATACTTCTTGTCCTTTTGGGCTAGGTCTGCATATTTCTTCTGTCTGTTTTGGGGTGCTACCAGCTGTCCTCTGATAAGATCCACTATGTCTTTTGTCCTTTGGACCACTTCGGGTCCGAGCATCTTCCGCTCTCCTACTTCATCCCAGTATAAGGGAGATCGACACCTTCTTCCGTACAGGGCCTCATAAGGCGGCATTCCGATGCTAGCATGAAAGCTATTGTTATAAGAAAACTCGATCAATGGCAAGTGATCATCCCAACTTCCTTTAAAGTCTATTGCGCAGACTCTCAACATATCCTCTAGTGTCTGGATGGTCCTTTCACTCTGCCCATCCGTCTGGGGATGGTAAGCGGTACTCATATTTACTTGGTCCCCGCACATTCTTGAAAGCTCCTCCAAAATCTGGAGTTGAACCTGGGGTCTCGGTCTGAGACAATGGACGCTGGGACTCCATGTCGCGTCACTATTTCCTTAAGGTAAATGTCCACCAGTCTATCGACTGTGTATCTCTCATTGATAGGAATGAAATGAGCTGACTTTGTCAGTCGGTCTATAATCACCAATATGGCATCATGGTTAGCTTTCGTCCTTGGTAAACCGACAACAAAATCCATGGCTATATGTTCCCATTTCCATTCGGGAATCTCCAGGGGTTGTAAAAGTCCACTGGGTCTCTGGTGCTCTGCCTTTACTCTTTGGCAAGTCAAATATTTGCTTACCCATTCTGCTACGTCCCTCTTCATGTTGGGCCACCAGTAATACTCCTTCAAATCCCTATACATCTTGGTGCTTCCCGGGTGAATGGAATATCTTGAACTATGGCTTTCATCCAAAATCTCGTATTTAAGCTCTTGAACGTTCGGAACCCAAATCCGGTAGGAGTACCTCATTATCCCTTTATCATCTCTCTCAGTATGGATCTCTTCTCCAGTCATTGACTCTCTGCCTTCATTCATTACTTTCTCTTGGCACAATCTAATCTTTTCCAATAACTCTGGCTGCATCGAGATCTCAAACAGCTTTTCAGTTCCGGTTCCGGTTACCTTTACTTCTATTTCCATTCTCTCGAAATCATTTATCAATTCTTCCGAAGTCATTATCATTCTGAGTCTTTCCTTTCTACTAAGGGCATCAACCACCATATTGGCTTTCCCCGGATGATAGAGAATCTCACAATCATAGTCCTTGATTAGCTCTAACCATCTCCTCTGGCGCATATTGAGCTCTTTCTGCATAAATATGTACTTGAGGCTCTTATGGTCTGTGAAATCTCGCACTTCTCTCCATACAAGTAGTGCCTCCAAATCTTTAAGGCAAAAACTATTGCCGCGAGCTCAAGGTCATGAGTAGGATATCTAATCTCGTATTCTTTCAGTTGTCTCGATGCATACGCAATCACCTTACCGTGCTGCATAAGCACACACCCTAATCCTTTGTGCAACGCGTCACTATATATCACAAAATCTCCTTTTCCGTCTGGCAATGCCAACACCGGGGCCGTTACCAAACTTTTCTTTAATTCTTGAAAACTGTTCTCGCATTTTTCCGTCCATTCAAACTTCTCTGTCTTACGAGTAAGTAGTGTCAAAGGGGCTGCGATCTTCGTAAAGTCCTGTACAAATCTACGATAGTAGCCGGCCAATCCTATGAAACTCCTTACCTTTGTGGGTGTGGTTGGCCTTTCCCAATTTGAGACCGCCTCTATCTTGGAGGGGTCGACCAATACTCCTTCTTTATTGATCACATGTCCTAAAAACTGTACTTCATTCCGCCAGAATTCGCACTTCGAGAATTTGGCATATAACTGTTCCTCTCTGAGTATTCCTAGAGCTATCCTCAAATGCTCTGCATGTTCTGCCTCAGTCCTTGAGTAGATTAAAATATCATCGATAAAAACTATCACACACTTGTCCAAGTACTTCTTAAATACTCTATTCATTAAATCCATGAAAGCCGTTGGGGCGTTGGTTAATCCAAAGGACATTACCAAGAACTCATAGTGCCCATACCTGGTACGGAACGCGGTCTTGGGAATATCTTCGGGTTTAATCTTTAGCTGGTGATATCCAGTTCTCAGGTCAATCTTGGAAAAATAAACAGCATCCTTTAGCTGGTCGAACAGATCGTCTATTCTAGGTAACGGGTACCTGTTCTTTATGGTTAGCTTGTTCAACTCTCGGTAGTCGATGCACAGCCTCATGCTCCCATCCTTCGTCTTAACAAATAACACTGGTGCTCCCCACGGAGACACACTGGGTCTTATCATACCCTTATCCAAGAGTTCCTGCAATTGAGTAGCTAATTTCTTCATTTCTAACGGGGCTAACCGGTAAGGTGCTTTTGAAACTGGCGCCGTCCCTGGGGCCAACTCAATAGCAAATTCAATCACTCTATCGGGTGGTAATCCTGGAAGGTCTTGTGGGAATACATCTTCAAATTCGTTGACTACCGGAATATCTTGTAAGTTGGGCACCTCCTTCTGCGTGTCCACCACATAGGCTAGGTAAGCCTCATTTCCTTTTCGTAGCATCCTTTTGGCCTGGGCCATAGTCAAAAATTTCTGTGTCTGCCTCTTTCCTCTAAATATGACTTCTTTCTTTCCTGGGATATTCAACTTAACTTTCTTCTCCTTACAGTCTATCTGAGCATCATTGCTAGATAGCCAGTCCATTCCCAAAATTACATTAAACTCCCCTAATTTAAAAGGAATCAGATCAACACTAAAAGATTGTTCCCCTATGCCTAACTCACAGGCGGGGTGAATCTGGTTAACAGGAATAACTTCATGATTGGCTATTTCTACTCGTAAGGGTTCTATCAAGGGTTCAGCCTTAAGTCTTAATTTACGCGCAAAGTCCTTTGATACAAAAGATTTAGTTGCTCCTGAATCAAATAAAACGTTTGCACTGACTGAATTTAGAGAAAGGGTACCTGCTATCACATCTGAGTCTTTCATAGCATCCTGGACTGTCATGTTGAAAGTCCTCGCAGTAGGTGGCTTATTGGAGGCAGCCCTGCTGGCTCCTGAAGCTGCTGGTTTGTTCATTGGGCATTCCCTCTTCCAATGACCCAGGCATCCACACTGATGACAAGTGGTGGTTGGAATGACAGCAGGGGTTGATGAAGGGCACTTAGTTGAATAGTGACCCTCTCGACTGCACTTAAAGCAGGTTACTGGCTTTCCTTTACACTCCCCAGTATGCATCCTTCCACAATTGTTACAGGCTGGCAATGGGGGTCGAGACAGGTTGGAATAGGACATTCTTGACTTCTGGTCGCTCTGGCTCACATTCACACTCATTGGCCGCTTAAACCCAGTGTTCTTTCCCGGTAGGGACACTGCTCCTCGATTAAATCTAGTTGGGAAACTCCTTCCTGCGGAACCTCCACCCATGCTCATACTTTTCCTCTTTATTCCCTTCTTCTCTCTTTCCTTCTGGCATCTGCTCACTTCCGGCTTCTACAATTGTTGCCTTTTGCACCAGAGTGGCATAATCAGTAAGCTCAAGGATTGCCACCCTATTCTGAATCCACGGTTTCAGTCCCTATTGAAACCTCCTAGCTTTCTTTTCCTCGGTGCTCACAAACCCCGGCACAAACCTTGATAACTCAGTAAATTTCGCTTCGTACTCTGCTATAGATAAGTTACTCTGCTTTAGCTCCAAGAACTTGAGCTCCATCTGGTTTTCCATAAACCTCGGGAAATACTTTCCCAAAACAACTGAATGAACCTCTCCCAGGTTATAATAGCATCTGTCTCCATGTTTTTCTTGGCCTCCCACCAATAGTTGGCCTCTCCTTTCAGAAGGTAGGTAGCAAATACAGTCTTTTGTGCCTCATCGGTACTCAGAATCTCAAAGGATTTCTCCATCTCCTTTAACCATGCCCTTGCCTCAACTGGGTCGGCTGATCCGTGGAACTCAGGGGGCTTAAAGGACTTGAAAGCCCTGAAGGAGTTTGCCACAACATTGTTATTTCCTTGAGGGGGTGGGTTGGGTTGACGTTCCAAGTTCTGCCTTAGTAGTTGCATGAACTATCCCATGGGATCCATGCCTGGGTTTGGTACTGGTTGCTCAACCTCAGTTTCTCCTTCTTCGGCCTCTATCTCAAATCCCTCGACATCATATGTTTCCTCCTCCTCTTCATACAGGGAGTCATCCTGTTCAACATAATCCTCATCTTCCTCTTCACTGTGTTCTTGGTTCCTATCGTCCTGGTTATGGCTTCCCTGGTCCTCAGATCCAGGATTCGCCCTAGTTCCAATCTTTCTTGGCGGCATGATACTGATAAATTTTTGGGAAATTCAACGTTAGGTCACAATCATATACAAAATTGTGCCTTGCACAGTTCTATAAAGGGGAGAATGTATCTCACAATTCTATTATTTTATGACAGTTCTAATAAGAAGTGCAGTAATAATAATGATAAAAACAGTGATCTCGTCACTAATGAACTGAACTGAAAAGAAACAAATATATACATAATGCGAGAAATACATAGTTTGATCTGGTCAAAAGTACAACAGTGCTACAGCCATCTGCCCAAAAGTGATACACAAGAGTCTATCTGTCTAGTCAGAAAAAGGGATGCTATATACAAGTCAACTATCCCGGAAAATTGGCTCTTACTATAGCCTCGACTAACTAGACTATCCCATCGTCGGTCCTGAATCACACACCGGAGCGGGTCAGCTCCCATACCCTTTCCATCGCACGACGGAAGATATAGTCGGCCTGCCGCCTGGAGATCCTACCATGCTTGTCCCCTTGGAGCGATCGGAGTCTCGCTCGGGATGTGAGCTCTATCCCCGTCAGCTCCCTCCTCAAGGATCGGGGTATAGTAGCCCTAGTCTCATAAGCTCGGGCACGCCTACCCGCCCTCTCCGCATCCAACTCCCTCTTGACCTCATCCATCCGGGCCTCAGCAACAGCCACTCGGGTCCTCAGTACATCCTGAACATAGCCGTGAGCTAACAAAGACTGCCTATGGGCAGGTTCGAGAGGTGGTGAATCCGGAGCCGCTGAGGGTGCCTCCTCGGTCTGCCTAGGCTCGGGAGTATGGGTCTCTGTGCTATCATCATAGGGGCTCCAAGATAGTGGTGGAGGGGTAGGAGCTCTGACCACCGGGAGTGAGGGTAAAGGGGTACCAGTATACTCCACTATAGCTCCGACATGCTCCTCAGCTACTGGGACCTCATCTGGGTCCTCCTCATCTGAAATAGCAACAACCTCTGTCTCTGACTCCTCTGAGGGGTCCTCCTCATCCTCCTCCATCTCAGGCTCCTCCTGATCCTCGGCATCTAGTAGTGCCTCATTATGCTCACGCTCGAACATCTCAGGGTCCTCTATCTCATGTGCCTACACATTAAACGAGCTAAGTTACTATCATGATACTTATAAGGGTTCCCGTAAGGGTTTTAACTGTCAGTGCTACTTTAAGTAGTCCGACTATGAACTTGGCAAGAGTTCTTATTATCTTTGTGAGTTGATTATTATATCGTCACATCATCTCTGAGGTTTATAACGCTTAGCTCTGATACCATTTCTGTAACACCCCCAGATCCGGGGTCGGGGATCCGGGTCGTCACGGTCTTTCTTTCCACAATATCACTTAACTTAATTAATAATAAATAACCTCATGCTGTGACCCCACACTAACGCACACCACAACCCGTTATAGTCTCAGAGATGAAATTGAAATAAGTACAAGTCCTTGAATCCACAATTTAAAAGTTATTACAACCCAAAATGATTACTTGATAAGTTTACAGTTATTTGCCATTATCTGCCACAAGTTATAATTATACAATATTTGGTTCCCAAAAGTAGAATGCCTGATCTACTAATAGATCTACCTCTGCAGCTATAACAGCTACAACATCAACGGGAAGACGCGGGACGCTTCCCACGCGCTTGCGCTGGGTCTGCTTGAGTCTGGCCATCTTTCCTAACTGTTGTTGTGTGATGAAGAAATGAAGCAAGAGTGAGCATTACAGCTCGCAAGATAATATATAGTGTAAACAATAATGCAAGTATCTAAATGGATATCTTACTGAAACCTTTATCAAGTGTAAGGTAGATACTTACTGGATATAAGCTTAAAGGAAGATGAAGTTACCAATTACTTTTCTATACTTATATCATTTTATAAAGCTACTTGAACTACCACTGTTCAAAGTATTATAGGTTTCAAAAGATCATCCCCTAGATGAGACCACAAGTTAAGACTTGAATAGATTCAATCTTTGATATATTATTGAATGAAATGAAGTTACGAGATACTTTATTCAGTCCCGATATATATATCCACATATATATCTTTTATACATTTCCTGGAAACCTCTGTTATGTAAAGTATGAACAGAGTTTGTAACATCCAATGAATTTTGGAAAGGAAAAGAAATTTTGGCATAAACCCGATATCTTGCTAATCAGGCAAAGATACCAATAAGTAACCTTTTCTACTAGTAGATGGACGAATTCCCCACTGGTCATCACCCTGGCCACAATAGGACCTTATGCTGGACTGCCACTCAGCCACTTACGCATTCGATGGACTCCCACTGAGCCACTTACACTTTCATGGATGCCCACTGAGCCCATGTTGCTTATGCCGACTCAATAGATGGACTTACTTCCCGAACGTTGGGTAAGTAATCAATTCATTTATCAAAACAGCAACCTCGTTGCGAATATAAAATACACCATTGAGCCAGATCCCTCAGGTTTTGAGCGAGTATTTAAATCCCCTTCGAAAGAAAGATCATAAATATAAAAATGAGTTTTGGGTCAAAATAATATTCATTAATAAAATAAACGGAGTCATAAGCCCTCGAATGAATATTCAAAATAATATTCATTAATAAAATAAACGGAGTCATAAGCCCTCGAATGAATATTCAAATTAATATTCATTAATAAAATAAACGGAGTCATAAGCCCTCGAATGAATATTCAAAATAATATTCATTAATAAAATAAACGGAGTCATAAGCCCTCGAATGAATATTCAAAATAATATTCATTAATAAAATAAACGGAGTCATAAGCCCTCGAATGAATATTCAAAATAATATTCATTAATAAAATAAAGTTATCGAATAAACCTTATTCGATTCATAGTTTTGAAAACTATATCTATATATATAAATATATATATATAATATACTCGGGAACATCGACTCCCGGTTTTAGAAAAATGTCCACCTTTGGGTCCCCTATACTAAGGGTATACGCAACTACTGCTTATCTCTAGCATAGGTATTATATGCAACTATAAGCATTTGAATCAACAGATATATATCAAGATTACGAAATAGACATGCATATATACCATATCACATGCTCCAATATATCGCAAGATTTGCTAATTAACCATCATGCATCTATCACAAGATAATGCATATACATATGTATACATCACAACAACAGTATAACGGGTAGAAAACTTGCCTGAGCGACTGGGGGTGATAAATGGCTTGGGACGAGTCTGGTAACCTATAAACAACATATAAGTTGGAATTAAACCAAAGTCGCTTATGAATCTATACTTTAACCGATTAGACCCTAATGTTCGCTTTTGCGCTTAACGATTCACTTAAGTTGCTCGAGTACCCTCGGCTCCACCATTTTTAATAAATTAACCATTAAGGGTTTTAAGGCGATTCTTTCGCGAGTGCCTTACCAACTGCATAATACACTTCACATAAATGTTTCTTACTCCAATTAGTCCTTTAAGGTCTTTAACCTATGTTTCAAAGTAAGGCGAGTGGTAACGGTTCGTTCGCGAAACGCCGTTACTTAAAACGGTCGTTTCTCCTAAACCGTATATCGGATTCAAACGAACCACATATCAAAACGAACCTCGTAACATGAACTATGTAATTATGGCAATGGTCAAAACCTAACAGTGAGTTCTCGGGTCCTGATATTAAGAGCAAAAACAGTCTAAAGTAAATCGGATATTACGACGGCTATGTTTACGCGATTATCAATTTTTATTCTACTCCAATTCAACCACAAACCAACCACAATTCAACCATACAACCAAACTCCATCCATACCTCACTACAAAAGCCCCAAAACCTCAAGTTTTTCCAATTTATATTAATCTCAAACATGAACTAAAACTATTCTTAAGTTCTTTAACTAATAACCAAGATTTACAACTCCAAAAACATCACAAAATCAACTAATCTCTACATACACAACAATCAAGCCTCTTATGAACTATAATACTCATATTAAGCTCTTAACATTCAATAAAAAATCTAGGTTAAGAGATTATACCTTCCTTGTGAGTGGGAGTAACTAATTAGCTTGGAATCACCCTTGAAAGTCCTTACCCAAGCTTTATCTAAACAAAAACTCAAGAACAAAATTTTAAGTTCTTGAAAAACACTATTCACCCTCTTCTTCCATGAATTTTAGGAAGAGATTGTGAAGGAATTTGAAGCTCAAACTTATAGGATAGCTATATCTATACATAAGGAATATTAGATAATTACCTCACTAATTAACAAGGCTTGGATCTTGGATTTTGGATTTTTCTTCTTGAAAAAAAGAGAAAGGCCGAGAGCTTTCTTGAAGAAATGAACTCAACTTTGTGATTTGTTTTGCTTGGTTGCTTGCTTTTGTTTTTGAATTATTACTTTTAACCATGGTGAATTTTGTGTGGTTCTTAATCAACCAACAACACACTTCTCTTTGGTCATGCTTAGGTCATCATGTTATGTCATCCTCCCACACTTGTCCTCTTCTTATTGGTTTGATGACATCATCCTCACTAATCTCTTTGATTAGCTTCTACTTACTTGGCTAATGACCGCTGATCTGTTATACGATTCGCTTAACTTTCATTTTCGTTTATCGTTTGAGGGATCATACCCGGGATCTTATTACTTGGGTTTCCTTAACCTTTCTCAATACATTATATTCCTTTTATGATCCTCTCTTATAATCCTTGAATTTAAATCCTTTTTTATCCTGTTACCTTATACTCAATTCTTTCGGTATCTGGTGGATTTTCGGAAAAAAATCAAAGTGTTTGAATTTGGATTCTGACGATCTTTACATACACTTATATATCATATAGAGTGCTAATAAGATCTCAGAATAACAATAAAAGAACCCCTACATAGTGTGGCATGAAAAGTTTTCTTATTCAGCAATATCAGCAAAAACACTATTCATAAGGGTTACAAAAAAGTTCAAAATTTTGGGGTTACGAACAGTACTGGTGCTCCCCATGGCGACACACTGGGTCTTATCATTCCATTATCTAATAACTCTTGCAGTTGAGAAGCTAGTTCCTTCATCTCAACTGGGGCTAGCCTATATGGGGCCTTGGATACTGGTGTCGTTCCTAGTGCTAATTATATAGCAAATTATATTTCCCTGTCAAGTGGCAATCCTGGTAAGTTCTTTGGGAATACATCCTCGAATTCGTTTACTACGGGTATGTCCTGTATATTAGGGACCTTCTTCTTGGTATCTATCACATAAGCCAAATATGCCTCGTTTCCCTTCCTTAAAAATCTTTTTGCTTGTAGCATGGTCAAAAATTTCTGTTTCTGTTATTGACCTTTACACACTACTTATTTTTCATTCTGCACTCTTATCTTTACTCTCTTCCGTTCGGAATCTATTTATGTTCCGTTACTGGATAACCAATCCATTCCTAAGATTACATCAAATTCTCCTAACGCAAATGGGATTAGGTCAACCTCGAATACCTTCCCTTCTAATTTTAACTTGCACTTAGGGTGTACTTGATTTACATAAATTATTTCTTTGTTTGCTATTTCCACTTGTAATATCTCGCGTAAGGGTATGGTGTTAAGTTTTAACTTTTTAGCAAAATCTTGAGATATAAATGACTTGGTTGCTCCAGAATCAAATAGGACATTTGCATGCTCAGAATTTAACAAAAGGGTACCTGCTATCATGTCAGTGTTTCGAACAGCATCCTGAACAGTCATGTTGAAGGTCCTAGCAGCTGGAGGTCGGTTGGATGCAGCCCTGCTCATACCTCAGACTGGGGGCTTCATTATCGGGCAATCCTTCCTCATATGTCCTACTTTCCCACATTGGAAACATATCTTGCTATATTGGTGACAGTTGTTGGCAAGGTGTTCGGGTTGGTCGCACCTGTAACATTTCAGAGGGGCTCTTGCCTGGGTGCACATCCCAAGGTGTCTTTTTCCGCATGTCTGACATTCTGGTATTGGGGCACGTGGTTGGCTATGAAATGTTGCCCTAGATTGTCCGCCGCCATGGCCAACACTCTTGTTTGGGGCCTTTCTGAATCCGGGGCCTCGCGCAGGTTGGGACACCACTCCCCTGACGAACCTGCTTGGAAGGCTCCTGTTCCCGGTTCCTATTCCTTGGCTTCCTATCTTCCTCTTTCTATTTTCCTTTTCCTTCACACTCTGCTCACTACCAGCTTCAACAATCGAGGCTTTCTGCACTAAGGTGGCATAGTATGTCAGCTCTAACACCGCCACTCGGTTTTGGATCCATTGTTTCAGACCAAGCTGAAACCTTCGCGCTTTCTTTTCTTCGGTATTCACGAACTCAGGCACAAATCTCGACAACTCAGTAAACTTGGCCTCATATTCTGCCACAGTCATCTTATCATATTTCAACTCCAGAAACTTAATCTCCATCTGGGTTTCCATAAACCTAGGGAAGTATTTGTCTAAGAACAGTCGGGTAAATCTATCCCATGGGATCACAACATTAGTCTCTAGGTTTCGTTTGGACTCCCACCAGTAGTTAGCTTCTCCTTGCAGCATGTAAGAAGTGAAAATGGTCTTGTGTCGTTCCTCAACACCTAGTATCTCGAAGGACTTTTCTATCTCTTTGAGCCAGGCCCGTGCTTCAACGAGTTCGGCAGATCCTAGAAACTCTGGGGGTTTGAGAGATTTGAAGGCCCTAAAGGCAGTGGCTGCAGTCTGTTGGGCATCATGTGGCTATGGTGGAATAGGCTGTTGGTTCAGATTTGCTCTTAGTAGTTCCATAAATTCATTCATGGCATTCCCTCCCTAATGGGTATCCTCAGCCTCTTCTTCTACATATTCTTCCTCATCATATTCATTATAGTCTAGGTCCTCTTCACTTTCTTCATTTACTACATGGTCAGGTTCATTCCGTTGTTGGTTAACTGATTCTGCGGGCTGTGCCCTGGTTCCTCTTCTACGGGGTGGCATTGTTCTGATAATGAAGATTTGTCAACATAGTTGTAATTATAACAGATAGATTAATTTATTCATGTGTAAGCATGTAATTTATTATCTAGCATGTTTTTATAAAGTGCAATAATATGAACATCAATTTCTTGATAACTGCTTAGATATATATATTTCATAAGGTCACCCACTTATATCTTGGGGAACAAAACAACTAGCTGAGTTCATACATGCCTAATTATAATGCATCACTACTTGTCCTGAATACTGAAACGCAAATACATAAGCCGTGTACCTTGAAGGGCTAGGAACGCTATCTACTACTAGCTATCCTATCAAAATTGGTGACAAGTCACCCAGCCTTCTTCAAGGTCCATATCTAGTCACTAGTCCCTCAGTCACTATCACTGCGCGTGAGGTCACGCACCCTCCTCATCGCTCCTGCCAACATCAGCTCTGCATCAACTACCGGGATGTATCCTCCAATCGCTGTCATCCTCATCTGAACCCAAGTACAGAGCTCGATCCCATCAATCTCTCTGTGGGCTATGGCTGGGGAAGCAGCTCTGAAATCCCCTGGGTATCCTAGTCTGATGGCTCTCTCAGCTGTCAATGTCTGGCGTAACTCCGCAATGCGAGTAGATGCCACAGTAATCTCAGCGTTAAGTTGAGCCACCATACAGTCGTGTACATCTACATGTATGGTCGCCGGGTTTGGTAGAGGTGAGTCTAGGTCGCTAGAGGATATGTCGTAAGCCTCGTAGACCTGTGCATATATCCCATCCTCGTCATCATCATCAGTATAGGGCATAGGGCTCTGAATCCCTAGGGGTGGGGTAAGAGAGCGAATAGTCGGGTGAGGGTACATCTCTACATCCCTCCAGCCTACGCCATCTCCCTGGGTCATCTCAACGTCATTAGCTATGGGGACAGGAAGGTCAGTCTCCTCCTCTGGGACATCCTCAGTAGGGTCATCATCTGAATCATCAATGGGTGGGTTCTCTGGCTCGGGAGTAGGGTCACGCTCAAGAACCATAACATCCTCAACAGGGTCAACCTCCCTCATAGGCTCCACTAGTACCTGACACAACAGGCAAGGTGTTACTAACTTAGAGTCGAAATTCCCTTGAGGGTAAAACTGTCAAGACTACCCGTGTAGCCCGACGACGAACTCGATTTGAGCTCTAATTGATTATTTTATTATTCTTACGTCTACGTATTTTATATCCTATCATTTCCAGGATTTGATAACCTAAGGCTCTGATACCATTTTTGTGACGCCCCAAGATCCGGGTTCAAGAATCTCGGAGGCCACGCCATCTAAACTACTACAACCACATAACTCAAACTACAATATATAAATACTCACGCTTCACGACCCCACACTTATCACACACACACATACTTAAAGGTTATTTTCTTGGAAATGAACCATTCATAACTAGAGTAATTCAACCATCAAGTGATAATTATTACAACCCAAAAGTGATTAAGTCTTACCGGGGAGTAACCTTTAAGTAAGGCTAGTCCGTCGAGCAAATATACGTTTCTTGTTTATTACCTTACATAAGTCATACTTATAAATAAGCCGAACTAAAAATAACTGAAAACTAATCCAGCTTATTCGGACTACCTGGGGTACAACACCAAACAATCTATGGAACAGCTGGCCATTTCCTACCCGTTTCCTGGCTGTAGTTCTCATGACAGGCATCTTGATTCACTGTTCTGTTGTGACAATTTAAGAAAAAAAGTGTGAGCTATAATGCCCAGCATAATAATGTACAGTATGAAAATGACTGTATGATAACTTACGTAAAACATCATATATGATAGTTATGTTTTATTCGAAATTAGTTTTCCTTGGTGATACACACCTTTTTATGAAAACAATTCTTCGATGGATTTTATTAACCTGCGAATACCTTAAAAGTAAACCCAGCACCTAGGCTTGGGTTACGGTATTACATCACAATTCTAATTGGAAGAATTAGGACATTCGTTGGAGCCACCGCATACGATGATCAGTCGTACTGCGATAAAAGTAACCTTTTCAACTAGTAGAAGGACGACACCTTTGTATCCCGGTTATCACCCTTGCCGCATACGGGCTATGTGTCCTCATTTCGGGTATACACACACTTCGCAGGTCCGTAGGTACATATTGTACCGTCTCCTACGGTACCAGTAGTCTATCCAATATACGAAGTACTTGGACCCTTGTCCTTTAGGAGATCCTATCATATCTTGAGAACTCGAACCACATCGAAGTTCCCCCAAGCATTTTACTTGTTGATAGGCATAGCTTTACTTTATATATATATATATGTACTTCCGAAAGTTTTCGGAGGAAGTACTAAGGATGTGAGTTGACCGTTGTCAACAGATAATTAAATAAGGGGGAAAAGTTTCTCCTTGAAATTATATTCAAAATATTAAATAAGTCGGGATAATATTCTCCGACGATCTGAAATTATTCGAATGATTTTCGAAATCAGAAAGTAATTTAAATCCGGTTCTATTATTTTTAAATCATAAATAAACCCTTTAATAAATAATAATTAATTAAATGATAATCGATAAATAATTAAATCTCGATTGAGTTTACTCTTGTAAAATAATATTTAAAATAATATTCCTCAACTAGTTTATGTCTATAAAATTAATAATCTTTAATATTTTAATCGGGTTTGAAATAAATAATCATTGGAGTATACTTCTCCCATAATAAAGGAATAGGTATATAATATTTATTATTCGAACAATAAAATATAGTTGAGGGAATATGATCATTGAGAAGTCGTTTTAGTAAAAGTTCGAGGTATTTTAATGTTTCGTAAGTGGACGTTGAGTCCCTTTAAAATATACTATTATGGACTTGTAATCGTCCTATAATATCACCGGAATGATTCCCGGGTTTTTATCTTGAAATCCCGACCGACTCTCGGTGTTATTATAATACGTTACGCTTATAGCGGAATTAAACATTTCACGATATATACATATCGTACAACATTGCTATATCATGCAAAATTCAATAACTACGTATCATGGCAAACATGGTACTTATGTAATGATAATAAAATAATCATTTCACAACACAATAGTAAATGGAGTTGGGTTCGTAAACTTGCCTGGGTATCTCGAGGTGGAGGATGCTCTAGATTCCGCTCGGAAATCTATTAATCATAAACACAATTCATTAGGATTCTTCACAGGATTCTTCAAGAGAACCAAGCTGTACTGATTAAAGTTTATTCATCCTTCAAGAAGAACTTTGGGTTCAATATCACTGCAAGAAGACTAGTATTGAAGAAGATTGAAGAACTAAGGAGTGTTGAGCTAAAGATGCACTCCCAAAGACTCTTATCATCCCATACACAGGGAGAAGAGTGCATCTAAGGCCCTACTGGCTGATGGAGTTCATAGATGACAAAGGGGTGAGAAGATTCTTCAGATTAGAAGACCAATTGAGCATCTCAAATAATGAGACTCTCTTGGAAATGCAAGAAAAGCTAAATCTCTCAGAATCTGATGAACTGGAATTCCACAGGCAGCTCTAAAATCAGATTGATGAAAACAACAGAAAGCTTGGAAGAAGATCCAGACCTTCAAGAAACTAGAAAAATCTGCTCAGGCTAGAGGAGCATCTTGAAAATGACTGTGAGCTAAACTTTGTACATTTTGATTAATTGAAGCACTTTTCAGTATTATCTACTTTTCTTTAAAGCTGTATGTTTAGGGTGTTTTGTTATCATCAAGTATCTCTTAATTTATGGCTACAATTCCAGTAGACATAAATTGGGGGAGATTGTTGTGCATATGTTGTGTACTTGATGATTACACAAACAAAACACCTAAGTAGATTTTACTTAAAGAAATAATATAGCACTCGACGGATAAGGATTATAGTCCCGACGGATGATGACTTATTATCCATCGAGTGAGTAGCTTATGTAATAATGAGTCTGTAGCACATTTCTGCATACACCTTTGTATAGATTATATAGTAGCATATAAGTCATGTTGACTTTAACTAGATATGCAGAATATGTTGATTAATTGTACATAGATGATGTCTTGTAATTCTGCATAAATGAATTGAAGTCAAGTGCCAAAATAGCTACCGACGGATGATTAACAAAGCCATCGACGGATGATCAAATAGCTATCAACGGATGTTTAATATAGTAGTCGACGGATGATCAATTAAGCCATCAACGGATGATCATAAAGTCGACGGATGATCATGTACTCAACGGATAAAGAATTCAAATATCAGTTGACAGTGACAACTGGTCACATGCGTCGAAGTGTATGCAAATGGAATGAGGAAGCCTATTAACTGGGTAATAGAGAACAAAGTAACAAAGCATTAAACCCGATAGTTTTTATAATGATCCTGTCTTTTGACTTTGTAATCTTGGTAATATATAAACCAAGAAGTAGAAAATAGAAACCAAGATCTGAGATACAAAAAGTGAGAAACATTTGTAAGCATAATTATTAGCATTTCTCTGTATTATCAGTAGTTCATATTTGTAAGCAGCTGTGAGCATTCTTGCACACAGAGTTCTCTCGATATAATATATATCTCTGGTGGAATTGTATAATCCACCAGAAAGTTTTTAAAGACTCTTGTTTTTAATTACTTGTGTTTTGATTCACTTAAGTTTTTATTCCGCATTGTGCTAATCAATACACTTATATTTATATTCGAGCTTGAACATTTTTATTTTAAGAAAAAGGTTCAAGAATTCCATTCAACCCCCCTTCTGTAATTCTTACTATATTGTTAAAGGACTAACAATTGGTATCAGAGCAAGCTCTTAACTTATAAGGAGTTTAAAGATCAAAACAATTCAGCAAGATGAACAAGAAGGATGTTGGAGTCAAGATTCCTTTTCTAGATAAAGATAATTACAATCATTGGAAGGTAAAGATGCATCTTCATATGCTTTCTCAAGATGAGGCCTATGTGGACTGCATAGAAAGAGGCCCTCATGTTCCAATGAGAGCTGCAACAGGAAACGAACCATCAGTCCCCAAGCCAAGGCTTGAATGGTCTGATCCTGACATTGAACAAGTCAGGAAGGATAAAAAGGCCATGAATATTCTGTTTAATGGAGTTGATGCACACATGTTTGACAACATTATCAACTGCAAAACTGCCAAGGAAGTTTGAAATACTATACAGATAATCTGTGATGGCACTGAGCAAGTTAGAGAAAATAAGATGCAGCTCTTGATTCAGCAACATGAGCATTTTCTGTAATAACCCCAAAAAATTTTAAACTTTTTGTAACCCTTATGAATAGTGATTTTGCTGATTATGCTGAATAAGGAAACTTTTCATGCCACACTTTGTAGAGGTTCTTTTATTGTTATTCTGAGATCTTATTAGTAATCTATATGGTATATAAGTGTATGTAAAGATCGTCAGAATCCAAATTCGAACACTTTGATTTTTCCCGAAAATCCACCAGATACCGAAAAAATTGAGTATAAGGTAACAGGATAAAGAGGATTTAAATTCAAGGATTATAACAGAGGATCATAAAAGGAATATAATATATTGAGAAGGGTTAAGGAAACCCAAGTAATAAGATCCCGGGTATGATCCCTCAAACGATAAACGAGAACGAAAGTTAAGCGAACCGTATAACAGATCAGCGGTCATTAGCCAAGTAATTAGGAGTTAATCAAAGAGGTTAGTGATGATGATGTCATCACACCAACAAGAAGAAGACAAGTGTGGGAAGATGACATAGGAGGATGACATAAGCATGACCAAAAGGGAAGGAATTGTTGGTTGATTATAAACCACACAAATTTTATCATGGTTAAAAGGTTAATTAATCAAAACAAAAACAAAACAACCAAGCAAAACAAATAATAAACACAAAACACAAAGTTGACTTCATCTTTCCAACAAGAAGCTCTCGGCTTCATCTCTTTTTCAAAGAAAGAAAAATTCAAATTCAAGTTCCAAGCTTTGTTAATTAGTGAGGTAATTATCCAAGGTTCCTTGTACATAGATATACATATCCTATGAATCTAAGCTTCCAATTCCTTCACAATCTCTTCCAATAATTCATGGAAGAAGAGAGTGAATAGTGTTTTTCAAGAACTTGAAATTTTGATCTTGTGTTTTTGTTTAGATAAAGCTTTAGTAAGGATTTTCCAAGGTTGTTTCAAGCTCATTAGTTACTCCTACTCACAATGAAGGTATAATCTCTTAACCTAGCATTATTATTGAATGTTAAGAGCTTATTGGGGGTAGTATAGTTCATGAGAGTCATGATTATTGTGTATTTAGAGATTGGTTGGTTTTTTGATGTTTTTGGAGTTGTAAATCTTGATTATTAGTTAATGAACTTAAGTAAGCTCTTAGTTCATGATTGAGAAGTAGTATAAATTGGAAATCTTGAGATGTTGGGGCTGTTGTAGTAGTGTATGGATGGAGTTTGGTTGTAATAATGATTGTGGGTTGATTGTGGATTGATTTGGTGTAGTATAAAATTTGGTAATCGCGTAAACATAGCCGTCATAATGCCCGATTTACTTTAGACTGTTTTTGTTCTTAACATCAGGACCCGTGAACTCACTATTAGGTTTTGACCATTGCCATTATTAGATAGTTCATGTTACGAGCTTCGTTTTGATATGTGGTTCTCTTGATTACAATGTACGGTTTAGGAGAAACGACCGTTTTAAGTAACGGCATTTCGCGAACGAACCATTACCCCTTGCCTTACTTTGGAACCTTGGTTAAGGTCCTTAAATGACTAATTGGAGTATGAAACTATTATGTAAAGTGGATTAGGCAGTTGGTAGGGTACTCGCGAAAGAATCACCTTAAAATTTTTAATGGTTAATTTATTAAAAATGGTGGAGCCAAAGGTACTCGAACGACTTAAATGAATCATTAAGTGACCATAAGCGAACTTATGTTGTTGTTCATAGGTTATCGGACCCACTCTAAGCTTAAGTCTATCCGGGAACACTCTGGCAAGTTTTCTACCCGTTATACTGTTGTTGTGATGTATATATATATATATGCATTATCTTGTGATAAGTGTATGAATGTTATTAGCAAATCTTGTGATATATTGGAGCATGCTGATATGGTATATATGCATGTTTATTTCGTAATCTTGATATCTAATTGTTGATTCAATTGCTTATAAGTTGCATAATACATATGCTAGAGATAAGCAGTAGTTGCGTATACCCTTAGTATAGGGGACCCAAAGGTGAACATATTTCTAAACCGGGAGTCGATGTTCCCGAGTATAATATATATATATATATTTTTTATATATATATATAGATATAGTTTTCAAAACTATTAATCGAATAGGGTTTATTCGATAACTTTATTTTATTTAATGAATATTATTTTGAATATTCATTCGAGGACTTATGACTCCGTTTAGTTTATTTAATGAATATTATTTTGAATATTCATTCGAGCACTTATGACCCCGTTTATTTTATTTAATGAATATTATTTTGAATATTCATTTGAGGACTTATGACTCCGCTTATTTATTAAATAATATTCTTTATTTTATTAAAGAATAATGTTTCGATAATCAAACTTATTTTCGATTATTCAAATAAAGATCGTACTTTCGTATAAGTATATCTTTGGTTATTTATTATTCATTTCAAGTATGAGTTTTAAAACTTCTACTTCGATTATTTTTATAAGGATTATCCTTATGGGAATATTATTTAAATAATAATATTCAGATATTTTCTAATATATCGGGACTGATTTATTTTATTAAATCAGCATTACTCCAAACATTCTTAAAAATGTTTTCGAGTCTTCAAAATGATTTTAAAAGTTAGAGCGGATCCCAAAACTCGTTTTCAAATTGAAGATCTTCCTTTCGAAGGGGATTTAAATACTCGCTCAAAAAAATCTGAGGGATCCGGCTCCGTGATGTATTCTTATATTCGCAACAAGGTTGCTGTTTTGATAAAAGAGTTTTTGATTACTTACCCAACACACGGGAAGTAAAATTCTTGGAATAAGTTAATCCATTAACAGGCATCGCCTGGGAAATATCGGTAAGTTTTTCTTTCCAACTAGATGCAACTTCTTGGTGGAGTCGTATCAACAAGTTCCTACTTGGGGAAAGGGGGGACGAGCTTTACGTTTCAGAGTCATGGATTTCATCTGAATTAGGAGTGGCGTAAGTGGTCGAGTGGCGCCGGCCCAGCCTTATTATATTGTCCCAAATGGCCTGGAAGTTCCGCTAAGACGGTCCATTCCTTAGGAGTCCAGGGTTCGGTTGACAAGTAAATCCGACTGTTCTCCTCTACATGTAGAAAATGGCGGGGTTGCACTACTGCGACTGATCATTGTAAGTGGTCTTCCTGGCGCGGCAAACTCCCGTAATGAGTTCATCATTCAGTTTGGATCTTTCTGCAACACTACCCGGAGCATTCGATCGAAAGGCTACGGATGGGTGATTGCTGAAGCATTGACAGGGTCAAACAGTTATAATGATGTTTCCCTCAAATGAAGTATCTCGTAACTTCAATTCTTTTAAACAACATTTCAAAGATTGAATCTATTCAAGTCTTATCTTGTAGTCTCATCTATGTGATGAACTTTCGAACTGTTTACACCTTGAACGGTGGTGGTTCAAGTAGTATTCGGAAAAGATATAAGTATATTGGAGTATCTTGTAACTTCATCTTTTCAACTTATATCTAGTTAATGATTATCTTATGCATGACAAAGATTTTCAGAAAAAAACGTTGAGACAAGGTTAGATATATGAGATCACCTTGCAACGATATTTTTATACAGTTATAAACTGGAACTCTGTGTATATTATGCATGGCAGAGGATTTCAAAGATTTTGAAAAGTATACTAAATATTTTGCGACTTGGTCGCATTAAGAGGTCAAACTTGGTTCAATCCTTCTTGACCAAGTTCCATTCCAGATCTACCTGAATGGGAATTGACAAAGGAGTCTACACCAGGACAATTCAATGTATCCTTAGTCAAACAAATCATGTCTATCCAAAAGGCCATTCAGAACACCTCAAATGCCGGTACCAAGGCTATTCTTCAATCCCACCTAGATTCTCTACATCTCATGAAGGTACAGCAATTAAGACAGAATCTGAGTGTGGATGAACTAAAAAAGGATATAACTGACTTGAAGACCTACAATTCTGAGAAGTTGGATTCAATAATGCCCTATGGTACCATGCATGATCTGCTCCTGAGACTGAGAAGAGAATCAGATGCTGAAAAAAAGCTGGCCAAATTGGAGGACAAAGTTCAAGTTATTGAAAACTCTGTGGCCACCATTCTTCAAAATCAACAGTCTCAGACCAGTCTTCTAATGCAACTGGCTAAATCACAAGGCTTGACTCCTCAACTTGATGTTAACAAAAAGGGGGAGAAAGGACCAAGTGAGGGGGAGAAACTTCAGATACAAATTAGTAAAGTAATTGTGCCTTCAATTACTGTCTCAAAGCTACCAGTTACAGATGGTATAGATACGATTCAAGCAGCAGCATCTAACTTGAAAGTTGCTGAGAAAGAACAGTTGAGTTTGGTCAATTGGAAGAAGATTGATGAGGAGATACAGAAAAAGTTTGAACTTGTCAAGGAGCCAGTTAAGTCAGCCATACATCATTCTCAAGTCAAGAAAATTAGTGTGAATGAGATGAGAATGAACTATGTGGAAAGAGGACAATCTTCATGCATCAAGTCTCCAAAGGCTGAAATGATTCTTAAACCAAGGGCAAACTACTCAAAATCATCCTTGAAGAACCCCTTGGACACTGTGTAAGAGACACCCAAGCCTGATGAGAAGAAGCTTCTGTCAAGATCAATTATCTTCTATAAAGATCCAGCTGATTCAGTTTCTAAAAGGAGGATTGCTAAGATTTTCAGAAATGGGAAAGAAATTTATGTGGTGGCTGGACACCCTCAATTTGCTCAAGCAAAGAGAGAAGAAAAAAGGCTGCTCAGCTTTTTCTAGAGCAGCCTACTTCTTCTATTTTGTTTAGCCTTTTTAGCATCCAAGTCTGTAGTTAAAGCTCAGCCCAAAGTCAATAAAGGAGACTACTTGTACTTGTGTGACATCAAAGAATTTTATGATCTAAATCTCTATCTGGATGAACTAGATAAAGTAAGAAGTATTGATGCATACAGGAACCTACCTGAAAGGTTAGTGTTCAAGTACAAAGGAGGAAAGGAGATTCAGTGGCCACTTCACAGGATTCTTCAAGAGAGCCAAGCTGTACTGATTAAAGTTTATTCATCCTTCAAGAAGAACTTTGGGTTCAATATCAGTGCAAGAAGACCAGTATTGATGAAGATTGAAGAACTAAGGAGTGTTAGAGCTAAAGATGCACTCCCAAAGACTCTTATCATCCCATACACAGGGAGAAGAGTGCATCTAAGGCCCTACTGGCTGATGGAGTTCATAGATGACAAAGGGGTGAGAAGATTCTTCAGATTAGAAGACCAATTGAGCATCTCCAACAATGAGACTCTCTTGGAAATGCAAGAAAAGCTAAATCTCTCATAATCTGATGAACTGGAATTCCACAGGCAGCTCCAAAATCAGATTGATGAAAACAACAGAAAGCTTGGAAGAAGATCCAGACCTTCAAGAAACTAGAAAAATCTGCTCAGACTAGAGGAGCATCTTGAAAATGAATGTGAGCTAAACTTTGTACATTTTGATTAATTGAAGCACTTTTCAGTATTATCTACTTTTCTTTAAAGCTGTATATTTAGGGTGTTTTGTTATCATCAAATATCTCTTAATTTATGGCTACAATTCCAGTAGACATAAATTGGGGGAGATTGTTGTGCATATGTTGTGTACTTGATGATTACACAAACAAAACACCTAAGTAGATTTTACTTAGTGAAATAATATAGCTCTCGACGGATAAGGATTATAGTCCCGACGGATGATGACTTATTATCCATCGAGTGAGTAGCTTATGTAATAATGAGTCTGTAGCACATTTCTGCATACACCTTTGTATAGATTATGTAGTAGCATATAAGTCATGTTGACTTTAACTAGATATGTAGAATAGGTTGATTAATTGTATATAGATGATGTCTTGTAATTCTGCATAAATGAATTGAAGTCAAGTGCCAAAATAGCTACCGACGGATGATTAACAAAGCCATCGATGGATGATCAAATAGCTATCAACGGATGTTTAATATAGCAGTCGATGGATGATCAATGAAGCCATCAAAGGACGATCATAAAGTCGACGGATGATCATGTACTCAACGGATAAAGAATTCAAATATCAGTTGACAGTGACAACTGGTCACATGCGTCGAAGTGTATGCAAATGGAATGAGGAAGCCTATTAACTGGGTAATAGAGAACAAAGTAACAAAGCATTAGACCCGATAGTTTTTATAATGATCCTGTCTTTTGACTTTGTAATCTTGGTAATATATAAACCAAGAAGTAGCAAATAGAAACCTCTGAGATATAAAAAGTGAGAAACATTTGTAAGCAGAATTATTAGCATTTCTCTGTATTCTCAGTATTTTATATTTGTAAGCAGTTGTGAGCATTCTTGCACACAGAGTTCTCTCGATATAATATATATCTCTGGTGGAATTGTTTAATCCACCAGAAAGTTTTTAAAGACTCTTATTTTTAATTACTTGTGTTTTGATTCACCTAAGTTTTTATTCCGCATTGTTCTAATCAATACACTTATATTTATATTCGAGTTTGAACATTTTTATTTTAAGAAAAAGGTTCAAGAATTCCATTCAACCCCCCTTCTGAGTTCCAGGTACATAAAATTCCTGCTTAATTCCATGCTCTTTGCAGAACTCTTCCATGATTGAATTCTTGATATATCTCTGGTGGAATTGTTTAATCCACCAGAAAGTTTTTAAAGACTCTTGTTTTTAATTACTTGTGTTTTGATTCACTTAAGTTTTTATTCCGCATTGTGCTAATCAATACACTTATATTTATATTCGAGTTTGAACATTTTTATTTTAAGAAAAAGGTTCAAGAATTCCATTCAACCCCCCTTCTGAGTTCAAGAATTCAATCATGGAAGAGTTCTGCAAAGAGCATGGAATTAAGCAGGAATTTTATGTACCTGGAACTCCACAGCAAAATGGAGTTGTATAAATAAAGAACATGACTCTCGTTGAAGCTACACGAACTATGCTTGATGAAGCAAAGCTGCCAACCTACTTTTGGGCTGAAGCTGTGTAGACTGCTTGTTTTTCATAGAATGTGTTGGGTCCCAATGTGTTTGTAGAAGGGGGGTTGAATACAAACGTTACCAAATAATCGAATAAAATGCGGAATAAAAAATGTGAAACAAAATTCAAGTTAAATAAAAATATTATTAAACTTGAAAGGTGTTACAACAACTGTATCGATTACAAGGTATTAATCTCAAATCAATTATCACAAATCTAGAATAAATTCGACATGAACTTTTTCTATTTTTGCAATAATTAGAATCAAATGCTAAACGCGATTTGAGATTAAGTTCTAGGGATTTTAATCCGCTAGATTGATACACAAGAACAAGATAAATATTTCTAGTGGATTAGATTTAACATTACAATCTAGAAATTATGATCTTGAATTTCTGCAGATGAAGAATAATATTTTTCAGAGGCGGCTGCTCTTTGTTCTTGTCTTCTATGTTTTGTTAAAATGACTTCTGCTTCTATTTATCAATCAGCTGATTTAATTGAATTGGAATGACAATCCTTTAAGCTTGTATGACTTTCGGTAGGACAATTGAATGAACTAGCAAGACAATCTGAATGAACTAGAATGACAATCAGAATGAACTAGCAAGACAATCATCCTCCTAGAGTGACTTTCGGTGAGACAATGTAAAATGGCCTAGCATGACAATCGGTATGACAATCCTGATTGTCATGCTAGTTCATTTTCAATTGTCTTGCTGATTTAAAGCTTGAATTTAATCCAATTAAACTTCTGAAAATTCCTAAAATTCCTAGAATTAAATCAGAATTAATTAATCAATTAATTCAATTAATAAATAAATTATTCTTCGCAGATATAATTTATTTTCTTAATTAAATTAGATGACTCAATTAATTAATAGAGAATTAATTCTAGTCTTGAGCAGCAACCATTCTTCTGCAAATCTTCTGAAAATCACTGAAAATTATGAATAAATTCCACCACTTCAACGTTGACACTCGATGTACTGTCTGGTTCATGAGTGACTAACTTCCGTGACGTTTCTTCATGTCTTGACTTTGACACTTTGATTTTCTTCAGATTTAATCCTTGTAATTAATGATACCCTGACGAGATCTCTGTCACTTGATTAAATCCACAATCTTGACTTATATCACTGAGGCATGATCAATTTCTTGAACTTCTTCCAGTGAATTAATTCCTCAAGTCTGTAGATGAACCTTGTCTCTGAATCCTTTGACAGATATTACTTTGCGAGATCTCTTTGACGGTCGATCCACTATTTACTTATTACATTCTTATTTGAGTTGAGTTGAATCCTCGAATATACAAATAGGCTATGACATATGACTTACAATCTCCCCCTATTTGTTTGTTAGACAATAACACACAAATACCTAGAGGATAACTCAACTAACAAATAAGAAAAAGATATAAACATACATGCAAAGTAAATAGCAGAAAAGTTCTGGATGAGATTTAACATTTTCCAGATTCCTAGTAGATGTTCCTCTAGACTGAACATATCTTCAAGTAGTTCCATCTTCATTTGTACAACCACATTTCCTGTTGAGAAGCCCATATCTCTTGCTTCTCCCCCTATGAGAATCAACTGATTAAAGAAGATCACCTTCGTTTTACCACCTCTCCCGTACAATAGGATCCGCAGATAAAAATCAATGGTACTCCCCTAACAGCTTCTTCCCTTATCAGAAAATCACCTTGTGTTTACCACCTCTCCCGTACAATAGGATCCGTAGTTACAAACAACAATGGTGTGGTGTAGTGTACATATAGGATCTTTTTCTTCCTCCCTGCTATTTCTCCCCCTTAGTTGAGGAATCCTCCAAACTATTTCTTAAGCTTTTATCTCCCCCTTAAAGAAGGAATGTATGCCGTCGTCTGAAGGAGTTCTCATATTTCACTTGGTTGGAAAAGAAATAACAAGTAGTTTCTCTTTCTACCTCACTGTGAGTGTGTGATTCTGTTTAGTGTACCTCACATGTGTTTCACTCTTCTCTCCACTCGTGTTTACACTCATTCTCACAAGTTTATCACTCCTCTCATAGCTCCAAAAATCAGCTGTACCTGCAAGGAAAATCACCTTAGCCATCCTTAAAGGAGGTCACAGGTGGTGCAATGGGAGTTCACAAATCCCCATCCTTGTTAAACTCGTCAGATGAATCTGAGTCATAATCTACAAGTTGCTAGTTTCCCTTTTAGGGTTCCAGATTTGAATTCTGGGAAGGTAAACAATGATCCAAAGAATTTAGCATAAAGATCAAGGTTCCCTTCTAATGTCTGTGAAGACATTTCCTTGTGACTCATCAGGTAATATCTGAATCATTGTCAACAAGTTGCCGATCTGCACCTATGTCAGATCCACTATCCGCAGATGCATCCAGGGGATTTAAGCCTGGGGAGGTAGACACTGACCACTGACATATGGCTTTTGGATCAGTATCCTCTCCTAACACCTGTAAAGGCAATTGGTCCACTAACGAACCTTGAACAATCGAATCTGACCTTAAAATGGTCGAAACTCTTGTTTCCGTCAACTCATCCTTTGTGTGTGTAACCTCTCCTTGTGCATCAAGAATTGTTTATGTTTGAAGTGGTGACACTACATCGGATACCTTGGCCGACAGGCAAAATTCAATAGACGCACCCTGTTGAGAGAATGAATCTAGTAACTGTTTTTGTACCTTTTCAGCCATTACATCTTTTTGAGAAGATGTATGGGGGCTAGCAGTTGTCTCGGTTTAAATACTACTCATCTATGTAGGAGACAGAGCTACTGGGTTGACTACAGAACCTTCCTTATGTGGTGCACTAGGCACTATCTCCCTCACGCTCATTCATACTACTTTTAGTGGTAAGAGAGTGTTGGTTGGTTCTGTTTTTGTGTTTGTCTTTACAGTCTGGGATAGACGTTGTGGATTTTCAACCTCATGACTGTCAATGAAAGAAAGTCATTGGAGACTGAACCTGTAACACAGAATATATGGTAATAGAGAGAAAATGATTTACAATAGTGATTTCAAAAGATTTTACATGACATAAGAAATCACTAATGTAGAAAGAAGTTTGATTTTGTTTTTCAATATGAATGAGTTTTTGATAAAACATTGATCACTTAGGGTAAAGTCTAAGTAATTCTCATTCATATCAAAAGCTTACAAATATCTGCAACATAATGTTAACAACATATCATTGACCGATACTTGTCAAGTACTTTAGATACTAATTGTTATGTTGCATTAACAATATACCACTGCACATATAAAACAATATGATTGTGCTTAGTGATAAGATAGTTATTAATATGACGACTCTACTTATTCATATAAAATTATAACTTCTGTTAGAGTGCCATACCATGTCCTTGACGATTGCTTGAGCAGTATACTATTTCATACCAACCTGAAGTGAGATTGTGAAGAAGAAATTGCATAGTCCAATAGATCTGCAGCTGCAAAGTCCATGTACTGTGGTGCATTGACTTCCTCTTTTGACTTACCAACCAGGAGTACACTTGTACACATCTTACTAGAGTACAATTCCAAGTGTAATGTGCAGCAGGTGTCTGATATGTCGTAATATTCTCAAGTCTCGTCACTGGTGCTATATGTTAGATACTGCTTCCTGATAATAACCTAGCACAATATACAAAATTACAATGATAACATTCCCAGTTTGCAAACAGCCATATCCCTCGGATAAACCTTTGCTGTTATCTCCAAAGGTAACCAGGGGGCCAGCTTTCTCAATCCACATTTGATAGCAGGGCTCTATCTCCGGTCATATGTCTTGATGATCCACTTGTCAAGAATCCACACTACCGGTTACACCTGTATACTGCCCTGCACTTCAAATGGATTAGACCTTCTTCGGAACCCAAACTTGGTTGGGCCCGGCATACTTGTAGAACTGTCCTTTGTCAGGCAAAACAACATTTTTAATTTTAACGATCTCAACATCCTCAATGACTGAACATTTGACCTTGTAAATAGCCTTAACAAATTTCTGTTTAAGCTTAGGCACAAATGTCTCCTTTCTAGCCTTAGAAGGACTAGCAGTCTTAGACCTATCATGCTTCTTGTTATTCACATGCTGACGAGGAGTAGTCTTATCATTAGACACATGCTTACCATTAAAATAAGCATACATCATATTAAAAGCACAAGACATACAATTAGCAACACCACATGCTTTATGAGAGTGATTAACAGCAGGCAATTTATGCATGGTAGACATGGCATTATTGTTATCCAACTCATGTGTGTCTGAGTTAGTCTCAGTTGCTTTCACAACTTTGACTGGAACTTTCGACTCACTTGACTTGGAAACAATCTTCTCATAAGCATGATCTTCAGCACGTATTTCTTCATGAATAACAGAAGAGGTCGCATCAAATGGTTCAGCAATTGATGCTTTATAGAGGGGTTCATCAACACCCTTAAGCACATGTGGTACTTCCCTCCCTTTAGCACATACATGAGGAGGGGAGTTTATGCCTAATTCTCCAATAGCAGCATTGTAATCATAACCTATTCCAGATGTTTGATTAACAGCTTGCTTACTGTAGAACTCTTTAGCCTTCGAACAAGAATTGAAGTAGGCTCTAACCTTAGTCTCAAGACCGGTGATCTTGTCTTTGAGAATAGTTTCGAGTTTTCTATAACAGTCAACTCTATTCTCTAGAAAAGATACCTGTTCTTTTAATTTGTCTTGATTAATGTGCACAAGTCTTAATTCATTGACCTCTTTCTCAAGGTCTGTGATCTGTAAACTTAACAGTTCATTATCACGACGTGCACAATCTAAGTTACCTCTTAGATGATAAACCATTTCAGCATCAGAAAGTTTTACCTCTATTCTTGACGATGAAGCTTTTCCATCAATAGCCATAAGAGCAAGATTTCCTTCATCTTCATCTTCACTATCAGTATCATCCCAGCTTCTTCCCTTTGCCAGATAAGCCCTTTCAGAGTTCTTTCTTACTTGCTTTGGCTTCCTACATTCTGTGGCAAAGTGTCCCAACTCATTGCAGTTATAGCATCTAATGGTGCTTCGATCAACCATCCCTGTTTTGTACCCACCACTGCTGGTGTTAGAGGATGAAGATCCACCTTTCTGGAATTTGTTGTAGTTGGACTTGTACTTAAGCTTGGGATTCCTCCTGAATCTGACATGGGAGAATCTCTTGACAATTTGGGCCATTGATTCATCTTCCAATTGCTCCAGCTCTTCCAAGGAATAAAAATCATCACTTGATTGATTTGTAGTAGGAGGATCATATTCTGCTACTAACTCATTTTCCTCACCCTTGGAAAACTGTACCATTCTTTCTAACTGTTGAGATTGCTGTTGTTGTTGACCTTCAGCTACAAGTGCAGTAGATGTGCTGACCATTCTATCCTTCCCGTAGACTTCCTTCTGTTGAATCTGCTCCAACTCATAGGTTTTTAACACTCCATAGAGCCTGTCCAAAGAAATCTCACTCAGATTTCTAGCTTCTCTAATGGCAGTGATTCTATGTTCAAGATGAGCTGGCAGTGTTAAAAGGAACTTTTTGTTGACCTCCCTGATTGAATAATACTTTCCATTGATGTTCAGGTTGTTGATCAACGCATTGTACCTCTCAAACACTTCAGTAATTCCTTCTCCTGGATTTGATTTGAAATGTTCATATTCAGAGGTTAGGATTTCCAACTTGTTCTCCCTAACTTCCTCTGTGCCTTCATTAATTACCTCAATAGTTTCCCACATGTGTTTAGAATTTTTACAGTTCATCACATGTCTGTTCATCAAAGGATCAAGGGAATCAATTAATATTAATTGAAGGCTGGCATCCAAGGAGGTTTCTTCCTTCTCAGCAGGAGTAAAATCTTCGGGCTCTTTTGGATAGGTTCTAGCTTCAGTAGTCACCACACCATCTATTATTACCTCCGGTTCAATAACCATCGGAGTTTTTATACCCTTCTTTAACAAGTTTGAATATTTGGGATTAGCAACTTGTAAAAATAATAGCATCTTCTTCTTCCACATGATATAATTCTCTTTATCAAATTGTGGAATTTTAACGGTTCCAACTTTATGTGAAGTCATTATGAATTTTTGAATGAATAAAAATTCAAAGAGTTAAAAAATCACAAAAGTCTAGGATCTTGATTTGTTCGTTAATCAGAAGGCTCTGATACCAATTGTTGGGTCCCAATGTGTTTGTAGAAGGGGGGTTGAATACAAACGTTACCAAATAATCGAATAAAATGCGGAATAAAAAATGTGAAACAAAATTCAAGTTAAATAAAAATATTATTAAACTTGAAAGGTGTTACAACAACTGTATCGATTACAAGGTATTAATCTCAAATCAATTATCACAAATCTAGAATAAATTCGACATGAACTTTTTCTATTTTTGCAATAATTAGAATCAAATGCTAAACGCGATTTGAGATTAAGTTCTAGGGATTTTAATCCGCTAGATTGATACACAAGAACAAGATAAATATTTCTAGTGGATTAGATTTAACATTACAATCTAGAAATTATGATCTTGAATTTCTGCAGATGAAGAATAATATTTTTCAGAGGCGGCTGCTCTTTGTTCTTGTCTTCTATGTTTTGTTAAAATGACTTCTGCTTCTATTTATCAATCAGCTGATTTAATTGAATTGGAATGACAATCCTTTAAGCTTGTATGACTTTCGGTAGGACAATTGAATGAACTAGCAAGACAATCTGAATGAACTAGAATGACAATCAGAATGAACTAGCAAGACAATCATCCTCCTAGAGTGACTTTCGGTGAGACAATGTAAAATGGCCTAGCATGACAATCGGTATGACAATCCTGATTGTCATGCTAGTTCATTTTCAATTGTCTTGCTGATTTAAAGCTTGAATTTAATCCAATTAAACTTCTGAAAATTCCTAAAATTCCTAGAATTAAATCAGAATTAATTAATCAATTAATTCAATTAATAAATAAATTATTCTTCGCAGATATAATTTATTTTCTTAATTAAATTAGATGACTCAATTAATTAATAGAGAATTAATTCTAGTCTTGAGCAGCAACCATTCTTCTGCAAATCTTCTGAAAATCACTGAAAATTATGAATAAATTCCACCACTTCAACGTTGACACTCGATGTACTGTCTGGTTCATGAGTGACTAACTTCCGTGACGTTTCTTCATGTCTTGACTTTGACACTTTGATTTTCTTCAGATTTAATCCTTGTAATTAATGATACCCTGACGAGATCTCTGTCACTTGATTAAATCCACAATCTTGACTTATATCACTGAGGCATGATCAATTTCTTGAACTTCTTCCAGTGAATTAATTCCTCAAGTCTGTAGATGAACCTTGTCTCTGAATCCTTTGACAGATATTACTTTGCGAGATCTCTTTGACGGTCGATCCACTATTTACTTATTACATTCTTATTTGAGTTGAGTTGAATCCTCGAATATACAAATAGGCTATGACATATGACTTACAGAATGCTACACTCATAAACAAGCATGGAAAAACACCATATGAGATGGGGAAGAAAAAGAAGCCAAATCTGAAATACTTTCATGTATTTGGATGTAACTGTTTTGTTCTTAAGACTCATCCTGAACAGCTGTCAAAATTTGATCTAAAAGCTGATGAAGGAATTTTTGTTGGATATCCACTTTCCACAAAAGCCTTCAGAGTCTACAATTTAAGAACAAGGGTTGTCATGGAATCTATCAATATATCTTTTGATGATAAAAATATTACTAGACTTGAAGATTTCAATGATCATGATCCGCTGAGATTTGAAAATGTAGATTTAAATTCTGCTTTTGTGAATTCTGATGGCTTAAATCCTGATCCTGTAAGTTCTGACGGGTTAAATTCTGATGTCATTGAAACTGTGGTAACTACTCCAAGGAAAAATGCACCTGTTCAGGGGGAGCAAACCAATGATCCTACCACAACTCAAGACTCTCAAGAAGCATCAAAACCTGTCACTGGCTCTTCAAGTTCTGATTCATGAAGTTCTGATGAGCCAAATTCTGATAATTCTGGAAACTCTGATTCTTTAAATCCTGAAGGATCCAACTCAAATTCTGAAGTCTCAGAGAGCATAACTACAGGGGGAGCATCATAAAATGTTGATGGAGACAGCATGGATCATGGGGAAGGATCCAGTTCTAGAGAACAACTTCTATCTGCAAGGAAGTGGACTAAAGCATATACACCTGACTTAATAATGGGAGATCCTGAAGCAGGTGTCAGAACTAGAACTGTAACATCAAATGAATGTCTCTATCATTCTTTTCTATCTCAGACTGAACCAAAGAAAGTGGAAGAAGCTCTTCAAGATGCTGATTGGGTGCAAGCAATGCAGGAAGAGTTAAATGAATTTAAAAGAAATAAAGTCTGGACCTTAGTGCCAAGACCAAAGAACAGATCCATTGTTGGCACAAAATGGGTGTTCAGAAATAAAACTGACAGTGATGGCATAATTACAAGAAACAAAGCAAGGCTGGTTGCTAAAGGTTACTCTCAACAGGAGGGTATTGATTATGATGAAACATTTGCACCAGTTGCTAGATTGGAAGCCATAAGAATGTTTTTGGATTATGCTGCTCACAAGAAGTTGAAAGTATTTCAAATGGATGTGAAAAGTACTTTTCTCAATGGAGAATTGGAAGAAGAGGTATATGTTGAACAACCTCCAGGATTTGTAGATCCAAAATTTCCTAATCATGTCTAAGGACTTGACAAAGCACTTTAGGGCCTTAAGAAAGCTCCAAGAGCATGGTATGAGACTCTATCTCAATTCCTTCTAGAAAGTGGATTTCACAGAGGCACAATTGATAAAATATTGTTCTACTTCAACCATGGAAAGGACTTACTTTTGGTACAGATATATGTTGATGGTATCATCTTTGGTTTCACAAATGCCAAACTCTGTGAAAGATTTGCAAACTTAATACAGTCAAGATATCAAATGAGTATGATGGGAAAACTTAGCTATTTTATGGGACTTCAAGTCAAGCAAAATGAAGAAGGTACTTTCATAAATCAATCCAAGTACACCGAAAATTTACTCAAGAAATTTGGAATGCAATATTGTTCAACTGCATCCACTCCTATGGCCATTGTAACCAAGTTAGATAAAGATACTGAAGCATCAATAGATATTACTAACTACAGAGGTGTGATTGGCTCTGTACTCTGTTTAACTGCAAGTAGACCTGATATCATGTATGCTACCTGTCTTTGTGCAAGAATTTAGGCCGATCCAAGAGAACCTCATCTAATAGCTGTGAAAAGAATTTTCAAGTACCTCAAGGGTACAGCTGATCTAGGATTGTGGTATCCTAGAGAATCAGATTTTAAGCTAATAGGTTACTCAGATGCAGATTTTTCCGGATGCAAAATAGACAGGAAAAGCACTAGTGGAAGCTGCCAATTTCTTGGAGGCAGATTGGTTTCTTGGTTTAGCAAGAAACAGAAATCAATTTCCACATCAACTGCAGAAGCGGAATATATTGTTGCATGAAGCTGTTGCTTTGGATGAAGAATCAGCTACTGGACTATGGGTTATAATTTTCTAAAATACCCATTTACTGTGATAATCAAAGTGTTATTGCTATGACAGGTAATCCAGTTCAACACTCAATGACAAAGCACATCAGCATTAGGTACCATTTCAAAAGGAAACATGTAATGGAAGGTACAGTGGAATTGTATTTTGTCCCAACAGATCAACAACTAGCAGATATATTCACAAAACCACTATGTGAAGCTACTTTTACAAGAATGGTAAATGAACTTGGAATGGTTTCAGGTTCTTTCTCAAAATCTGCTTATTTTTGTTCTCATGCATCAGACTTTATGATCAGTGTTTACAGATTGTCTTATCTCCATGTAAGCTGTGCTTTAATTATAATATATTAAATACTGATTGTTATATGATGTGATTCTATATACTCTGATAATGTTTTGAATGTTCTGTGACTATTCATTCCAATGAGGAATACTGTACTAGATGTTGACCTAGTAGTCTTTAACATACTAGAAATCCCATGTTTGAATTAGTTGTTTATGTGGAAATTAATTACACAAGCAAATTCTGATTTTGAACTTAGTCAAATTTACTTTGTGTATCTTATTACTAAATCACAAACTAGATTTTTACTCCTTATCTGTCAAATTCTGATGTCATTAAATCTTAAGGATGAACTACATGCTTGATAAGCCTCACTTATCTGAAGAAAAGAAAAGAAAAGACATTGAAGTCAGGTACTCCTTTGAGATCTAGAGTAAATATGTGAAAGGGAAGACCCAAGTGCATTGTTGGTATTGAGTTATATGCATTAAAAAAGCAAATAAATTTTTCTTGGTGACTTTTCACATTCTCTGAATACTGGAGAAATACTCTGATAATAGCATAAATTCTAATAGCAGTTGTGACTCACTTACACTGAGACGTCACTGTAAAAAAATGTCAAAAGATGCATAAAATGAGCACAAACTGTTGAGGTGGACTCTTGCATAAATTTATTCTATAGTAGACTTCAAAATTGAAGAAAGATTTTAAGCATTTTTCTTAGTTATGCCTTATTTCTAAGATATACTAAAGTTTATCAGACTTTAATCTTTATCTGATCATTTGCAAATGCACACACTCTCACTCCATATGAATGATGAAAATTAATGTGGTGATTAAGTTGTTCTTGACAAACAGTTAAGTATTATTTACATAAATTTTGAGGACAAGTTCTGATGATTAAACTCTGAAGAAACAAGTCAGTATTTGTATGAAGAATCACAAAAACAGACATTCACTTTTTGAGTACAGAAGCCATATTCTGATGACCGTTAAATTCTGATAATAGTCAAGTTCTGATGCAAATCCTGATGGAAACTCTGATGCTTACATGGCATTATTTATTTACTTGACTTATTTGTGGTTTTACTGTAACTGTCATATTTTATCAGAAAATAATTAAGTGAGATAAAAACAGTCATAATCATTTGTTTAGTGGGAAACGTGCTTGCCTTGACAACTCCATGTGCACAATAATTACTACTTATTTCTCGTGCCCACTAACTACTGCTTTAACTATTTACTGGCTGACAAGTGTAAAGTGTCTGTTTTACTTCCAAAAAGAGCTGTTGAGTGGAGAGTGTATATATATGGGAGTTAAAAGATTTTACAATCTTTTACCTACTTTTCTTATTCTCTAATCTCTTTTATTCTCTCTCTTTAATATTCTCTAAAGCTATTTTCTTACAGGAATTTTATCAAACATCTTGTGTACACACCATTTTCTCACTTATTTCTCACAGAAATGGTACCAAAGGGCATCATTTTCAATGGAGCCAAGTTTGTTCCCAATAACTACATGGCTATTCTTAGAAAGGATGAAACTCCATCAGATCTTCACTTCGTTCAGGACTTTCTTGCTAACAGTGAGATTGGATATGCATTGACCCAACCAGAAGCACTCTCAGGAACTCAAGTACTGGAGTTTTGGAGGAGTGGTGTTTATGATGATTGTGGTGCAAATGGGTCCCCAAACATCATATTTACAACAGGGGAAGATGAACACTTGGTTATATTGTCAACTGTTCGACAAGCTTTACATCTTCCAGAAAACTGTGTTTACAGTTCAACAATTGAGGAGACAACTCTTCAACAGATGATGGCAAACCTTGGTTATGAAAAATCTTTGTCCAAGCTGGGACAATTGAAGAGGCCCCACATAAGAAGGGAGTGGAGTTTCTTTTTCGACTGCATCACCAAGGCCTTTTCCAACAAGTGCTCCAACTTTGATGCAATTCCAATCCTTAGTCAGCAAATTGAGTATGCTCTTATTACTCAATCTCATTTTGATTATGCTAGTGTTGTGCTAGGATTTATTGGGGATAGGATGCAAGAGGACAAAAATACTGTATATTTTGCCAGATTCTGTCAACTTATTTACAGTTTTTGTAATTTCTGATAAGCCCCAACTAGCTAGTGAGTTGATCCAACCCTTTAAACTTGCTAAAAGGGCCTTCACTGACTTATTATCTACTGATAATAAGAAGACTTTACTAAGACCCCTCCAAATTCCTCAATCAGTCAAACAGGTTTTATAAATTATGATCCAAACACCTATACTGCCATATATCCTGATGTACAACCATCCCAACCTCCATCAGCACCTACAACCACTACACAACCTACCACTTCTCAACCTACCATCAGAACATATTTCAAGCCAGCACAATCTCAACCTCAACAATCTGCTGCAACATCAAGATCTAAACCTTCAAGAATAAAATATGTTCCTAAATCTCCACCAGGGAGAAGAAAGATGATCCTTAGTAGGGGTGTACACGGTTCGGGTTAAACCGACCAACCCGATCCAAACCGGCACTATTAAACCCGATCCAAACCGAAAATTTTTAAACCGAATATAATTGGATTGAAAAACGGTAAACCCGAATTAAATGGGTTGGATATGGGTTTTGATTTTTTTTAACCGAACCAACCCAACCCGATTAATATATATATATATATATATATTAATCTGTTACCACTTTCCTGAGTTTACACCTACACATCTTTGGACTTTGGCCCATTAGTATTACAATATACAGCCCATTTATATCCAACCCTAATTTTATTGACTATCACTAAAACTCCTCACAAGTCACAACCCTAATCTAGTTATCTCTCTCGCGCCTCTCTTCAACTCTTCAGAAATGGACTTAAACACTCCTCACAATCCCATCCCAAACACTCCTACAAATCACTTCTCGAAGGACCCAGACCCTTCAACAAATCCCATCCCAAATATAACCCCAGAACCCATCCAAAATACCACTCCAATTAAGCTTAAATCACCTAAGAAAGAAGTTGATGATGAACCTCTCTCACAAAAGCGGAAGCCAACAAGAACATCTGATATTTGGGAGCATTTTACTAAAGTCCTAGGAGGAAATCCATTGAATCCAAGATGCAATTGTAACTATTGCGGGGCTGATTATGCTTGTCACAGTACCAATGGCATGAGTAGTTTATGGGCTCACTTAAGAAAATGCAAGAAGAATCCAGAAAGGGTGGTGGATAAGAAGCAGAAATTACTTAGCTTTAAAAAGGAGACTAACGGAGCTTCAAATTTGTTGGTTGTTACCTTTAACAAGGTGAGGGGTCGAACTGCATTGGCTAAATTTGTGGTGAAGGACGAACAAGCATTTAGAGTTGTGGAGGGTGATGGTTTCAAAGAGCTTGTATAAGAATTGCAGCCTATGTTTGTTGTTCCCAGTAGAGTAACCATTGCGAGGGATGTTCATCACTTGTATTTTAGGGAGAGGGTTAAACTGATGGAGGTGCTTACTACTGCTGGCCAAAAAGTATGATTGACGACTGATTGTTGGACATCTAGGACGCAAATGGCCTATATGTGTCTCACGGCACACTATGTTGATTCTGATTGGAAATTACAAAAGAAGATTATTAATTTCTATCTTATTTTGAATCACAAAGGTGATACCATTGGTAAGGCAATTGAGTCTGGTTTGCTGGGTTGGGGTATAGAAAAGGTGTTTACGGTTACCGTTGACAACGCCTCGGCTAACAAAGAGGTTGGTGCTTTTGTAAAAAGAAGGGTGAATGCGTGGAAGGGGGCTGTTCTCGGCAGAGAAAATATGCATATGAGGTGTGAAGCACATATTGTGAATTTAATTGTTAACCAAGGCCTGAAAGAGATGCACGATTCGATAGCTGCTATTAGAAATAGTGTCAGATACATTAGGTCATCACCAGCTAGGCTGCAAAAGTTTAAAATCTGTGCAGAAAAAGAGAAGATTGAATATAAGGGAGGGCTGGTTTTGGATGTGCAAACCAGGTGGAACTCGACTTATATGATGTTAGACGTGGCTTTGAAATTTGAAAAGGCATTTGTAAGGTATGAGGAAGAGGATGATAAATTTGTGAGTTATTTCATGGATAAAGATAATGGTAAAAAAATGATAGGGCCTCCAATTCCTACTGATTGGAAAGCTACTTCCGTGTTTGTCAAATTTTTAGCTACTTTCTATGAAGTCACGCTTAAGTTTAGCAGCACCTTGCACGTCACTGCAAATAATTTCTATCACGAGATATGTGAGGTTCACACGATATTGAATCATCTAACTTCGACAAGGGACCCTTTATTATCTTCAATGGTGAAGAACATGAAAGAAAAATATAATAAATATTGGGGAGATGCAGAGGACATCAACCCTTTATTATTTTTAGCCATTGTACTTGATCCACGCTATAAGATGGGGTATTTGAAGAATTGTTTCGAAAGTATTTATAATGCTGAATTGGTTGCAAGACTTGTCATGAAAGTGGAGTCACTCCTGCAATGACTCTATGTTGCCTATGCTAGTGATGGCGAAGCTTCAAAGGTAACTTTCTTGGTGATTTAGCTATGTATATTCTAGATCATGTTTAAGTTTTATGTTCCTCACTGTTATGCCCAAATTATATTAGCATACATGTTTCTCACTGGTTAGTGTATATTTCATTGTTAGCATACTTGACCTGCCCAAATTGCTTAGCTAATGTATTAGAATTTTGTTGCCCTGTTGAATTCTGGCTGCTGTCGTTGTAACCGTTTGTTCTTTAATCAGAAGTTTTCTTGATTTATGGTAGTGTTGGTATTCTGCCATGTTAAATATTAAAGCCATCCTTCCAGGTAGGAACATTTCACTAGGTTTAATGGTAGTTTTGGGCTTGACTATGCACTGATAAATTGCCTGAAACATGAATTAACATAATAATAATCAACACAAACTCAGTACAAAATATAAAAGTTCCAAAGAATTATATACAATGATCTATTGAATTCATGGTAGTCGGCATACCTTTGCATTAGCAGTGCGAAATGACACTGGGTGGATATTCTGTTGACAGTGGTGGAATAAGTTAGTATACAAGATAAAATAGACCATGAAAAGACTTAACCAAGTATGTAATCATTAATTTAATATCATGTACATTTACTTGTATACAAATATATATATACGAAGGTATTCTTACACAAGCAAAAATAAACATGCATACTATTGAAATCCAGATGTCAGGTTTTCATGTGACTTTCTACAATGAGAATAACAATTAAATTGAGAGTTAGTGAGTGTTCAGAAGAGTTTGTGTAACTTTTTTTTCCCAATATTATCAAGTAAATAACTTTACTGTATGATGTTCTGTGTTAGCTAACTGTTGTATCTGCTATATCTATTTTCATCATTGAATTGTTTAATATATCATATACTCCCCTGCTTACTTTATCCCTAACAGACTCATAAAAGCAAAACGACACCAAATGTTGGCAATGAAACAAATAAGAGGAGGTTATTGGAAAGCTACTTGCATCAACAAAAGATGGATATTACTGAAAAGAAGAATGATGTTGATCGCTACTTGGCTGATGAATCTATTAATCCGATGACCTCTTCTTTTGATATTTTAATTTGGTGGAAGGACAATTCTGAAAGGTATAAAATTTTATCAATGGTTGCTAGAGATGTACTTGTTATTCAATTTTCTACCGTTGCTTCTGAATCTGCCTTTAGCACTAGTGGACGTATTTTGGACCCTTTTAGGAGTTCTCTGAGTCCGAAAATGATAGAGGCTTTAGTATGTACACAAAGTTGGTTGAAAGGTCAGAATGGAGGACTACTGAAATTAGATAACTTTGTTGATGAAACACATACTTACCAATTTCTTGAAGAAGGTATGTGACTGGGCTATATGATAATTCGTATAGATTAATCTATTCTCATAAAAAAATTCTTGTAACTTTTATTTCTAATAAAGAGACTGAAAAGTATTTTATATTTGTATATTGTAGACATCAAAGACAAGAACAAGATGGAGGTCCAGGCTATCAAGAAGACCAGGAGTATTAGCATCATTGAAGTTGATGAGTGATTCATCACTGTTATGTTCTCTTCAAAGCTAAAGACTATTTTCTCTTTAAATCTAAAGATTATGTTCATTGTTTATTCAGTGTTTTGGTATGTAATGGTAAATATTCGAGACTTGTTTGTGGTGGATAATTTTAATATCTTGCAGTTTGACTATTAATTTCAAGTTTATTTATTGTTCCATAAAAGTTTGTTACTTGTTTATCAACCGAACAATCCAACCCAAACCGATCCAAACCGAAGTACGTTAAATGGGTTGGATTATAAATTTATATTTTATGGGTTGGTTTGGAAATTTATAAACCCGATTTAATTGGTTTGGGTTGTTAAAATATTTAAACTCAACCAACCCGAACCGTGTACACCCCTAATCCTTAGGGATGAACCAGATGAAGAAGAAGCATAGGTTCATGCATCAGAACCTGTGACAGTTGAAGCTGAAGGGTCAACCCATCAAAAAAAGACTGAAGCTGAGGGTTCAGATATTTTGAAGAGGAAAAGAACTATAAGTTCTGATGCTGCTCTGGAAACTCCTTCACTATCCAGGAGATCAAAGAAACAGAGAGCAAGCAGGCATTTGGCACAACCTCATTCTGAGGATACTCAAGAAGCTGAGGACGGGGATCAGGAATCTCTGATCTCATCAGAACCTGTTGTAATTGAAGTTTTTCCATCCCCACCTCAAGCTAAAGACACTGTTCTAGAAACAGTGATTACACCTCCTGTCTCTCCAGTTAAAGAAACAACAGTTGAAGATTCAGGATTAAGTCCTGAAATTGACATCCATAGGCTGATCATTCCAACTGTGCTCTATCTAGAAGCTCCTACAGTACAAGTGACAATTCCACCAGTTTTTCCATTACATGCTGATATTCCTACCCACCTATTCTGGATGTGGACAAAGATGAAGTTGTACCAGAATCACCTTCAGTGACACACACTTTAGTACTGTCAAAAGATGATGAGTTTTCTGCAAGTTATGGAGAGTCAGCTCTAGTTAACACTCCAGCTCCCATTCTTGGAAAAGAGGCACTGATTGAAAAGTTTGTTGAACAAGCTGCTCATGTTCCTTGGGAAGAAACTCACAGAGGAGTTGAGTGGACCAAGAAGTGGAATGAATATGATTTCATTCCAAGCTCTAAAGTTCTGTCAGAACATATTTCCAAAGCTGATGAGCTAATGAAAAATTTTGATATCAAGCACCAACTCAAAGTTACTGCTCTAAGTACCAAATCTCTTCAAGGTCTACACTCTCAAACTCATGAAAAAGTTGACAAACTTCTGGAAAGAGCTGATAAGCTGGATATGGAGATCAAGACAGACAAAAGAGGTTTATCAGACCTATACATGAGAAAGTTGAAGCTATATAGAAGATTCAAGAAAAGCAACAGGCCCAAATAAATGAGGTTCTGCAGAATCAAGCCTCTCAACAAGCTCAACTGAATGAAATTCAATCTTCAGTAGAACTTCTTCTCTCTCTCCTACTACCAGATGATGCCAAAAAGGGGGAGAAGGTACTTAAGTCCAAATGCTCACCTACTCAAATACTGAAGAAGAAAGATGATAAAGGTGATGACCAGGGAAACCCTAGCAAGGGAAAGGGTCAAGGTCAAGGGCAAAGCAGCAAAGTTTCTTCAAGGAAACTAATTTTTGATGCTAGCAAATCTTCTATACAGAAGAAGATAAGTTCTGAAGCTGTAGATGCTCAAAATCTGATAGAAGTTCTGATAATCAAAATCTGATATCAAGTTCTGATGTTCTGATTCAAGCTGAAAGTCAAGACTCTCAGAAGTTCTTGCAAACTCTGAAGCTAAAGGGAAAGCAGACTACTGTCTACTACAAAGATCCTAAAATTTAGACACTTGATGAAGAGATTGCTAGAAGATTATTTCTCAAACATAATCCTGGAATGGATTTAGAGAATCTCAAGGAGGAAGAAGCTAGATTTGCATCTAAGAAGACAAATCTAAAGTCTAAAGCTTCTGATGCAAAGAAACCTCCAAGGCCTAAGGCAAAAGGCATTGTGATCAAGTAAAAGTCAAATTCTGAGGCTTCAAAGCCCGAGACAAGATCACAAGTCGAAACTGATCCCAAAGATAAGGGGAAAGGAAAAATTGATGAACCAACAAAGCCAGAGGAGATGAAGATTCCTCAAATCCTGATGAAACCTGTATGCAAACTGGTTCAAGTATTAGATGATGCTGCTGCAGTAGATGAAACTGTTCAAACTCAGAAGAGAAGGAAGATAACTGAAGAATCTAAAACAACCTCTGTTAGATATATTTGTGATGTCATGTCTAATAATGATTTGTGTTTAGTTTTCAGATCTTTACTAACATGACAAATCAGGATTTAACTAGAAATCAGTACTTATACTGAAGTCAGAACTTAAGTTATCAAAACTTAAGTTATCAAAACTTAAGATATCAGAAGATATTCATCAGAAGATAATATCAGGACTTAAGAAGACTTTCAGATAAGGAAGGCGGCTGATTGAAGGAAAAGAAGATTAAGACTAACACAAGAAGAGATATGCATGGAGAAGAATTCTATGAAGGATAGAAGATTTGGAGGAAAAGATAACTAATTGATATATTTTAGGATGCGGAATTATATTCAATATCGATTAGAGATTATCTTGTAACTGTGTGGTATATGAACACATCATAGGGTTTACACTAGATGTGTTATTATTATCGAGAATATTATTCATTGTAACCCTAGCAGCTCTCGTGATATTTGTTCATCACTGAGAGAGAACGGTTCCATTACAATACTGTTTTATTAATAAGATTATTCTGTGTTACATACTCGTGTTCTTAATTCAATTTGATTGTATTATACACTGTATTCAACCCCCTTCTATAGTGTGTGTGACCTAACAAGTGGTATCAGAGCCTATCTGTTAACACATATACAGTAAAGATCCAAAACAATCATGTCTGAAGAAGAACAAACTCCAACCAAGCCCACCAAAACTGAAGAAACTCCAAAGACTCAAATTCACAGTCGATATGAGACTATTAGGGTTCCATGCTGAGACCTTCTGAGTATCCCATATGGAAAGTGAGGATGGCTATGTTTCTGGAAGCTACAGATCCAGAATACCTTGACAGAATTAATGAAGGACTACATAAGCCAACCAAGCTCTCTATTGTAGGTGCAAATTAGCCAGCAAAGACCGTACCAAAGGAGAAAAGTGAGTATACAGCTGAAGATGTCTCATCTATTGCCAAGGATGCAAAGGTAAGGCATTTGCTGCATAGTGCCATTGATAATGTCATGTCAAATAGGGTAATTAACTGCAAGACTGTAAAGGAGATATGGGATGCCTTGGAAACAAGATGCTAGGGAACTGATGCAATTAAGAAGAACAAGAGGACTATACTTACTCAAGAGTATGAGCATTTTGACTCAAAACCTGATGAGTCATTAACTGGTTTATATGACAGATTTGTCAAACTCTTGAATGATCTGTCACTGGTGGATAAGGAATATGATCTTGAAGATTCTAATCTTAAATTCCTTTTAGCTCTTCCGGAAAGTTAGGATTTGAAAGCAACTACTACAAGAGACAACTATGCTCTTGATGAAACTACTCTTGATGAAATTTATGGTATGCTCAAAACTCATGAACTTGAGATGGATCAAAGAAGCAGCTTAAGTATAAGCTGAAAGAGATTAAGAATGTAAACAAGGTAAAGCCAGCTAGGAAAAATAGGAATGGAAAGGAAAGTGTGAATAAAAGCAATAATTATAAGTCTGTTCCAAATGCTCCTAGAAAGAAATGCAATAACTGTGGAAACACTAACCATCTTGCTTCTTTTTGTAGGAAGAATAAGGATATAAACTCTTTACCTCCTAAATCAGGAGTTAAGAGTTAGACGGTTAGGTTTAAACCACAAAATCCTTATTTTCATTTTGGTAGTTTATGGCATTCCATTTATACTTGTAAGGAATATCATAGTTTGTACTATGATTATTATCGAATAAAACCTTCTTTAAAGAAAGTTAGCATTATTCCTTCTAGTGTAAGTTCTGATGCAAAGTCTGATACTGTAAAATCTGATAAGAAAAAAGTTAGCATAAACTCTGAAGTTAAATCCGCTACAAATGCTAACAAACTTAATAAGGCCAAAGGATCCAAGCAAGTCTGGGTCCTTAAAACTAATCATTAGTGGTTTTTGTGATTGCAGGGCAACAGAAAAAACATCCTAGTTCTGGACAGTGGATGTACAGGACATATGACTGGAAATAAAGCCCTGCTATGACTTTGTGGAGAAAGCTGGCCCAAGAGTTTCTTATGGATATGGCAACATGGGAAAAACTCTGTGATATGGCAATATCAATCTTGGGAATATCATCATTGAAAAAGTAGCTCTAGTCTTAGGACTTAAACACAATCTGCTGAGTGTTAGTCAAATCTGTGACAGAGGTTATCATGTGGATTTATTTGAAGAACACTGTGAAGTTGTAAGCAAATCTATAGGCAAAGTTGTTCTGAAGGGATACAGGCATGGTAATATTTATGAAGCCAAGCTTTCAACAAGTTCTGATGGTTCTGCAATCTAGTGTTAAGTAGAGCATCAATTGAAGAAAGCTGGGATTAGCACAAGAAACTCTCTCATTTAAATTTTAACAATATAAATGAACTAGTCAAGAAAGATCTTGTGAGAGGACTTCTAAAATCAGTATTTGCTCATGGTGGCCTTTGTGATTCATGTCAAAAGGCAAAACAAAGAAAATCTTCATTCAAGAGCAAGACTGAATCTTCAATTCTTGAGCCTTATCACCTACTACATGTTGATCTATTTGGTCCAGTGAATGTCATGTCTATTGCAAAGAAAAAATATGCTATGGTCATAGTAGATGAGTTTACCAAATACACATGGGTGTATTTCTTGCACACAAAATGTGAAACTGCATCTATCTTGATTGATCATGTCAAACAACTGGATAAATTGGTCAAAGACTCTGTGAAAATCATAAGAAGTGATAATGGCACTGAGTTCAAGAATTCGATTATGGAAGAGTTCTGCAAAGACCATGGAATAAAGCAGGAATTCTCTGCTCTTGGAACTCCACAGCAAAATGGAGTTGTTGAAAGAAAGAATAGAACTCTTATTGAATCGGCAAGAACTATGCTTGATGAAGCAAAGTTACCAACCTACTTTTGGGCTGAAGCTGTGCAGACTGCTTATTTTACTCAGAATGCAACACTTATCAACAAGCATGGAAAGACACCATATGAGATGGTGAAGAAAAGTAATCCAAATCTGAAGTACTTTCATGTATTTGGATGCAAGTGTTTTGTTCTTAAGACTCATCCTGAACAGCTCTCCAAATTTGATCTAAAAGCTGATGAAGGAATTTTTGTTGGATATCCACTTTCCACAAAAGCCTTCAGAGTCTACAATTTAAGAACAAGGGATTTCATGGAATCTATCAATGTCACTTTTGATGATAAGAAGATTATTGGACTTGAAGATTTTAATGATCATGATCAGCTGAGATTTGAGAATGAAGTTTTAAATTCTGATTCTGTAAATTCTGATAGTCTAAATCCTGATACTGCAAACTCTGATGGGTTAAACTCTGATGTTCTTGAAACTGTGATGACTACGCCAAAGGAAAATGTACATGTGCAGGGGGAGCATATTGAAGATCGAACCACATCTCAAGAAGCATCAGAACCTAGAACAGGCTCTTCAAGTTCTAATTCATCAAGTTCTGTTGGGCCAAGTTCTGATAATTTTGGAAACTCAAATTCTGAAGGATCTAACTCAGAGAGCATAATTTCAGGGGGAGTATCAGAAAATGTTGATGGAGACAGCATGGATCATGGGGGAGCCTCCAGTTTTAGAGATCACCTTCCATCTGTAAGAAAGTGGACTAAACCACATACACCTGTCTTGATTATTGGAAATCCTGAAGCAGGTGTTAGAACTAGAACAACAACATCAAATGAATGTCTCTATCATTCTTTTCTTTCCCAGACTGAACCAAAGAAAGTGGAATAAGCTCTTCAAGATGCTGATTGGGTGCAAGCAATGCAGGAAGAGTTAAATGAATTTGAAAGAAATAAAGTCTGGACCCTAATGCCAAGACCAAAGAATAGATCTGTTGTTGGTACAGAGTGGGTGTTCAGAAATAAAACTGATAGTGATGGCATAATTACAAGAAATAAAGCAAGGCTGGTTGCAAAAGGATATTCTCAACAGGAGGAAATTGATTATGATGAAACATTTGCACCAGTTGCTAGATTGGAAGCCATAAGGATATTTCTGGCTTATGCTGCTCACAAAAAGTTTAAAGTCTTTCAAATAGATGTAAAAAGTGCTTTTCTAAATGGAGAATTGGAAGAAGAAGTATATGTTGAACAACCTCTAGGTTTTGTAGATTCAAAATTTCCTAATCATGTCTACAAACTTGATAAAGTACTTTATGGCCTTAAGCAAGCTCCAAGAGCATGGTATGAGACATTAGCTCAGTTTCTTCTGGAAAGTGGATTTAATAGAGGGACTATTGACAAAACCTTATTCTATCTCAACCATGGAAAGGACTTACTTTTGGTGGAGATATATGTTAATGATATCATTTTTGGTTCTACAAATGACAAACCTTGTAAAAAGTTTGCCAAGCTAATGCAGTGAAGATATCAAATGAGTATGATGGGAGAACTTAGCTATTTTCTGGGCATTCAAGTCAAGCAGAATGAAGAAGGAACTTTTATGTGTTAATTTAAGTACACCAGAAATTTGTTGAAGAAATTTTGAATGCAAGACTGTTCAAGTGCATCCAATCCTATGGCCACTGCAACAAAATTGGATAAGGATACTGGTACATCATTAGATATTACTGATTACAGAGGTATGATTGGCTCACTACTCTATCTAACTACAAGTAGACCTGATATCATGTATGCTACCTGTCTTTGTGCAAGATTTCAAGCAGATCCAAGAGAACCTCACTTAACAGCTGTGAAAAGGATTTTCAAGTACCTTAAGGGTACAGCTGATCTAGGATTGTGGTATCCTAGGGAATCAGACTTTAAGCTAATAGGTTACTCAGATGCAAATTTTGCAGGGTGCAAAATTTACAGGAAAAGTACAAGTGGAAGCTGCCAATTTCTTGGAGGCAGATTAGTTTCTTGGTTTAGCAAGAAACAAAAGGCAATCTCCACATGAACTGCAGAGGCAGAGGACATTGATGCAGGAAGCTGTTGTACACAAATTCTTTGGATGAAGAATCAGTTACTGGATTATGGGTTAACATATTCTAGAATACCCATTTACTGTGATAATCAAAGTGTTATTGCTATGACAGGTAATCCAGTTCAGCACTCAATGACAAAGCACATCAGCATTAGGTACCACTTTATAAGGGAACATGTGATGGAAGGTACAGTGGAATTGCATTTTGTTCCAATAGATCAACAACTAGCAGACATCTTCACAAAACCACTGTTTGAAGCTACTTTTACAAGATTGGTAAATGAACTTGGAATGGTTTCAGGTTCTTTCTCTAAATCTGTTTAGTTTATGTTCTGATACATCAGACCCTATGATCAGTATTTACAAATATTACTATATTTATGTAATCTGTGCTTAAATTGAAATTTACCTAAGTGCTGATTGTTGTCTGATATGAATTTCTAAACTCTTATAGTGATATGAATGTTTCTGTGACTATTCAGTCCAATGAGGATAACTGTGCTAGATGCTGACCTAGTAGTCTCTAATATACTAAAGATCCCATGATTGAAGTAATTGTTTATGTGGAAATCTATTAACACAAGCAAATTCTGATATTGAGCTTAGTTAGGTTTACTTTGTGTATCTTTTTACTAAGTCAAAAAGTAGAATAGTGCTTCTTATTTGTTAAGTTCTGATGTTGGTAAATCTTATGGATGTACTAAGTGCTGATAAGCCTCACTTATCAAAAGAAAAAGTAAAGAAAAGAAATAAATATCAGGTACTCCTTTGAGATCTAGAGAAAAATATATGTGGAAGGGAATACCCAAGTGCATTGCTGGTATTAAGTAATATGCATTAGAAAAGCAAAATAAAATTTTCTCGGTGACTTTTCACATTCTCTGATTACTGGAGAAATACTCTGATAATAGTATAAATTCTGATAAGCAGTTATGACTCACTTATACTGAGGAGCTCCTGTGAAAAAGAATATCAAAAGATGCATAAAATGAGCACAAACTTTACTCTTTGTCTGATATTTAGCTTAAAGCACACACTTACACTCCATACGAATGATGAAAATTACTGTGGTGATCAATATTGTTTTAGATGAACAGTTTAAGTGTCAGTTGCATAAATTTTGAGGACAAGTTCTGATGGAAGTTCTGATGATTAAGTTCTGAGGAAACCATATCAGTATTTGTGTGAAGAATTACAGAAATAAACATTCACTTTTTGAGTACAGAAGCCATATTCTGATGACCTTTAAATTCTGATAATAGTCAAGTTCTGATGCTTACGTGGCAGTATTTATTTCCTTGATTTATTTTTGGGTCAATACTTGAACGGTTATATTTTATCAGAATATTGGTTTAAGTGAGATAAAGACAGTCATAATTACTTGTTTAGTGGGAACAGTTTTTTTAAAAAAACTACATGTGCATAGTAATCATTACTTATTTCCCGTGCCCATTAACTATTGTCTTAACTACTGCATGGCTGACAGGTGTACAGACTGTTCAAATTCGTCTTAACTGCTGTCAAGTGGCGTGTATAAGTAAAAGAGAGAAAAGATTTTAAATCTTTTATCTACTTTTGTATTCTACACTCTCTCTCTTTTCTCTTATTCTCTTCATATTCACTGACGGTTTTTACACAGGCATTTTACCAAACACCTTTCAGGCATTCTTATTTCTCACCTCTTTTTCAATGGCACCCAAGGATATAATCTTTAATGGAGCAAAGTTCGTCCCCAACAACTACGCTGCCATTCTCACTAAGAGTGAAGCTCCTTCAGAACTTCATTTTATTCAGGATTTCTTATCTCATAGTGAAATTGGGTTCGCTTTGACGCAGCCATCCAGTTTATCTGGAAATCAAGTTCTTACTTTCTGGAGAACGGGACTTTATGATGATGGTGGTAAGGATGGGACTCCAAGCATCGTATTTACAGCAAAGGAGGTTGAGTATGTTGTTACTCCGGCAACAGTTCGAAAAGCTCTACACCTACCTAAAAATGGTCAATTCAGTTCTGCTGTGGAGGAGCCCTTGCTACAACAAATGATGGTTAATCTAGGGTATGAAAAGAGTTTGGCTAAGATGGGTCAACTCAAATGCCCACATATTCGCAGGGAATGGAGCTTCTTCTTCGATTGCATCACGAAGACGTTTGCCAACAAGTGCTCAAATTTTGATGCCATTCCTATTCTGACACAACAAATTGGATGAACCACAACCAGCAAGTGAACACATAGAACCTTTTAGGTTAGCTAAGAGCGCTTTTACTGATCTCTTAACTGCTGACAACAAGAAGGAAGTTTTGAGACCCCTTAGAATTCCTTTATCAGTAAAGCAAGCTCTGGTAAATGCTGATTATGCTACCTATTCATTGCTATATCCTGATGTCCAACCCACCAATACACAACAGCCATGAGAACCCACCACTAACCAAACACAGCGACCACATCCATCAGCACAAAATCAGGTGAAGCCTTCTTCTTCTAGAGTAAAGAGGACTAAGACAGTACCTCAGGCACATCAGAAAAGAAGGAAGATAATTTTAAGAGATGAGTCTGATGATGAGGTACAGGTTCAACCATCAAAACATGTTGCTGAAGTAGCTGAGAAGGTCTCTTCTCAGACAGCTCACGAAACTGGGAGTTCTAGGCCTCTAAAAAGGCTTAGAAAGCTAAACTCTGATGATCAAGCTCCTAGAGTCTATCCACCATCTAAGAGACTTAAAAAGCAAAGAGCAAGGAGGGCTGTAGAAGAATCAACCTCTGAAGAAGGAATGGAAGCAGCAGCTGTGGAAGGGGGTCAGGAATCTCTGATCCCATAAGAACCTACTGTAGTTGAATCTCTTCCAAGTGTTGAGCCAGAACTTCATGAAGCTCATAAATCTCTAATCCAAGAGCCAGAGACTTCTCCAATGCCTACACCTCCTGTGTCTCCAATAAACTCTTCAATACATGCTGATAACCCAGGCATAAGTGCTGAAATTGATATCAACAATTTGGATGTGCCAATGGTCTTGTATCTGGAAGATCCACTTATTTTACTTACTTCACAGCAAACTCCACCAGCAACTCCACTGCTAGATGCTGATGTTCATGCAGATGAATCTTCTATTGTTTCACATACAATTATTCTATAACAAGATACTGATACTGAAGATTCTGCAAGTTCTGTTGAAGTAAATGCTGACAATACTGGTGAAGCTGCTACAAATGTAACTGCTGATGCAGCTGGTCCTTCAGGACATGCACCTCTGCAAACAATTGATAAAGCTGATTTGATTAAGAAGTTTGTGAGAGAGGATGCACCAGTACCTTGGAGTGAAACCTCCAGAGGAAGAGAGTGGATCAAGGAGTGGAACAAAGTTGATTTTGTTCCTACTGCAAATGTTCTTGCTGAGAACCTGGCTAAAGCTGATGAGATGCTAATAAATGATGACTACAAAGCACAGCTCAGAGTTACTGCATTGAGTACAAGGAACCTTCAAGGTCAACACTCAATAACTCAAGCCAAGGTGGACAAACTTCAAGAAACACTGATTAAGCAAGACATGAATGTCACATTGGATAAGAAAAGGTTTTTTAAGCCAGCCTTTGACCGCATTGAGTATATAGAAAAGACTCAAGAAAAGCAGCAAGCTCAACTATCTGATATTTTAAAGAATCAAGCTGCTCAACAAGACCAACTCAATGAAATCCAAAACTCTGTGGAATTGCTTGTCTCCCTGCTTCTACCAGATGATGCCAAAAAGGGGGAGAAAGTAATTAAGTCCAAATGCAAAACTGATCAACCACTGAAGGGTAAGGATGATGATAATGAAGACCAGGAAAACTCTGAAAGGAGTAGAGGTTTAAGTCAAGGCAGGGGTTCTTTATCAAGGGAAGCCAGAACTACAAGTCAAAGAACAAGTTATAATACTAAAAGGATGAGTTCTGATGAATAAACTCTGAAACTTGATGAAGAGATCTCCAAAAGGCTGTTCCTAAAGGAAAATCCAGGCATGGATATTGAAAGTCTGAAGGAAGAAGAGATTAGACTGAAAGCTGAAAATGACAAATCTAAGTCAAAGTCTAAAACTCAAGCCACATCAAAGAAACCACCTAAGCCTAAGGGCATTGTGATCAAAGAGAGGACAAATTCTGAGGCATCTAAGGCCAAGTCCAAATCACAGGTGGAAGTTGATCCTAGATTCAAGGGTAAGGCAAAAGTTGATGAACCTGTAAAGACATATATGCCAACCATGGATCTGAAAGTAAATGCTGATGAAGATACAACTTTGATTTTGAAGGAGAAAAGGAATATTCAAGCAACCTCTGACAGAGCTCAAGTTGTCTTGACATCAGAAGAAAAGGAAACCTCTGACATTGCTCATGTTAAACCTTCAACAGTTCTACTACCTGGATTTACTAAAGCTCAACAATCTGCTCAACCTATGAAGACTTCAACAAATGTTTTTAAGGGTAGATTGCTCCAAGGGAAGGAACCTAGAGATAAAACAGGACTGGGTAATGCTGATGAGAAAAGAGTAAACAACTCTACCTCAGATCCTACATCTCTTTCTGAACCAGGAGTAGGGACAACTCAAGAAAGACTAAATCAATTAGAGTCTGTACAGATGGTCTACAACTCCAAGCTGAAAAAAGACATAATGCTTTATTTTATGACAGATGGGAGAGTATTCCAGATAAGAAAGAATGCAATTCGGTTGAAGTATTATGAAGAACTGCAACATGTTTTATTTCTACTTCAAGTGAAAAATAGGTCAACAGATGGTGCTGCCAGTTACTTAAAATCTGATATTCAAAGGCAGAAGAAACTTTACTCTGTAAAGTCTAACAGACCATACTATCCAAAGCACAGAGTTCAAAATGGTGACTTAGTTGAGATGAATCCCAATACCGCCAAGATTACTACTTTTCTGGGTATTAAGGGTGTTGAATTTAATCTGGAGTCTGACAAAGCTTATCTGATCAGACTGGATCAGGAAATAAGGAAAGCAAAGATTAATGATCTCAGGGCTGCTATCTTTCAGACAGGAGAAGATACAGCTGAACTTAAAGTTGCTAAAAGGAGGATGATAAATGAACTTGAATATGCTGAGAGAACTCTTCTAAAGAACTATCTCTGGACAACTCCTAACATTCAAGAGATCAAACACTGAAGCCAAGTCGAGGAATACAACTGTTAAAGTTTTGAAGAATATACAGGCTAAAGCTGATATCAGACTTTAAGGATGGTAAAAGCTACAAGGACTGTGAGTTGTAGTTATCTAGTCAAATTCTCATATGCATTTGTACTTAATATTTTTGATATCATCAAATATCTATTGAACTTGTAGATTATTCTAATTTACAAGTTTGGGGAGATTGTTAGATATATTTGTGATGTCATGTCTAATAATGATTTGTGTTTAGTTTTCAGATCTTGACTAACAGGACAAATCAGGACTTAACTGGAAATCAGTACTTATACTGAAGTCAGAACTTAAGATATTAGAACTTAAGTTATCAGAACTTAAGATATCAGAAGATATTCATCAGAAGATAATATCAGGACTTAAGAAGACTTTCAAATAAGGAAGACGACTGATTGAAGGAAAAGAATATTAAGACTAACACAAGAAGAGATATGCATGGAGAAGAATTCTATGAAGAATAGAAGACTTGGAGGAAAAGATAACTAATTGATATATTTTAGGATGCAGAATTACATTACATATTGATTAGAGATTATCTTGTAACTGTGTGGTATATAAACACAGTATAGGGTTTACACTAGATGTGTTATTATTATCGAGAATATTATTCATTATAACCCTAGCAGCTCTCGTGATATTTGTTCATCACTGAGAGAGAACGGTTCCATTGCAATAATGTTTTATTATTAAGATTATTTTGTGTTACATACTTGTGTTCTTAATTCGATTCGATTGTATTATACACTGTATTCAACCCCCTTCTACAGTGTGTGTGACCTAACAACCTCTGATACAGCTCAAGTTGTTCAGAATGAAGAACAACAAGCTACAGAAGAAACATCAAATCCTGATCAAGTCATCAAGACATCAACCTCTGACAGTGCTCAAGTTAATTTGAATAAATTGACATTTACTGATAAGAGAAAACTCCTATGGAAGAATGTTAATCCATCAGATCCTAAGAAAATCCAGCTGCTGTCTGATTTCATGAATGTTGGATTGAAAGCTAGAAAAGCAAGAGACAGAGCTGGATTAGGTTTCGAAGAAGCTAAAATCAAGACAGGAGTTGAAGTATTTACAAGAGATCCATTTTTATTGACTGACAAACCTCTTGAAGAAGTTACACAGAAACACCTTGACAAGGTTATATCTGTTAAAGTGGTACTGGATGCTCATGATAAACATAATGTCAAAGAAAATCTGATTCTATTTCTTGAAGATGGAAGAACATATCAAATGTCAGAATCCGATGTGCTGAACAAATCTCTGAAAGAACTTCAATTCTTTCATTATCTTTTGGGGATAAAGTCTGAGATTACAAGGAGATGGTCAAATTTCATTTTGAAGACCATAAAAGATAAAGCAAGAATTTATGGTTCAAAGGTTACAGAATTCATTCCAAACATAGTTGAAGATGATGGAAGTGAAATTCCAATGAAGAAGGATTCTACTAAATTTGAAGTGATTCTGAAAGAGAAATGTCTGTGCTACAATGAAGACTCTTCTCATCCAAGGGTGATCATACTTGGTGATGGTTTGGAAAGAAATCACATCTCAGCACTTATGACTGTAATCTACCAGGCTGGAAGTCAGGGTGAAGAATTGAAGCAAGTCAAAGCTACACTAGTTCAAGTCCTAAGAAATAAAGAAGAAAAGTTGATATCAAACTTTGTTAAGAATCACTTTGGATTCAGATTGACTCAGTAAGATTGGTTAAAGCTACAAGGACTGTAAGTTGTAGTTAATTGTCTAAATAAACTCTTATTTGCATTTGTACTTAAATGTTTTTGACATCATCAAATCTATCAACTTGTATATTTTTCATAATTTACAATTTGGGGGAGATTGTTAGATATATTTGAGATGTCATGTCTACCTGATTTGTGCTTAGTTTTCAGAACTTAACAATATGACTTATCAGGACTTACTGGAAATCAGAACTTACTGAAGTCAGAACTTAATATCAGAACTTATGGCGTTAGAAGATATATATCAGGACTTAAGTGCGGGAAGACTTCAGATAAGGAATGCGGCTGATTTACAGGAGAAGATCTAGACTAAAACAAAAGAAGATATGCATGAAGAGTTAGAGGACTAGAAGACTTGTAAAAGATATCTGATTGATATATTTTAGGAGACAGAATTATATTCTATATCAATTAGAAGATATCTAGTAACTGTGTACTATATAAACACAGCTTAGGGTTTACACTATATGTGTTATCATTATCGAGAAGATTATATATTGTAACCTAGCAGCTCTTAGTGATATTGTTCATCACTGAGAGAGAACAAAAGTTCTATTGTAACAGAGTTTATTTGAATATACTTGATCTTTGTTACATACTTGTGTTGAAATCGATTTGATTGTATAAACACTATATTCAACCCCCTTCTATAGTATTATGTGACCTAACAGAAGGTATTTCCAAGGTCTTAATACTTACCTTCTATTTGAACTCTTCTGTTGACTCGTCATCCGATTCTAGACACTTTTTCATGTTCCAAGGATATCGATAATCTCCATCTTCGTCGAATCGTAGTCTCAGAAAATTCCACAATAGAAGTTTGCAGCTGTTACGAGTTCTATCCAGCTCAGCACAACCAACTCAACCGAATGCGCTTATCTTAACTTACTCGTTGGTACTATATCCAATAGTCCAATAGGTACTCGATATGAGCTCAAGCATCCTCGCATAGCTATACACAAACCTACACACTCTCATTTCTAGTTTACTATAACCTCAGCTCTGATATCAACCTGTAACGCCCCCAAATCTAGGGTCAAGGGATTTGGTCGTCACTATGAAACCTCAATTCAAAATAACCTGTTAAATCAATAAATAAATGCCAGCGGAAGATATTTATCATCAATGACCCCAAACTAATCCAATATCTTTTAAGGTCACCGTTCTAGAAACAAGATATCCAAATTCCACAAATAAATTTTTCACTTTCTTTTAAAACTCTTTGCAACGATTCTCAATCTCAAAACTTAACCCGCTAGTATAACTTCGAAAAGAAGTATACTAGGCCCAACTATAAAATACACAACTATAATATAATATAATATAAACAACTTTACACAATAAAACTTATACTAGTCTTCGACCCTGGACCCACCACCTTCCAAAAGCTTCTTCTTTGCTTCCTCGAATTATGCGACTAAACAGCGCATGTTAATCCTCACTGGAGGTTAAATTTGAAAACAGGAAAGTATGAGCGAAAGAAATGCTCAGCAAGTTCATTATAGCATATATATGGTCGTTTTGATATAAAACCGACATCTGCAATAGCGTAGAACATTTTAAAATCATAATTGCTGAAACGGAAAATTTTAGTTAAGGAATCCCAGAATTGGTTCCTTAAATGTATTAAAAACCCTTTTGATATTTTTGAGCGAAATGCTTCAGCAATACTTTGAATCTTTATGAGAATAAAACTCGTAAAACAGTGTTTACGAAAATATCATAAACAACAATACATGAAACAATGATTATGGAATGAATCATAAACATTATTCAAAACCGAACTCTTGATATTAATACTTATTTTTTTTATATCAAATTAGATATCAATACGAACTTTGATGCTCACAACATCCCATATTGAAGTCAACATCAATCATCTATACTAATACCACATTTGATATTTAACAACCACCTAAATATCAACATCAATCAGAAACTGAGTCAAAACTGCATTTCACCTTTTATTCAAAACCAAAATACTTGATAAATCATTTATTCTATGATTATCAAAATAATTTAGAAACAACAGTTTAGATTGGAACCAATTATGCACTATGATGTTCCTGATGATCAGTCACGAAACAGCACCGGTATCCCGCAGCCATACCGTAAATATAGGTCCACCCGTATCCCCCAACCATACAGTACCTATAGAGCGCCAGAAAAGGCATATATTCGCCTTGTAAGATATTACACTTCCGTATAATAGCTCACGTTGGACCGGTGCCTCGGCCTCTTACGCAACCAGTAACCATCCAATCTCAAAACATTTTATTGAAAAGGAGTCGAATCAATCGACACCCTAAATAATTTTATTCCCCCATTCACTTGGGCAGGAATACTTGCAACAAAATCATTTATCTCAAAACCCAAAACATTTATAAATCCATTCATTTAATAAGTAAAATCACTTAACTATTCTGAACATTGAATAGAAGAAGAGTATTTGCATAATAAGCATTTAATTCAGCGATATGTAAAACATTTATCTATTCTGAACTGATAATAGGGAAAGCAATAGTTACATAATCATAAGCAGTTGGATATGAAAAACATGCAACTATTCTGGAATTAGAATAGCGTAGAAACTTGCATAATAGGATTCAAAATAAAAATCACTTGAACAATAAGTGATGATAGAGATACTTGCCTTTGGGTTTTTAGCAGTTAGTCACACTCTCAACGACACATCTATTTTGACATTCTGTCTCAAAACATCACTGTCTTTTATTCCAACAATTCACTGATGTGTTGCTCCTGTGATAGCTAGAAACCCGATATCCAATACCATTCCATCTCATTTTCCCCCATGTCTGGTCCTAATCAACTCGAGCGATCCGCATCTGTAATTAAAAGATAAAACTTTAATCGTCTAAACGATAATTACTCGACGAACTGCACGTCAAAACCCTATCGTCTACCCATACGATACCCCGCACATAAAGGAAACAGTCAAACACAAGACTCTTGACCCACATACGCACGTAATTCACATATTATGTACACACATAACTCACGTATCATATAATTCATATAACACATGACTTGGTTTGTCAAAAGGTTTGACTCGGTACGTTTAAAACTAAAATCGGGTCAAAATACGTCTTTTTGGTTTAATACGCGACTCAGAATTAACTTGCAAAATAAGCGACCTTTCAAAACAAAAGGATTTGGGTCTCGAAAGTATTTTTAATGACAGCGAAATATTTTTCTGAGTCTAGACGCGTTCGCTTCATATTAAACAGATAAGCGGTCTATTTATTACGAATAAAATAAGAATAAATCAAAACAAATTATAAATAATTGAATCAAATTATGATTTTCGAAAATAATAAAAGATAATAATTTGAAATTGAAATAAATATTTTAAAAAAAAAATTCAAAAAAACGTCTTTGTAAAACGGACTTTTCCCGGGGTCATACCCCTCAAAATCAATCCCAAACAACACAATCCAACTGTACTCTAATAAAATCAATAAATTTAAAACACACAATAATTTATATTTGCGCGTATAAGCACGCCAAAACGAAAAATATGGCCAAAACCGACTTCTACAACAATTTCTGAAATTTATGAAATAAATATATAAACACTAACATGCTATTATATACACAAGTACGAAGGCGGAATTTCGGAATCATTACCCAAAATAAATTCTGATCACCCCGAAGAGAATATCTGATGTCCGAAAAATATCTCCAAAAAAATCTGAAATTAATAGCCATAAACATATACACGCTGAAATGCCATGTGGAGTAATCAATACCGTCAAACATCTTTTTCTATGCCCTGAAAATAAATTAAAACGGAAAATATGTTTCGCAAATTTTCTTCTCAAAACCTCGCAATATATATACCTATGCGTAGGTATCGAAGCGTTGATCGTTTATATATATAATAATTGAATTTGGATGGACGGGTTGTAAGATATGAATTTTTGAAAATTAAAAATATATAAATATACGATACACAGGAGAGACAGAGAGAAGAGGGAGAAGGGGGCGGAAAATAAAATGGGAAAGGGGGTGGGTGCGGTAGTTTAGTTAGAGGATTTTTGTGTTTTTTGTTTTTGTTTTCTTTTTCTTTTAACTAAAATTCAATACAACATAATCAAAATTAGCCCGAAATTAATAATTAGCGGGGAAAAATATTTAATCAAATAAATTTAAAAGTTATATCAAAATTCCTCAAAAATTATGAATATTTCAAAAATACAAAAATATAAAATATTTGGAAGTCCCACGATTTTATAAAAATAAAAGTCTGATTTTTGTGGGGTTTTACGTCCCGAAAGGGGTCCGGTCCGATAATTTTTATGAAACCGAAATATTTCTAAAATTCTTGGAATATTTTAAAAACTAATAAAATAAATTTTTCATAATTTTTAAAATATTTTTGAGTTTAACATCACACCCGCATTTTACGATTTAATGAACAAAAATGCAGGTAAATATAATCCGAAAAATTTCTGAAATAATTTTAAAAATTCTCGAAATATTAAAAACTTAAGAAAATATAAATTTCATGATTTTTGAAACATTCTGAAATTTAATACTGAATTTACACTTATATATCGGATCCGAAAATAAATTACTTAGCCGCTAAGTAACTATAAAAACGATACAATTTTAATACCATATTTGGATAATTATCAAAACCAAACTTCTTATAAAACACCCCTATGAGAAAATAATGTTAAAATATCCCGTCTCTAGAGAATACGGGTTTTATTGATCTACCGAAATAATTATCGTATCAAAAATTTTGCGTCGGGATACGCACGGGTCAAACCGTAATCCGGATCGAAAAAGTCAAAATACGGAAAATGTTCAAAATAATCAAATTAGGTTAGGAAGGATTTTTTCGAAGAGTTTCGGGTTGTAAAAACGCAAGAACGGTTGAAGTTGGATGATTTCCAGTTTTAAAAAAATAATTTATAATTACTCAGAAAATAATTATTAAATCTATAAATCCTTATAAAATCATATAGAAATCAAAAAAATACCAGAAAAATACTATAATTATCTATACTTTATTCTGAACATATTAAAAATCAAAATACTTACACTTTATCACATATAAACACCCAAATATAAATATCAGTCATCAGATAATTCACCAAAATTCCCATTATAATCACATAATAATTATTTATTGAAAAAAAATAATTGCACTATATTTCCCGGATATTTTAAAACAATTTCAATTTACCGATATCAATAAGATCGGCTCTCAAATAACTTTTGAAAATAATACATTTAAGTAAATATTTTGAGAAATTAACAAGGATCAATATAACACTTAACAATTAGAACAATACCATTTAATAACACAAACTCGTCAAACAGGAATAAAATATCCACAATTTTATTCCTTCAAAATCAGAAAATCACATAAACATATTCAAATAATAATAATAATAATAATTCTGATAAATACGGAATATCACATAGAGGAAGACACAAGGTAAGTATGGAATTGCAGGGCTTAAAATTGATATATCCAAGGCTTATGATCGCCTTGAATGGAGTTTTCTTGAAAATATACTTAAGAGATTTGGGTTTCATCAGGAGTGGATTCATCGAGTTATGACATGTGTGAGAAGTGTGTCATATAGATTTTTGCATAATAGTGACATTTTTTGGGAGGTCATGCCTAAACGAGGAATCCGTCAAGGGGATCATATATCTCCGTATTTGTATATTCTAAGTGTGGAAGGCTTAAGTGCGATTATAGGAAGGAATGAGGAAGCATGGTTGATTCATGGTTATACTATTGCTAGAGGAGCACCACCTATATCTCATTTACTTTTTTTCGATGACTGTTATTTCTTTTTTCGAGCATTAGAAACTGAAGCGTGCTCTATGAAGAGAATCTTGCAAAGGTATGAGATGGTGTCTGGACAAGTTGTAAATAATAATAAGTCGGCTATTATTTTTAGCACGAATACAGGAAGAGCAGATAGAGAGAAGGTTTGTGCGAGTATTGGAGTTCTGGAAATAGATAAGCCTGGAAAGTATTTGGGGTTGCCAATATTTGTGGGGAGGAATAAAATAAAAATGTTTGGATTCTTGGTTGATCGAGTGGGACAGAAAGTACAGGGGTAGACTAATATGTGCTTGTCCAAATATGGGAAAATTACTCTTCTCAAGACCGCAGCGCAAGAAATACCAACTTTTTGGATGAATTTTTTACTATTAACAGCATCTGTATGTGATATGATTGAGAGAGAAAATGAATGGCTTTTTCTAGGGGCAGGGGTCGAATGGTGGTGGTGTTCGATGGATGGCATGGGAGAAGTCATGTGTGTCAAAATTTGGTGGAGGTTTAGATGTGAGGGATCTTAGAAGTTTCAATACAGCTATGCTTGCTAAACAGTGCTGGAGAATTTTGAATGAGGAGAATCCATTGGTAACAAAACTTGTTAAATCTAGATATTTTCCAAGGATATATTTTTTGAATGCAGAAATTGGTGTGAACCCCAGCTATTTGTGGCGTAGTATTATGTCAGCTAAAGAGGCTATTAAGGCAGGTTGTCATAGAAGAATTGGAGATGGGGAAGCTAGTAATGTTTGGAAGATCTCCTGGATACCGTGTCCTGTTAATGGGTACATAACTACGCCTATGATACCTGAGCTGCAAGATATTATGGTTAGTAACCTGGTTGATATGAACACTGGGCATTGGGATTATGATATATTGAGCGAGCTGTTTAATGATAAGGATAAAAGCCTTATTCAGCGAATTTCAATTCCAAGTCAAAGAAGGAGAGACACATGGTTTTGGTTATTGGATACTACAGGTATATTTACAGTTAAAAGTGTGTATCAGCATTTGTAAGACATGTATGATACGAGTTACACTAGTTTCTGGAAGTAGTTGTGGTCTCTAAAAATTCCAGGGAAGGTAATTAATCTTATTTGGCGTATTTATAAATGATGCTTGCCAACTCTCACTGCTTTGGCGTTGAAACATTTTATAGTGGATACGAGATGCCCCTGGTGTAATTGTTAAAGTGAAAACGACTTCCATGTCTTGATTGATTGTGGGTTTGCCAAAACTGTATGGACAATGATATGATTGCAGAGTTGTATAATTCGGTTGCAGAATGAAGCTTGCATAGATTTTTTTCTCGAGTATTCCAGTCTGCTAATCGTGATCAATGTGTTATGATTAGTATGACCTGTTGGAGCTTGTGGAATCGCAAGAATAAGTGGGTCTGGGATCGAATAAATGGCTCTGCTTTTGGTATGAAAGCTGCTGTTCTGGGATCGAATAATATTCGAAGTATGACTCAGAGTCAAGCTGGAGTATGGAGGTGGTGTTCACCACCTGTAGGCTGGAATAAAATCAATATAGACGATGCTATGCTGCCTGGTGATTCTGTTGGTGTAGGGGTTGTTCGGGATTCAACAGGCCAATTCATGCGAACTCGATGTGGTCAGATCTTAGGTGCTTGGCAGATTCGAGAGGCTGAGGCCTAAGTTTAAAATCAACATTGTCCTAGGCCAAAGATTTAAACTTTGATTATTGCATCTTTGAATCGGATTCGAAGAACCTTGTGGATGCTTCCAAAGGAGAGCGAATAGATAGCTATTTTCATACTATTGTGTTGGATTGTCTTACTTTGTGTAAGCACTTTAATTTTGTGCAAATTATGTTTGTCGTAGGTCCGTGAATAGTGTGGCGCACATATTAGCTACACATCCGATGCCTGGCCTAAGGGAATGGGTTAAAAAAACCTCTTAAATTTATTGATCATGTACCTATTTCTGATCTTATTTAAGTAATGAAAGCTCGTTATTTTCAACAACAAAAAAAAGCAGGGCTACATAGACACATGGCTAGGATTCTGAATTTTGGGAAAGTGATTGAAAGAGAAAAAGGAAGACATATACAAGTAGTAGAATTGCATTTAGGTGTGTGCCTTTGTGACACAATGCCTATAGACAAATTGATAATGCACGATTAATGAGCTAACTAATTACGAGATACATATCTTATGATCTAATGACGAATTTTATAATAATTTATTTCCGATTTAATTAGAAAGATATTTAATAACTAAGGTCATGCAGAGGCTTAAAATAGACAGCGTTTTAATTAAATATCGTCAATATTTTTATAATAATCGGGGCTTTAAAAAAATTAACTGAAACTATATTTTTTTTGTTAAAAAAATCTACTAAATTCTACATGCTTTATTTGTCTTCAATGTATATAACAAAAGATCAAGATTTAACTCCCCTTTAATACCTAGTATATCCAATACCTATATTTTTAGAATAGGAATTGATAATGTGCATAAACGAATGCAAGTGTTTGTAAGAACATACGCAGCGGTGGAGGTTACTTCCCCTGCCCCCACTGACATAAATTACCACCTAACCCTGAAACCATGAATTGGATTTGAGAAAAAAATGACCCCAAATTATTCAATGCAAAGCCTACTTTCCACATTTTGTAGGGCCTCTAATATTATTATTATTATAATATATATTTAGTAAAATAATTTTATAATTTATTTTTAAATTTATTTAATTAATGTTAAAATTGTAATAATTAAAATATTAGAGGTGCGTTGGGTTGCGTGAGAAGGATCTCTATTCAATTTTCAGCGTTGCAGATTAAAGCAAAAGTTGGCCAAGCCCGAGTAGGTAGACTGGCCAAATCCTGTCCCATTTTGCTTTATTGTCCTCTCAACACAATATTTTATTATTTATATTATGCAACTTATTCATCCATCTGCAACATGACTGTATTAAAGTTGATAACAATTTTTTTTTCCTGAAAAGTAAAGCTGCCCTTCTGAATATTGTAACGTTAAAAGTTTTAAAAATCCTAACGTTCTAAAATTTTAACATTATAAATACTAACCTTGTGATTTTATTGAGTCCAATTTCACTTCTTTCACTTCTTCAAATAAACTTGTAATATCCTATCAAAAATGAATCCAAATAATATTCACCTTCAAACTCACAAAACTCAAACCCACAAAATTCTCAATTCCCGAATATTCAACACCCATATTCATTTTCAAATCCTTTTTTCCCGTATAGTCAAAATCCAAATATCGATAATTCTCAATTTTTCAACCAACAAAATTCAAATTATAATGCTCAAACTCCAAATTCTCAATTTCCATTTTCAAATCCGTATTTTCCGTTTCCACAAAATTCTCAATTTCCTTTTGTCCAAAATTTTTAAAATGCATACCCACAATTCAGAATCCAACAAAATTCGATTACTAATGAAAATTCTCCACATTCACAAGTTTCCACTTTCAATGCTACTAACATTATTGATCTCAACAATGATTTTATTGAAGTCGAAAATAAGCGAGATGCTATAACCCAATGGAAATGGAGTGAAGATAAACTCTTAATTAGTGCATGGTTGAATGTATCTACTGATCCTATAACCGGTGCAGATCGAAAAAGTGAAACTTTTTGGGATCGAATTCACCAATATTATGAAGAGGGTAATCTTGTACTTATCAAAAGAGGGGTGATAGCTATAAAAAAAGATGGCAATGAATAAATGAAGGGGCTCAAAAATATGGAGCATGTTACGAAAAAGCTGAAGAAGTAGTGGGAAGTGGTTCAAACATGGCCAACATTATTGAAGCAGCTCATGATCTCCATAAAACTAGACACAAGAAGAAGTCAAATTTTGAATTGCATTGGAACGAGCTTCGAAGACAACCTAAGTGGAAAACTCCGACGTCAAGTCGTGGAAGTGGGAAGCGCACTAAATTAAGTGATTCTGGAGCTTATTCGACATCGGGAAATGATGATACACATGAAAATATCGTGGAATCTCCAGTTCGTCCTAAAGATGCAAAAGCGATTAAGAAGGGAAAAGGGAAGACCAAAGCAAAAAAAGATATAGAAGTTGAGTATGAAGAGTTGAAGGCCGATACGACTAGAAAATTAAATCTAATAGAGAAATTTAATAATATTCGACAGAAGGACATTGATTTAAGGATTATGATGGCTGATATAACTGTAATGAATGAAACTCAACGCGAGATGCATGCTAAGTTGCTTGAAGAAGTGAAATCAAGGATGATGTAGTTGTTGGAAGCTAGTATTTGTTTTTTCTTGTTAAAATGTAATCGTTGGAATTTAGTTTTTGTTTTATTTTTTTCTTTGAATGTGACCGTTGGAGTGTAATATTTGTTTTTTTTTGTAATGCGACCGTTGTAATGTACCATTTGGAATGTATTTCTTTTATCTATATAACATAGTTCTTTCAGTATCATTTTTATAAATCATTATCATACTACACAATCTTCATCAAAATTACAACTCTTTCAAATATGGATTATAACTGTGCAGAGGCCGAAGAAATCATTGAACAATTGTTACTTGATAATTCAATGGAAGAACGTCGATTAAAACTCTTGAATCAACTTTATGGAGAAGGCTCATCATTCACGCAAAAGAGGGTGAAAAACAGAGATCGTGAATCAGCTCATGATCGTCTAGTGAAGGATTATTTTGCAAAAAATTCAGTATATCCTCTTGAGACATTTTGAAGAAGGTTTTGAATGGGAAGACACATTTTTCTTCGTATTGTGGAAGCTCATTCAAATTTAGATCCATATTTTCAGCAAAAGTGTACGGCGGCCATGCGTATGTTGGCATATGAAATATCTGCAGATGTTGTTGATGATTATGTGCGTATTGATGAGTCCACTGAGATTGAATGTTTGAAAAGATTTGTCACTAATGTTATTTTGATATTTGAGAGTGAGTATTTACGAAAGCCAAACTCAAATGACGTACAACGTCTACTAAAAATGGGTGAAGATAATGGATTTCTCGGTATAATGGGAAGCATTGATTGCATGCACTAGCAATGGAAAAATTATCCTAAAGCATGGAAAGGAATGTTCATGAGTGGACATAAAGGAGTTCAGACAATTTTGCTTGAAGCAGTTGCCTCATCGGATCTATGGATATGGCATGCGTTTTTTGGAGTTGTCGGTTCTAACAATGATATAAATGTGTTAGACCGTTCATCAGTAATCGATGAAGTGCTAGAAGGTCGTGCTCCTTAAGTAAACTACAATGTTAATGGTAAAGATTATAATTTGGGATATTATTTAACAGATGGAATATATCCCGAATGGGCAACCTTCGTTAAAACGATTCCGCGTCCTCAAGGTGATAAGAGAAGATTGTTCTCAAAGTATCAAGAAGGACAATGAAAAGATGTAGAACGAGCATTTGGTGTGCTACAATCACGATTCGCAATTATACGTGATCTCGCACAATTTTGGGACCGAGAAGATCTCGCTAAAATAATAAGAGCATGTATCATATTACATAATATGATTGTCGAGGATGAAAGAGATACATATGCTACGCCATTCGGTCCGCTGCCAACTTACGATGATGCAACAAATGGTTTATCACAACCGAACCTAGAGGAAGAACCCTTTGCCCCCTATGAAAGATATATTCAAAATAATGTTTGAATTCATGATAGACAAAAGCATCGTCAACTACAAGCTGATTTGATCGAGTATATCTCACAATTTCATAACAATCGTTAATTTATTTCATATAAAATATTTTTCATTTCACGTTTTCCTTATTCTTGTAATGTGCGCTTTTATTATATAATTTAATTTAATTATGTCTTTTATTTTTAAATAATTTCTTATCATTTAAATCATATGAGTATAATTATAGGAAAATAATATTGTTTAATTTATTATTTAATTCATAATATTTATTAAAAATAAAACATAAAATAAATAAGTGGAACATATTAAATGGGGAATTTGGGCTTTGTATTGGAATAAGTTGGACAACTTTTCTTAAAACCTAGATTTTACTTATGTGGCATGCAATTGGGTCTCCAAAAACTTGGAGTTGGGCTTTTGTATTAAAGATGCTCTTACACCCCATTGACTGGATACTTGTTTGTGTACGACCAACAAGATGATTATGAATTAAAAATAGGCCAGATGGAGTGATATTTTATAAACCAAATATCTTGTACCCGAAAAACAATACTAGAAATATTACGCTGTAAGTTATAACTTATAACTGATGTTGCTAACTAGTTTAAATTTATTTTAATATATAATAATTAAGCATTTTTTAATATCTTATATAAAATGTTGTTAAAATTATGAATAATATAGTTTTTTTATTTTCTATTCAAATTTCATAAATAAGCATCTTCCATTGATTGAGAATGTCTTACTAGGCACAGCCGGGTAAAATGTTGTTCATGATTTGATCGATTATACAATTCTGTAATCATTTTTGTGATGGAAACGCTCTTATGTACAATAAACTTGTAGTGCTGTAATGAGAAACTATTTACTGGATTTTCTTAAAAAAAATAACATTAAATCAACCTGTAATGAAAAAAACAACTCCACATAAACACAGATCATTTTACTCTGATTCCATCACACAAATTATGATTTTTTCTTACACATCAACCTATGATTTTCTAACACTTCGTGAAGTCATAGTCCGCTCGAGATATACTAAAACACCTCGCCCTACTTACAAACTCCTTCTAATACAATTTCATATGTAACACAAAATATTTATGAATATCAAAGAGGACTAGACTGCTAGGTAACTTAAATATTATCATCCAATTTTTTTGTCAAATAACAGTAACATATATGTGATAAATTTTGATTTGGTATCACATATTTATGCATAAATTATTAATATTATGTATACATGCCTGGATCGTATAATTTTAATTTGGAGGATCATATATTATTAAACTAGTAAATATTCATATTTTATTTTGCGGATCTAAATTATATATTTATTTGGGTGTAAACATTGTTAAAGGCCAAATGTATGAGGCCCGAGGATATATGATATTGTTTTACGGACTGATATCTATTTATTTATTTTTTTGCTAAATATGGATCGATAATTATTAAAAAACAGATTATTATTTTCTGGGAAAAAAGAGAGTATATAAAGTGCAGGCAACATTGCCGCACCAAAGAAATACATGAGGAAATACATTTATTGAGAAAGAGGAAGAAAAAAGAGCATGCTTTGCCTAATAGATGCCTGAAAAGTGAAAATAGTGAGTGGACGGTGGTTAAGCAGGCTGGTAAACATGTCTTGGAAAGCTGTCATGGCTCCTACTATGTCAAACCGATAAAGTTAAAACAAAAGTTTATATTTTCTAAAAGTAAGAATATGAAGTGTACTGCAGGTAAATAAAGCGAGTTTTTACAGTTCAACAAAGTGATAGTTTTATAATGGTTACTGTGTTTCTGGTATGTACATGCTCACATTAACGGAAATCTTATTTTGAAATTTTAATAATATGATTTGATAATATTTATTAATATATAAATATGTGTATAAATTATTAGTATTACAGTTTTAAATTAAAAAATAATATAATGATTGAAATTTATATTTTTACCAGCCTAAAATCCGTGCGATGCACGGATTATTTTTAATATTACAAATTTTTTTGAATTTAATTTTAACTAAAAATTTAAAGTTATGAAACTTATTTATTTGAAATTTTAATAATATGATTTGGTAATACTTATTAATATATACATAGGTGTATAAGTTAGTGATATTACAGTTTTAAAAAATAATGTAAAGATTAAAATTTATATGTTTATTGATATTTATAGGTGTGTTTACGAAAAAATCATTATATTTAATTAAAAAGTAAATTTTAGCTGAGATCAATAGTATACGAATTGTCATTAGTCTGTTAACCGACCAACTAACTATATTCAGATTTATATTAGTTTAATATGTTTAAACCCGAATCAATGATAAAATTTATGTGTCAATGACAAAAAAATTATTTTAACTTGAGATACGTTATATCACCCAAATCCAGTTAATTATAATTACTATTTCATTTTATTTTATTTTGGCATGGGGTGATTATTATTTTGTTTAGTCTGAATCGATAATATATATTATTTTATTTTAATTTGATAACATTATACCGACCCCACGAATTTACTTTCAAATTTTTATTCGTTATAGTCATGTTCAATAATATAATATTTTTAGCGGGGTCAATAGTATTTATTATTTTATTTTAACTCAATTCTTCAAATCCAACATTATATGTAGTTTTTTTTAATTTTTTATTTAAAATTGGATTAATAGTTTAATTTTGTTTAGTCCGGCAGGGTGAATTTTATATATTATTTTTGTTTTAATGAAAACCATATTATAATTTTGTCATAAATATTTATCTATTTATTAAAGTTTTCTATTTTAAATATTCCTATAATTACAGTTACCAGACCTACTACTAACCAAACGTTCATTGTCTCATCTTTAATATAATACTATAAATACGTATATTGTATAATGTATAGTATGTAAATAATATATATTTAAATGAAATATAATGTATTATAATGTGTAATATATATACATATAATATATATATATATATATATTATAAGTATAATATTCTTGGGGTTTTCGGGTTTCGGTTTTGGATAGAGTTTCAGATTTCGGATCGGTATACCTAAAATCTAAATTCAAATACAAAAAATTAGGTTCGATAAATTCAAAATTTCAACTTTTAAATCGGATATCCACCATTCTAATTCTAATTCTAATTCTTCCAGTAATTGTAATCTCGGTAGTCGGTGCTGAAATTTCCTTCACATTACCAAACTTACTTAAAAAACACTCCGTTTTCTTGTCAATATTAATATAACATAAAGTATACATTCGCTTCATTCCCTAATATCCATATATATAAATTTAATATAAGCCTACCGTAGATAAAAAAAGAAGTATAAACGTGTTTTCCCTTTTTGTTTTTGCCACCTATTTGTAACGTACACTTCGAAGAAAATTCACACTTTACCACCGCTCCCTTCTTTATGCCCGTAGTCTGGAAAGTTGATTAATAAATAAATTAAGAGATAAGTACTAAAATCATCATTCTTTTTGTCGGGACTATATTAATCATCATTTAAATGAGTGAATTTATATAAAATAATAATTTAATTTTACATGTAATAACTTATATTAATTTAGTAATAAAATATTTAATATATATATTAATTTAACCTTTTTGGATAATAAAAATCTCCAACTTAGTATTTTTTTTAATTATTTGTTATAATAAATTAAAATTTTGATTGAGATTTTTTTTAATTTTAAAATCTATTTGTAGCCTTGGTATTAAAATATACTCCTAATTATTAATACATGAGCTGCTTTGAAAATTAAAAGACCATTCTCAAATTAAAAATTTCCCTATTGATAATTATAAACCGAATCCAAATGTGCCTAAGTTTTCGAAATTATTATAATTAAATTTTAATAAAATAATAATCTTGTCAATATAATATTTATCTCCGATTTCAACAAAACTACTAGTATATTTGTACTCCATAAAGTAAAATATTTTGTGTGGCTTCAATCCGAATATAGATATCTATTTATACTATATTATAATAGACGAAACATTAAAAGTTTGGTAGTCGGTGGTTGGTACTTGCTGAAATTACTTAATTACCCTTACCTAATTATTTTAATTCTAATTATTGGGTCGATCATATCTAATTATAATAGAGATTGAAGTCTACTGTTGTGAATATGTTGTGGACTTGATGATTTCATTAACAAAACACCTTAGTAGATTTAACTTAGTGAAAAATGTAGCACTCGACAGATAAGGAATATAGTCCCGACGGATGATAATTTGTTATCCATCGAGTGAGTAGCTTATGTAATAATAAGTCATGAAACACATTTCTGCAAACACCTTTGTTTAGATTATGTAGTAGCATATAAGTCATGTTAACTTTAATTAGATATGCAGAATAGGTTGATTAATTGTACATAAATGATGTCTTGTAATTCTGCATAAATGAAATGAAGTCAAGTGCCAAATAGCTACCCGACGGATAAACAACAATGCTACTCGACGGATGATCAACAAAGCTACACGACGGATGATCAACAAGGCAACCCAACGGATGATCATGTACCCGACGAATAATCAATTCAAACATCTGTTGACAGTGACAACATAGTCACATGTATCGAGTGTATGCAAAAAGAATGTGGAAGCCTATTCAGCTGGGTTTTTGAGAACAAAGAAGCATTACCATTTCCATGGTATTATGAAGATATTCAAAAATGCTGGAATAGAGTAATGAAGTAGTATAGTATTAAACTTAATAGGTTTTGTTTTATTATCTTGTCTTATTACTGTGTAATCTTGGTGATATATAAACCAAGAGTAGCAATTAGAAAAACAAGAAGACTAAGCAAGTAAATTCTCAGAGAAACATTTGTAAGCTATATCCTTAGCATTTCTCTGTAAGTTTAGTTGTTCTTATTTTGTAAGCAGCTGTGAGCTATTCAAACTTCACAGAGTTCTCTCGATATATATATATATATATATATATATATATATATATATATACATATATATATATATGGTGGATACTTTCTAATCCATCAGAAAGTTTTAAAAACTTGTATTTTTACTACTTTGTGTTTTGATCTATATTTAACTTGATATTCCGCACTTTACAAATCAAAACACTGTCATATATATCTTAAGTTAGGACATTTTATATTTCTGAAAAAGGTTCAAGAATCCATTCAACCCCCCTTCTGTAATTCTTGTTGCATTGTTAGGGACTAACAAATTGGTATCAGAGCAAGCTCTTGAAGAACAAAGAGTTTAATGATCACAACAAGCAGCAAGATGAACAAGAAGGATGTTGGAGTCAAGATTCCTTTTTTGGACAAAGATAATTACCATCACTGGAAGGTAAAGATGCATCTTCATTTACTTTCTCAAGATGAGGCCTATGTAGATTGCATAAAGAGAGGCCCTCATGTACCAATGAGAGCTGCAACTGGAAATGAGCCATCAGTTCCCAAGCCAAGGTACGAATGGTCAGATCCTGATATTGAACAAGTCAGGAAAGACAAGAAGGCCATGAATATTCTGTTCAATGGAGTTGATGGTGACATGTTTGACAACATCATCAATTTCAGAACTGCCAAGGAAGTTTGGGATACAATACAGATTATCTATGATGGCACTGAACAAGTTAGGAAAAATAAGATGCAACTACTAATTCAGCAATATGAGCACTTTTATAGTGAAGATAGTGAGTCTCTCACTGACATTTTTAGTAGATTTCAAAAACTACTAAATTCTCTGAAGTTGCATGGAAGAGTCTATCAGACAAAAGACTCCAATCTTAAGTTTCTTAGATCTCTTCCAAAAGAATGGAAACCAATGACAGTCTCATTAAGAAACTCTCAAGATTACAAGGAGTTTACTTTGGAGAGACTGTATGGCATCCTGAAAACTTATGAGCTTGAAATAGAGTAAGATGAGAGGATGAAGAGAGGAAAGAAGAAAGGAGGGTCCATTGCATTGGTTGCTGAGTTAGAAAAAGAGAAGGAGATGAAGATAGAAGTTGTTGAGTCAACTTCAAAGGTCTGTGAAAACAAGGGCAAGGGGCTGGTAGCAGAAAATGAAGATTCTTTAAGCCAAGATGATATGGATGACATTGATGAATATCTAGCATTTCTTTCCAGAAGATTTGTCAAGCTCAAGTTCAAGAAGAACTTTGGAGCAGCTAAGCCAAATAGAAACATGGTGGATAAATCAAAATTCAAATGTTTCAAATGTGGCTTAGCAGGGCACTTTGCCAGTGAGTGTAGAAAGTCAGATTCCAACAAGAAGAAGTTTGAGTCTGTGGACTATAAACAGAAATATTTTGAGTTGCTCAAACAAAAGGAAAGGGCTTTCATTACACAAGAAAATTACTGGGCAGCAGATGGTCTGGATGAGGATGAGGATTTCAGCTATGTCAATCTAGCCCTAATGGCCAAGTCTGATGAAACATAGATAAGTTCTTCAAGTAATCAGGTAATCACCACTAACCTAGCACATTTATCTAAAGCTGAGTGTAATGATGCAATAAATGACATGTTGTAAGTCATATGTCATAGCCTATTTGTATATTCGAGGATTCAACTCAACTCAAATAAGAATGTAATAAGTAAATAGTGGATCTACCGTCAAAAGAGATCTCACAGAGTAATATCTGTCAAAGGATTCAGAAACAAGGTTCATCTACAGACTTGAGGAATTAATTTACTGGAAGAAGTTCAAGAAATTGATCATGCCTCGGTGATATAAATCAAGAGTGTGGATTTAATCAAGTGACAGAGATCTCGTCAGAGTATCATTAATTACAAGGATTTAATCTGAAGAAAATCAAAGTATCAAAGTCAAGACATGAAGAAACGTCACGGAAGTTAGTCACTCATGAACCAGACAGTACATCGAGTGTCAACATTGAAGTGGTGGAATTGATTCATAATTGACTGTGATTATCAGAAGATTTTCAGAAGAATGGTTGCTGCTCAAGATTAGTATTAATTCTCTATTAATTAATTAAGTCATATAATTTAATTAAGAAAATAAATTATATCTGCAAAGATTAATTTATTTATTAATTGAATTAATTGATTAATTAATTCTGAATTAATATTAAGATTTTTCAGAATTGTTTTTGGATTAAAATCAGTTTAAATCAGCAAGACAATTGAAAATGAACTAGCATGACAATCTGGATTGTCATACCGATTGTCATGCCAAGTCATTTCAATTGTCATACCGAAAGTTACACTGGGAGGAGGATTGTCTTGCCAGTTTATTCTGATTGTCTTGCTAGTTCAATCAATAGTCTCACTGAAAGTCTTGCTAGCTCAATGGATTGTCTTGCTAGCTCAATGGATTGTCTTGCTGAGCTAAAAGGATTGTCTTGCCAACAAATCAGGTGGTTGTTTTATTATTTAAACAACAGAAGCAACAGAAGTCAATCATCCATCCGAAAAACAGTTCAAGAACAAAGAAAAGCAGAAGCTGAAAAATATATCATCTCTTCTCTGCTAAAATCAAGATCACAATTTCTAGCTAGTAAGGTTAAATCCAAACCACTAGAAATCATTATCTTGTTCTTGTGTAACTATCTAGCGGATCAAAATCCCTAGAACTTAATCTCAAATTGCGTTTAGCATTTGAATCTTTTTTATTACAAAAATAGAAAAAGTTCATGTCGAATTTATTCTAGATTTGTGATAATTAATTTGAGATTAATTCCTTGTAATCGATACAGTTGTTGTAACACCTTTCGAGTTTAATAATATTTTTATTTAACTTGAATTTTGTTTCAATTTTTTATTCCGCATTTAATTCGATTATTCGGTACTGTTTGTATTCAACCCCCCTTCTACAAACACATTGGGACCTAACAATTGGTATCAGAGCCTTCTGATTAACGAACAAATCAAGATCCTAGACTTTTGTGATTTTTCAACTCCTTGAATTTTTATTCATTCAAAAATTCATAATGACTTCACAAAAAGTTGGAACCGTTAAAATTCCACAATTTGATAAAGAGAATTATATTATGTGGAAGAAGAAGATGCTCTTATTTTTACAAGTGGCAAATCCCAAATATTCAAACTTGTTAAAGAAGGGGATAAGAACTCCGATGGTTATTGAACCGGAGGTGATAGTAGATGATGTTGTGATCACCAAAGGCAGAACCTATCCTAAAGATCCTGAGGATTTTTCTCCTGCTGAAAAAGATGAAGCCTCCTTGGATGCCAACCTTCAGTTAATTTTAATTGATTCCCTTGATCCCTTGATGAACAGACATGTGATGACCTGTAAAAATTCCAAACATATGTGGGAAACTATTGAGGTGATCAATGAAGGCACAGATGAAGTTAAGGAGAATAAGTTGGAGATCCTAACCTCTGAGTATGAATATTTTAAATCAAATCCAGGAGAAGGAATTACTGAAGTGTTTGAGAGGTACAATGCGTTGATCAACAACCTGAACATAAATGGGAAATATTATTCAATCAGGGAGGTCAACAAAAAGTTCCTTTTAACACTGCCAACTCATCTTGAACATAGAATCACTGCCATTAGAGAAGCTAGAGATCTGAGTGAGATTTCTTTGGACAGGCTCTATGGAGTGTTAAAAACCTATGAGTTGGAGCAGATTCAACAGAAGGAAGTCTACGGGAAGGATAGAATGGTCAGCACATCTACTGCACTTGTAGCTGAAGGTCAACAACAACAGCAATCTCAACAATTGGAGAGAATGGTACAGTATTCCAAGGCTGAGGAAAATATGTTAGTAGCAGAATATGATCCTCCTACTACAAATCAATCAAGTGATGATTTTTATTCCTTGGAAGAGCTGGAGCAATTGGAAGACGAGTCAATGGCCCAAATTGTCAAGAGATTCTCCCATGTCAGATTCAAGAGGAATCCCAAGCTTAAGTACAAGTCCAACTACAACAAATTCCAGAAAGGTGGATCTTCATCCTCTAACACCAGCAGTGGTGGATACAAAACAGGGATGGTTGATCGGAGCACCATTAGATGCTATAACTGCAATGAGTTGAGACACTTTGCCACATAATGTAGGAAGCCAAAGCAAGTAAGAAAGAACTCAGAAAGGGCTTATCTGGCAAAGGGAAAAAGCTGGGATGATACTGACAGTGAAGATGAAGATGAAGGAAATCTTGCTCTTATGGCTATTGATGGAAAAGCTTCATCGTCAAGAATAGAGGTAAAACTTTCTGATGCTGAAATGGTTTATCATCTAAGAGGTAACTTAGATTGTGCACGTCGTGATAATGAACTGTTAAGTTTACAGATCACAGACCTTGAGAAAGAGGTCAATGAATTAAGACTTGTGCACATTAATCAAGACAAATTAAAAGAACAAGTATCTTTTCTAGAGAATAGAGTTGACTGTTATAGAAAACTCGAAACTATTCTCAAAGACAAGATCACCGGTCTTGAGACTAAGGTTAGAGCCTACTTCAATTCTTGTTCGAAGGCTAAAGAGTTCTACAGTAAGAAATCTGTTAATCAAACATCTGGAATAGGTTATGATTACAATATTGCTATTGGAGAATTAGGCATAAACTCCCCTCCTCGTGTCTGTGCTAAAGGGAGGGAAGTACCACATGTGCTTAAGGGTGTTGATGAACCCCTCTATAAACCATCAATTGCTGAACCATTTGATGCGACCTCTTCTGTTATTCAAGAAGAAATACGTGTTGAAGATCTTGCTAATGAGAAGGTTGTTTCCAAGTCAAGTGTGTCGAAAGTTCCAGTCAAAGTTATGAAAGTAACTGAGACTAACTCAGACACACATGAGTTGGATAACAAAAATGCCATGTCTACCATGCATAAATTGCCTGTTGTTAATCACTCTCATAAAGCATGTGGTGTTTCTAATTGTATGTCTTGTGCTTTTAATATGATGTATGCTTATTTTAATGGTAAACATGTTTCTAATGATAAGAATACTCCTCGTCAGCATGTGAATAACAAGAAGCATGATAGGTCTAAGACTCCCAGTCCTTCTAAGGCTAGAAAGGAGACATTTGTGCCTAAGCTTAAACAGAAATTTGTTAAGGCTGTTTACAAGGTCAAATGTTCAGTCATTGAGAAAGTTGAGACAATTAAAATTAAAAATGTTGTTTTGCCTGACAAAGGACAATTCTACAAGTATGCCGGGCCCAACCAAGTTTGGGTTCCGAAGAAGGTCTAATCCATTTGTAGTGCAGGGCATTAAACAGGTATAACCGGTAGTGTGGATTCTTGACAGTGGATCATCAAGATATATGACCGGAGATAGAGCCCTGCTATCAAATATGGTTGAGAAAGCTGGCCCCATGGTTACCTTTGGAGATAACAGCAAAGGTTTATCTAAGGGATATGGCTGTTTGCAAGCTGGATATGTTATCAGTGAAAATTTTGTATAGTGTGCTAGGTTATTATCAGGAAGCATCATATAACATATAGCACCAGTGACGAGACTTGAGAATATTACGACATATCAGGCACCTGCTGCACATTACACTTGGAATTGGACTTTAGTAAGATGTGTACAAGTGTACTCCTGGTTGGTGAGTTAAAAGAGGAAGTCAATGCACCACAGTTCATGGACTTTGCAGCTGCAGATCTATTGGACTATGCAATCTCTTCTTCACAATCTCACTTCAGGTTGGTATGAACTAGTGTACTACTCAAGCAATCGTCAAGAACATGGTATGGCACTCTAACTGAAGTTATTGTTTAATATGAACTAGTAGAGTCATCATATTTTTAACTCTCTTATCATTAGGCACAATCATATTGTTTTATATGTGCAGTGATATATTGTTTATGCAACATAACAATTAATATCTAAAGTACTTGACAAGTATCGATCAATGATATGTTGTTAACATTATGTTGCAGATATTTGTAAGCTTTTGATATGAATGAGAATTACTTAGACTTTACCCTAAGTGATCAATGTTTTATCAAAAACTCATTCATATTGAAAAATAAAATCAAACTTCTTTCTACATTAGTGATTTCTTATTTCATGTAAAATCTTTTGAAATCACTATTGTAAATCATTTTCTCTCTATTACCATATGTTCTGTGTTACAGGTTCAGTCTCCAATGACTTTCTTTCATTGACAGTCATGAGGTTGAAAACCCACAACATCTATCCCAGACTGTAAAGACAAACACAAAAACAGAACCAACCAACACTCTCTTACCACTAAATGAAATATGAATGAGCGTAAGGGAGATAGTGCCTTAGTGCACCACATAAGGAAGGTTCTGTAGTCAACCCAGTAGCTCTGTCTCCTACATAGATAAGTAGTATTTAAACCGAGGCAACTGCTAGCCCCCATACATCTTCTCAAAAAGATGTAATGGTTGAAAAGGCACAAAAACAGTTACTAGATTCATTCTCTCAAAAGGGCGCGTCTATTGAAATTTGCCTGTCGGCCAGGGTATCCGATGTAGTGTCACCACTTCAAACATAAACAATTCTTGATGCACAAGGAAAGGTTACACACAAAGGATGAGTTGACGGAAATAAGAGTTTCGACCATTTTAAAGTCAGATTCGATTGTTCAAGGTTCGTTAATGGACCAATTGCCTTTACAGGTGTTAGGAGAGGATACTGATCCAAAAGCCATATGTCAGTGGTCAGTGTCTACCTCCCCAGGCTCAAATCCCCTGGATGCATCTGCGGATAGTGGATCTGACATAGGCGCAGATCGGCAACTTGTTGACAATGATTCAGATATTACCTGATGAGTCACAAGGAAATGTCTTCACAGACATTAGAAGGGAACTCTGATCTTTATGCTAAATTCGTTGGATCATTGTTTACCTTCCCAGAATTCAAGTCTGGAACCCTAAAAGGGAAACTAGCAACTTGTAGATTATGACTCAGATTCATCTGACGAGTTTAACAAGGATGGGGATTTGCGAACTCCCATTGCACCACCTGTGACCTCCTTAAGGATGGCTAAGGTGATTTTCCTTGCAGGTACAGCTGGAATATGGAGCTATGAGAGGAGTGATACACTTGTGAGAAAGAGTGTAAACACGAGTGGAGAGAAGAGTGAAACACATGTGAGGTACACTAAACAGAATCACACACTCACAGTGAGGAAGAAAGAGAAACTACTTGTTATTTCTTTTCCAACCAAGTGAAATATGAGAACTCCTTCAGACGACAGCATACATTCCTTCTTTAAGGGGGAGATAAAAGCTTAAGTAATAGTTTGGAGGATTCCTCAACTAAGGGGGAGAAATAGCAGGGAGTAAGAAAAAGATCCTACATGTGTACACTACACCACACCATTGTTGTTTGTAACTACGGATCCTATTGTACGGGAGAGGTGGTAAACACAAGGTGATTTTCTAGTAAGGGAAGAAGCTGTTTTCAAAAGGGGAGTACCATTGGTTTTTATCTGCGGATCCTATTGTACGGGAGAGGTGGTAAACGAAGGTGATCTTCTTTAATCAGTTGATTCTCATAGGGGGAGAAGCAAGAGAGATATGTGCTTCTCAACAGGAAATGTGGTTGTACAAAAGAACATGGAACTACTTGAAGATATGTTCAGTCTAGAGGAACATCTTATTTGGAAGCTAGAAAATGTTATATTTATCCAGAAACTTTTCTGCTATTTACTTTGCATTTCTTTTTATATCTTTTTCTTATTTGTTAGTTGAGTTATCCTCTAGGTATTTGTGTGTTATTGTCTAACAAACAAATAGGGGGAGATTGTAAGTCATATGTCATAGCCTATTTGTATATTCGAGGATTCAACTCAACTCAAATAAGAATGTAATAAGTAAATAGTGGATCTACCGTCAAAAGAGATCTCACAGAGTAATATCTGTCAAAGGATTCAGAAACAAGGTTCATCTACAGACTTGAGGAATTAATTCACTGGAAGAAGTTCAAGAAATTGATCATGCCTCGGTGATATAAATCAAGAGTGTGGATTTAATCAAGTGACAGAGATCTCGTCAGAGTATCATTAATTACAAGGATTTAATCTGAAGAAAATCAAAGTATCAAAGTCAAGACATGAAGAAACGTCATGAAAGTTAGTCACTCATGAACCAGACAGTACATCGAGTGTCAACATTGAAGTGGTGGAATTGATTCATAATTGACTGTGATTATCAGAAGATTTTCAGAAGAATGGTTGCTGCTCAAGATTAGTATTAATTCTCTATTAATTAATTAAGTCATATAATTTAATTAAGAAAATAAATTATATCTGCAAAGATTAATTTATTTATTAATTGAATTAATTGATTAATTAATTCTGAATTAATATTAAGATTTTTCAGAATTGTTTTTGGATTAAAATCAGTTTAAATCAGCAAGACAATTGAAAATGAACTAGCATGACAATCTGGATAGTCATACCGATTGTCATGCCAAGTCATTTCAATTGTTATACTGAAAGTTACACTGGGAGGAGGATTGTCTTGCTAGTTTATTCTGATTATCTTGCTAGTTCAATCAATAGTCTCACCGAAAGTCTTGCTAGCTCAATGGATTGTCTTGCTAGCTCAATGGATTGTCTTGCTGAGCTAAAAGGATTGTCTTGCCAACAAATCAGGTGGTTGTTTTATTATTTAAACAACAGAAGCAACAGAAGTCAATCATCCATCCGAAAAACAGTTCAAGAACAAAGAAAAGCAGAAGCTGAAAAATATATCATCTCTTCTCTGCTAAAATCAAGATCACAATTTCTAGCTAGTAAAGTTAAATCCAAACCACTAGAAATCATTATCTTGTTCTTGTGTAACTATCTAGTGGATCAAAATCCCTAGAACTTAATCTCAAATTGCGTTTAGCATTTGAATCTTTTTTATTACAAAAATAGAAAAAGTTCATGTCGAATTTATTCTAGATTTGTGATAATTAATTTGAGATTAATTCCTTGTAATCGATACAGTTGTTGTAACACCTATCAAGTTTAATAATATTTTTATTTAACTTGAATTTTGTTTCAATTTTTTATTCCGCATTTAATTCGATTATTCGGTACTGTTTGTATTCAACCCCCCCTTCTACAAACACATTGGGACCTAACACATGTCTACAGAATTATATCATTTGCGTGTTACACTTAAGTCTCTTACTAAGGAAAATGCTAAAATCAAAGAAAATAATTTATTTTTAAGTGAGAGGAATAATGTGCTAGAAACTCAGTTTATTAAATTTGAAAAATTGAGAATTGAGTGTAAAATTGCTAAGGATGAATTAAATGAGTCCTTAAAAAAAGAAGAGATCTTGAAGAAGCAGCTTGAACGAGAACAGGAGGTGATCAAGGCATGGAAAACATCTAGAGATGTTCATGCTCAAATCACCAAAGTTCAAGGTATTGAGTCCTTTTGTGATGCAGCCTGGAAGAAGAAAAAGGAGAAGCTGGAATCCAACTTGGTTGAGGGATTGCTAACAGATGTGGACTCGAAGGATGATGAGAGTCATCTGTCGGATAACCAAAAGGATTATTCGTCGAGTGACATAAATCCTCATCCGTCAGCTGTGAGCAAACCTGTGAGTTTAGCCAAACTTGCCAAGTTAAATGAAAAGTATGGATCAGTTTCCAAAAACTTCATTTCAGGAGAATCTAGTCAAGTGAAGAAGGAAAAGATAGTGAATGTTGGTCATCTGTCTATTAAGCAATTGAATGACAGACTAGAAAAGATTGAGGTTAAAACAGAGGCTAAAAGGAAAAACAATAGAAATGGTAAAGTAGGGATTAACAAGCATAACAACTACAAAACTGATAAGTATGCTCCAAGAAAAATCTGTGTTAAGTGTGGTAGTGTAAATTATCTATCTGTTAATTGCAAAACTGCCATGCCTACTTCCATATCCGTGCCACCTCCTTTTCCCAACATGAATGTCATGCCTTCTATGCCTATGAATGATATGTCTACACAGAATATGAATGCATAATTTGCTAATATGTCATTTGCACCTAATCCTTATTATGTTGTATTTAGTATGCCTCAAATGCCATTTAGCATGCCCTACTGGAATAACATGTTTACTAATAGCCTGCCATTTCCTGTTAATCAAAATGTGCATGATAATTCTGTTGTAATGAATGGTTTCTAAGGCTCAACTCAAATGACTAAGGATGAATCTGATATCCCCAAGTCAAATGAGATAAAACCTAAGAAACAGAAAAAGAAAGCTAACAAGGCAGGACCCAAGGAAACTTGGGTACCAAAATCAAGTTGATTTGATTTTAATGTGTGTAGGGAAATAGAAAGAATGGGTTAATTATCAAATAGGTCACTTATTGCGTCCAAATATATCAAGTGAGTCACTGATTACAAAACGGACTCAAATGTGTCACTCATTTGAAAATCTGTATAAAAAATATCACTCTATCGTTAGTCGAAATTCTTAAAAGTATTATATATTGAGTTTCACACATTTTTTATGAATGATATTACATCCAAATGAAAGGTTCCGAGTTCTACTATTTTACATAATATTTTTAGATTTTTTAAATTTTATCAACTATTTATTTTTTAATTTTTTGATTGTTTTATTTGATTTAAATAAAAATAAATAGTAGATAAATTTTTAAAAATCTAAAAATATTATTTAAAATACTAGAACTCGAAATCTTTCATTTAGATGTAATATCATTTATAAAAAATATGTGAAACTCAATATATAATACTTTTAAGAATTTCGACTAATGATAGAGTGATCTTTTTGATAAAAAATTTTAAATGAGTGACTCACTTGATACATTTCGACGGAGTAAGTGACCTAGTTGATAATTACCCCTAGAAAGAATCTATGGTACTTGGATAGTGGTTGTTCAAGACACATGACTGGTGATTCTACCCTGCTCACAGAGTTCAAAGAGAGAGTTGGCCCAAGTATTACTTTTGGAGATGACAGCAAGGGTTATACTGTGGGATATGGCTTGATTTTAAAAGAAAATGTCATCATTGAGGAGGTTGCCTTAGTGGATGGTCTCAAGCACAATTTGTTGAGTATCAGCCAGTTGTGTGATAAAGGCAATTCAGTAACCTTCACCTCAGAAGCATGTGTTGTGACAAACAAGAAAAGCAACAAAGTGGTACTCACTGGTGTGAGAAAAGGAAATGTGTACTTAGCTGACTCCAACTCATCAAATGCAGTATCTGTTATTTGTCTTCTTAGTAAAGCAAGTCAAGATGAAAGTTGGTTATGGCACAAGAAGCTGTCCCATCTAAACTTCAAGACCATGAATGAACTTGTAAATAAAGACTGGTTAGAGGCATTCTTCAAGTGGAGTTTTTTAAGGATGGACTGTGTGATGCGTGCCAAAAGGGAAAGCAAATTAAAGCATCATTCAGAAAGAATCTTGATTCAACAATTGAAGAACCTTTGCGACTGCTACACATGGATTTATTTGGACCAGTCAATGTGTTGTCCATCTCAAGGAAAAGATTTTGCCTAGTAATTGTAGATGATTTCTCAAAGAACTCTTGGACATATTTCCTTAAATCCAAAGACGAGGCTAGTGAAATCATCATCAATCACATAAGGCAAGTTAACAATCATCCTGATTTCAAAGTTAGAAGAATCAGGAGTGACAATGGAACTGAGTTCAAGAATTCTGTCATGAGAGCATTTTGCGAAGAAAATGGGATTTTGCATGAGTTTTCAGTAGCAAGAACTCCACAACAAAATGGAGTAGTAGAAAGAAAGAACATATCACTTATTGAAGCTGCAAGGACAATGCTTGAAGAATCTAAATTACCAACATATTTCTGGGTTGAAGCTGTAAATACTGCAAGCTACACTCAGAATATTTCTCTAGTTAATCAAGAAAAATGCATGACTCTCTATCAATTGTTCAAGAATAAGAAGCCAACTCTAAATTTTCTTCATGTCTTTGGCTGCAAATATTATATCTTGAGAAATCAAACTGATCAGAATGGGAAGTTTGATGCTAAAGAAGATGAAGGAATTTTTATTGGATATGTTGTTGGTAAAGCATACAAAGTCTACAATCTGAGTACCAAAATTGTTGTGGAATCAATACATGTTGTGTTTGATGATAAAAAGATTGAAGGACTACAAGATGGAGATTATCATGAAAGCCTCAAATTTGATAATGTGGAGATGATTAGTGATGACAGTGATGAGAAAAGTGATCAAGAAACAGTATCAAAGGACAATGCAGAAAAATCCACTATCAATGAAGCACAAAATTCAACATCTGTTGAGTTACAAAATTCTTCATCCGTCGGGAGACAATCTGCTTTATCCATCGGGAGACAACCAGCTTCATCCATCGGTACTCAAAATTCACCATCCGTCGGGTCATCAAAAGAAGCTGAAAGTCAGAATAGATCACTTACAGAAAGTTTTCCTTTCTCAAATCAAAGATCCATTAATTCAGGGGGAGTTTCTAATAATCAAAACTCAATCACACATCAAGACAACAATAAGGTCTCTTCATCTAGAGCTAATCTACCTCAACAAAGGAAATGGACAAAGGATCACCCCATTGAGCTCATCATTGGTGATGTATCTTCCAGAGTTCAAACAAGGAGAGAAACTCAAGAAGAATGTCTATATAGCAGCTTCCTCTCTAAGGAAGAACCAAAGAAGGTAGAAGAAGCTTTGTTGGATCCTGATTGGATTTTAGCTATGCAGGAGGAGCTAAACCAATTTGAAAGGAATAAGGTATTGAAGTTGGTGCCCAAGCCTAAAGGGAAGAATCCAATAGACACCAAATGGGTATTCAGAAACAAGATGGATGAAAATGGCATAGTAGTCAGGAACAAAGCTAGATTGGTTGCTAAGGGCTATTTTCAACAAGAAGGAATATATTTTGATGAAACATTTTCTCCTGTTGCAAGACTTGAAGCCATCAGAATCTTCTTAGCCTATGCAGCCCATGCCAATTTCAAGGTCTATCAAATGGATGTCAAAGTGTCTTTCTGAATGGAGATTTGGAGGAGGAAGTCTATGTCAGTCAGCCTCCTGGTTTTGAAGATCCAAATCTTCCAGAATATGTCTTCTATCTTTTGAAAGCACTTTATGGACTGAAGCAAGCACCTAGAGCCTGGTATGATACTTTGTCAAAATTTCTTTTAGAGAATTACTTCACTAGAGGTACTTTAGACAAAACTTTATTCTTTAGAAATGTTAATGGCTCTAGTATACTTGTTCAAATTTATGTAGATGACATTATTTTTGGCTCTACAGATGAGAAACTTTGCAAAAAAATTGCCAAATTGATGCAAAGTAAGAATGAAATGAGCATGATGTGAGAACTAACTTACTTTCTTGGTTTACAAGTTAAGCAAGTTAGTGATGGAATATTCATTAGTCAAACTAAATACATTTATGATCTTTTAAAGAAGTTTGATCTAATGGATTGCACATCTGCAAAAACTCCCATGGCCACTGCAACTAAGCTTGAATTAAACACTACTGAAAAGTCTGTACATATTTCAAATTATAGAGGCATGGTTGGCTCAATTCTGTACTTAACAGCTAGTAGGCCAGATATAATATTTGCTACATGTCTTTATGCTAGATTTCAGGCTGATCCTAGAGAATCTCACTTAGTAGCTATTAAGAGAATTTTCAGATATCTCAAGGGAACACCAAAACTTGGCATTTGGTACCCTAGAGATTCTGGTTGTGATCTAACCGGTTATTCAGATGCAGATTATGCAGGTTGTAGAATTGATAGAAAAAGTACAACAGGAACCTGTCAATTTCTGGGAAACAAGCTTGTGTCCTGGTTCAGTAAAAAGCAAAATTCAGTTTGTTTCTACTTCTACAGCTAAAACTGAATATATTACTGCTGGCAGTTGCTGTGCATAGATTTTGTGGATGAGAAACTAATTGTTAGACTATGGTTTGCAAGTGGAAAGAATTCCTATTTTATGTGATAACATAAGTGGAATTTCCATCACTGAAAATCCAGTACAACATTCAAGAACAAAGCACATAAATATCAATTACCACTTCATAAGGGAACATGTAATGAATGGTACTGTAAAACTACATTTTGTTCCAAGTGAAAAGCAGCTTGCAGATATATTTACCAAGCCACTGGATGAATCCACCTTTTCAAGGTTGGTAAGTGAGTTAGGTATGCTAAATTACTCTTGAATCTTTATAGATATTTTGCAAGTTGTAATGCAGCCAGAAATTTAACTGATTTTTCAGTCTAGGATGAAGTTTTGGCTAAGTCAAGATTTACATCTCGACGGATGATCATTATCCATCGAGTTTGATCATCCGTCGGTATACATATTGTTAATAAAATCAATTATTTTTCTGGAATATTTTATGTCTCGACGGATAACTGATTTATTATCATCCGTCGAATTGTCCTATTTTTAGCCGTTGATTCTCTGAACATTATCCATCGAGTATACTTATAGTTTGTAAGCATAACACGATGGATAATTGATGGAATTTTTACAGTTTATTTTTAAACAGCTATTTTGGGAAATTCTTATTGGTCACTTTATTTTACTTTATTATTTTTGACAATTATTTTTGAGATAGTATAAAAACATAATTCATTTTCATTGCTTTTCTTTTATCATTCTCAAATTGTCTGCTCTAACTTCTCTCTTTCTCAAAGCACTTACTCTCTCTCTCTGCAAGTTTTTACTCTCTAACAATGGCACCAGTCGTCAAGATAATGTCTCAAACTGGATTTTTCTATGAGAAGAACAACTTCACTGCTCTTGTGAACAAGGGGATTCAACAATCTGGCGACTACCACAAGATGATGGATTTTTTGAAGAACTGCAAACTCAACTATGCCATGCTGGAATCACCCACCATATACTGTGAAGTTATTGAAGAGATGTGGACGACTGCAACATATAACTCAGCTGATAAGACTATCACTTTTACTATTAAAGGTAAGGAATTCTGTGTTAATATTGATATTGTTAAATCATGTATCAAAATTCCTGATAATACTGTAACTTCACCACACACAGACACTGACATTGTTAATATGCTTAACTCCATGGGCTATGCACTCTCTACTTCTAAATTAAGTGAAATTAGGAGGTTGGATCTTAGGAAGGAATGGAGTTATTTATGTGATGTAGTTAATAAGGTATCATCTGGTAAAATCAGTAATTTTGATTCAGTCAATATCTCTATGCTTAACATGTTTTACATGCTTGTAACTGATAAAATTTTCAATTTTAGTGATCTTGTCATAATTGAGTTGGGGTTTAAGTTAGGGGAGCTAAATAAGAGGGGTAAAAATGTTTACTATGCTAGATTTTTAATGATGATTGCTAAACACCTCTCTGAGGATATTGTGCTTGAGAACCCAACCAACAAATTAAATTGTTGGGTTCAAGAAAGGAGAATCATTGCAGATTTGAACAGGGCAAACCATCACAAAGAGGTGCCACTCTTCTACTTTCCTGTTATGGAGGCACCTCAGGTAAGTGAGGTAAGTTCATCTGTCTCTACTCTTCTAGTCTCACACACTTCTTTGCATTCTAGTGTAGCTATGGCAACTGTGTTATTGACCCAACAGTTGCCTACCCAAGCTGCCAACCCCAAAATTTTAAAAACCAAGACAAAGAAATCCCCCTCTGGTGTCTCTCAAAAGATGTCAGTTGTAAAATTCACCAAACCAAAAGAGGGGAGTGTGAAGGTGGGTAAAAAAGTTGAGGGACAGGGTGAACATCAGAGAAACCCTAAGGATAAGGTTGGAGAGGTGAGTGTTTCCCAGCCTAGCCACACTGCAGTTTCCCAACAAACTGTAGTGTTTAATAAGGATATAAGCTCATTGCTAGTTGCATCCTCCTAAAAGGATGTGACTATTGAACAAAGCTCTCAACCAAGAGCACATGCCAAAAGGGTAAGGGACACAAGCTCACCCCAAATCTACACTAGAAAGAAGAAACCAAAAACCCTTGGGGATGCACAGGGTTCACACACTGTGCAAACTAGTGTTAAAGACATAGTCACTGCACCTTTTCAAAGTCAGTTTGATGTGGCTCCAATAACTGTGGAGTCACAGCCAAAATCTCTAACAATTGAAGCCCCTGAAACACCAAACTCTCCCACACACTCCTTGGATATTGACATGATAAACACATCACTTCCAATTTTCCATCTTTAGCTCTCTTGGAGAAGCCAAAAATCCAAGCAAGTGAGCATCATCTTTTAGATGATTTGTTAGCTCACTTGCCATTTCTTTCTGAGTTTGTTGAGACATCTGTGCCAAAATTTTCATCAATCTGCACAGAGTCTACAATAGTCTCCATTCCAAACTCATTTATTTCTATTCTCTCGATGGATATTGTTCATCAGTCGAGTAGTGATTGTATCCCGACGGATAAGCTTAACAATAGTTATCCGTCGGATAGTCAAACTACTAACCCGACGGATATCCCTTATCCGTCGAGTGTCTCTGCTCAGCTTCAAATTTCATCAATTATCACAAGTGCAAAAGACTTAGTGGTAGTGCAATCACTCCTATGATTGAGGGAAGGGAGTAAAATGAGTGAGATTCTGGGTTGCTCCCAGGAAAAAGGAGAGGAAAAGAGTGAACAAATGCAATCCATTTCTTCAGGATTGGCAAAAGTGAGTATGAGGAGTCCCACCTTAGATGGTGAAGGTGTGGATGTGAGGGTGGGGAGCCAAGGTGAGACCTTGATGCAACAAAAGAGAGATCAAGAGAGAAATGCAGGTACAGGAGTGATAAAAGTGGAAACCATTGCAAATAAGTCAATGAGTGTCAATGATGCAGAAAGGGAAAGGCTATTTCAGCAAGAATATCAAGCTGTTATAGATTCCATTTCCCTGAATTCTGAGACATTTACTCACCCAGTGACAGCTTACCAAACTCTAGCTGTACATGGCAATGAGGAGGCTGAAAGATTGCTGAACTTGGTGCATACAACACAATCTTTACAAAAAGTAAATGATGCAATCATTGTCATGCCTTCCAACATTGGCAGTGATTTGGAATTGAATGAGACTTCTTTTGGGAATGATGGTGATGATGATGAGGAAGATAGCATGAACATAGGGGGAGATACAGATATTCCTGCCTGGATGCTCACAAAATAATGCTCCTACTCACATCTCCAATCAACACTTTTTAAGCTGATTCATGACACCCAAGCAGCCATTCAGGCATCTTCCAATGCTAGCACAAAGCAACTACTCAAAGCACATCTTGAAGCACTCCAGCTGCATAATATTCAAGTCCTCCAACACGGTCAGAGTGTGGATTCCATTAAGCAGGAAATTTCTGAAGTCAAGCAGGATGTTATAGAAAAGATGGATGCTAGATTCCCTGCAACCACCATGACTGAAATTGCTCACAAACTAATGACTGAAATTGCTCACAAACTAAGGAAGGAGGCTGATCTAAACAGGAAAGTTGAGGCCATGGACTTAAGACTATCTGCTGTAGAGAAGTCAATGGCCAAGATTCTAAACAATCAAGAAGCTCAAACTGCATTACTCCAATAATTGGTGGCAGCTCAACTCCCTCCCATACAACTTGATGATAACAAAAAGGGGGAGAAATGATCAAGTGAGGGGGAGAAATAGCTTAACATTCAAGTCAGTAAAGTAATTGTGCCTACAATTGCTTTCACCAAGCCACCAACAACAAACAGTATTGATCTAATAAATGAAGCAGCAGCCACATTGAGAGCAGCTGAAAAGAAGCAGTTGAGTCCAATCAACTGGGAGAAAATTGATGAGGATATACAAAAGAGATTTGGGTTAGTAAAGAAGCCAGAAAAATCAGCCATTCACCACTCTCAAGTCAGGCAAATATCTGTGAATGAAATGAGCATGAAGAATCTGGAAAGAGGACAACCATCCTGCATCAAATCTCCAAAGGCTAAGCTAATTTTGAAGCCAAGGGTGAACTATCCAAAATTTTCACTAAAGAACCCCTTGGACATAGTGTATGAGTCACCAAATCATGATGAAAAGAAGCTGTTGGCCAGGTCCATAGCATTCTACAAGGATCTAGTTGATTCAGCATTGAAAAGAAGAATTGCTAAAGTTTTCAGGAATGGTAAAGAAATTTGTGTGGTGGCTGGACACCCTCAATTTGCTGAAGCAAAGAGAGAAGAAAAAGCAAGATTGAAGCAAGAAAAGAAGCAAGATGCTCTAGATGTTAAAAAGGTCAAACAAAAGAAGGAGCAAGCTGCTATCTTGGTCAAGCTACAAGCTGTGAAACCTTCACAACAAGTTTCTGCACAACCATCTGAAATAGTTGAATCTCAAGATCAAATAATGCAAAATGAACCTCCACAGACAAAGAAGCCAAGATACAAGCAAAGAATCAAGAGAAAATTGGATTTCAGTGATGAGGAGATGGGAGGATACTTTCCCAAAGAGTCTATTTTTACAATAACTCAAACATCCATGCCCTCGGTGGCACATGAAGAATTCAAGATAGATACATCTAAGAATTTTCATGGTGAACCTATCATTCCAAAGGATGAGCCAATAGACTGGGATAGTCTACCAATACCTGAACTCAATCTACCTCACTTTATGAAGCCAAAGAAGACAAAGACAAGAGCAGCCAAGAAAATGAAGCCATCAACTCTCAGATCCAAGTCTCTAACCAAAGCTCAAACCAAAGTCAACAAGGGAGACATCATGTACATCTGTGACATCAAGAGATTCTCAGACTTAAATCTCTATCTAGATGAACTGGAAGAATTTAGAGGGATTGATGCTTACAGGAATCTGCCTGAAAGGTTAGTATTCAAGTACAAGGGAGGAAAAGAGATACAGTGGCCACTTCACATGATCCTTCAAGAAAGTCAATATGTGCTGATAAATGTTTATTCATCCTTCAAGAAGAACTTTAGATTCAATGTGACAGCTAGAAGACTTGTTCTAAAGAAGATTGAAGAACTGAGGAGTATTAGAGCCAAAGATGCACTCCCAAAGACTCTAACTATTCCTTACACAGGAAGTAGAGTGCATCTGAGACCCTACTGGCTGATGAAATTCATGGATGATAAAGGAGTTAGAAGATTCTTCAGATTAAAAGACCAATTGAGCATCTCTAGCAATGAGACACTTTTGGAAATGCAAGAAATGCTAAATCTCTCAGAATCTGATAAACTGGAATTCCACAGACAGCTCCAAAATCAGATAGAAGAAAACAACAGAAAGCTTGGAAAGAGATCTAGATCTTCAAGGAAATAGATTAATCTGCTCAGGCTAGAGGAGCATCTTGAAAATGACTGTGAGCAAATCTTTGTACATTTTGTTAATTGAGGCACTTTACAGTTTTATCTACTTCCATTTAAATTTGTATTTTTAGGGTGTTTTGTTATCATCAAGTTTCTCTTAATTTATGGCTACAATTCTAGTAGACATAAATTGGGGGAGATTTTTGTGAATATGTTGTGGACTTGATGATTTCATTAACAAAACACCTTAGTAGATTTAACTTAGTGAAAAATGTAGCACTCGACGGATAAGGAATATAGTCCCGACGGATGACTCAATATAGTCCCGACGGATGATAATTTGTTAGCCATCGAGTGAGTAGCTTATGTAATAATAAGTCATGAAGCACATTTCTGCAAACACCTTTGTTTAGATTCTGTAGTAGCATATAAGTCATGTTGACTTTAATTAGATATGCAGAATATGTTGATTAATTGTACATAAATGATGTCTTGTAATTCTGCATAAATAAAATGAAGTCAAGTGCCAAATAGTTACCCGACGGATAAACAACAATGCTACTCGACGGATGATCAACAAAGCTACCCGACGGATGATCAACAAGGCAACCCGACGGATGATCATTTACCCGATAGATAATCAATTCAAACATCTGTTGACAGTGACAACACAGTCACATGCGTTGAGTGTATGCAAAAGGAATGTGGAAGCCTATTCAGCTGGGTTTTTGAGAACAAAGAAGCATTGCCATTTCCATGCTATTATGAAGATATTCAAAGATGCTGGAATAGAGTAATGAAGTAGCATAGTATTAGACTTGATAGGTTTTGTTTTATTATCTTGTCTTATTACTGTGTAATCTTGGTGATATATAAACCAAGAGTAGAAATTAGAACAACAAGAAGAATAAGCAAGTCAATTCTCAGAGAAACATTTGTAAGCTGTATCCTTAGCATTTCTCTGTAAGTTTAGTTGTTCTTATTTTGTAAGCAGCTGTGAGCTATTCAAGCTTCACAGAGTTGTCTCGATATATATATATATATATATATGGTGGATACTTTCTAATCCACCAGAAAGTTTTAAAGACTTGTATTTTTACTACTTTGTGTTTTGATTTATATTTAACTTGTTATATATATATATATATATCTTAAGTTAAGACATTTTATATTTCTGAAAAAGGTTCAAGAATTCCATTCAACCCCCCTTCTGTAATTCTTGTTGCATTGTCAAGGACTAACATCAACTTCTTCTATTGCTTTACCAATTTCAATTCTATTTTATATCGAACTCTATATCATTATAATTTATATTAAATTCAACTTCTTCTATCAATTTATATTTTAATTCATATCGAGTTCTATATTATTCAAATTTATTACTTCGGGCTAAATTAAATTTAAGTAAACTAAATATAATTATTAAGATTTAGTTGATATATCTTGTGATTCAGGTTAAGATAAAATAACAATACTATCAATTCTCTTTAAAAAAATTATACAAATGAACTTTGATAAACCAAATAATATATTTTATTTATCCAGGATGAAAAAATATATATATTATACAATTGATTTAGACTAAAACAAAACTAAAATAAAAATACAATTCGACCAACAAAAATAAAATCATATATACTAATTATTCAGTCTAAAATAAAATTATCTTATTGATCCAGACTTTAAAAAAAATAAAATTAAACTAAAAATAATTAGTTTGATTTGATGGGTGTATCAGGCATCAGACTAAAATAAAATAATGTAAACCACTGATCCAAGATAAATCAAATTTATATTAGACTAAGTAAAATTCGTACCCTATTCATGTGAACTAAAAAATTAAATTTTAATTAAAACACTAATATTATTTTTTTAAAAATACAAATAAATATATCAATATAACTATATTGTTCAATTAGTAATATTGTCTTTTTCAAATATTTGTTTTATAGAGTTATAGTAACCACCATACTAAAATAATATTTTTAAGATACCAACATAATGGAGACATTATATTTTTACCCTCAATAAAATAATAATTTTGTTATAATAATATTCCCTCCTACCAATGCTATCACTTTAAATAAGTTTAAATGTTCTAAAAAGTTTTGAACATATAGGTCTACTAATATAATTATCATGAACTCATATCATTCAAACTTTAAAATGAACAAAATTAAGAATTGAATTCAAAATTTTTTTTTAAAAAAATTATATAATATTAAAAAAAATCGATCTAATGAGAGTCTACCGTCATTCATAACTATCATTCATCCTTCACCATCCTCTCCTTCCATCAAATTCACATCCGTCCCATCCATCCTCTCATCCCGTTTTCTCCATTTCTAAATCTTTAATTTCTATTATAATAGTTTTCAATAAAATCGAGATCGAAATCCTTTTGGGTGTGATCTTGTTACCGTACTCATCTTTTTGGGTTGTTGATTGTCTCCAATTTTTGGGTGTATGTCTTGTTGCGTTTTTGATTCGTTGTCATGTTGTATTAAGAATGATTTCTACGGTGTATTGAGAGATCTGGGCAACCCGCTTCAAATCTGGAATTGTGGTACTTATCGCGAGAGCTCACCTCGCACAACAAAGGATTGTTCAATATACGAGACATCTGTACCCCCAACCTCAGTTGGTGTAACCGATGGATATGAACACTGGTCTATCACCAGTTTTTTATGTGCGCAAATTAGTTGTGATTCTACTATTTTCAGTGATAGTGGTGTCGACTGGACTGCTCGAGAAACTTTTGTAATCATTTTTATTATCAAGAATATTTATATTCTATCCGTTAAGCAATCTGAAAACAAAATAGCTATTTGTTTAGCTCAGTTTTTGTTTCACAATCAGGTTGTATTTGTCAGTTTGGGGGTTTGTCCTGACAGTGTTCTTATATTTTATGTTTAATAAAATCTTATTATTCATCAAAATAAAAAATCGATCCGTGCATTGCACGGGTTTTAAGCTAATAGAGTATCGAGTATATAGGCTGCGGTTAATATATATATTGACATAAATCATCCACAACCCCATCTCTTCTTCTTGTCTGGTCTCTTCTTTCCTCTCAACTCTCCTCCTACACCAAAAGTCCAAAACCATGAAAATAACCACAAACCTCAAACTCTTCTTACTCACATTCCTCGCAATCACTTTACATTATTACACAACTAATGTAGTAGCATCATCATCTTCTTCCAACTCAACATGGGCAGGCTCAAAATACGAGATCCAATGTACAATGTGCGCCGCATGTGACAATCCATGCAACACTCCCCCTACTTACTCTTCACCCCCACCACCCACTCCATCACCACCACCACCCTCCCCTTCCCCTCCGCCGCCGTCTCCCACGAACATCAACTGCCCTCCACCGCCAAACTCTGGCGTAAACAATAACAATTACTACCCTCCACCGCCTCCAGCTCAGCCCTCGTACGGTAACTCACCGCCGCAAAACACTGGTGGGTATTATCCACCGCCGGACGGGAATTATGTACGGCCGCCGCCGCCCAACCCGATTGTGCCGTACTTTCCGTTTTATTATCATAGCCCACCACCTCCTTCTTCAGCTATTCATCTCTCAACAAACACTATTTTACATATTTATTTTAGTGTTTTATTACTCATTTTAGTAAATTAAAATTATAAGATAAAATTAAGTGCACGTGTCGTGTTAATAGATCTACAAGTTTGCAGGTGATTCAAGAGGTGTAGTTGGAAGTTGGTACTGTGAATTTGTAGTTTCCAGAACTATCCTTTTTGTATCAGGGTGATCACATGAGATTATGGGTTTTTCATTGGATAAAGAAGGGTAATAAGGTAAAGTAACAGTTTCTCTTGTAGTTTGTTGTAGTAACATTCTGTAAATTGACAATTTTAAAGCTGCTCCTGATATATGCTAGTAGTATATTATGGGAGGAAGATGTAAGAAATTATTACAGGGAATTGTTAAATAAAATCCAGTCTCCGACTTAAATTTTTTGGTCATTTTAATTACAAAGCCATCCGTGATTTCCCTTATTGTAAGGTGCATAATTTTTATTAAATTTGAGTAATCAATAATGTAAAGAATTGTAAAACTCCGTTGCATGTGAAGTTTAATCTTATTTCTTGTGATCTACGGACAGCGGTGGAATTAGGGGATTTGGTCCCCGTCAATTTTCAAAATTTAACTAAATTTTAATATAAAATTTTGAAAATATATGAAATAATTTAATTTTGAGATGTGTATACAATTTACCAGACTCACATCAATTATGTTGAGTGTTGGTAGTAAATAGTTGTGGGTGATAAATTTTGGTAGGGAACACTTTACAGGAATTGTCAATTGTGGAGGTGGAGGCAATCCAATCACCATTCACATGCCTATGCTTTTGCTTTTCAAGAGTGCTACATTTTTTATATATGTAATTCCTTTTCCTCGCTAATAAAATATTTAAATATAATTAATAACATAGACCAATATAAATCACACCGCGTATTACATTTTTCTCCTCTTAAAAGTGAGTTTTTTTTTTGCTGAAATATGGCCGCTGTGAACGTCAAGATTATGAATTATGAAAATGGTCAAAAATCGACCGTTTAAATATGATTAAGACTAAACAGCAACTCGTGCGCTTGTGCATTGTGTTTGTACATTTAGAGTTTCCATCTTTAAAGGAACATGTAATTCTTATATTATACATATCTATACTAATAAATTAGTATATAAAATCTTGTCATCTAACATGGTTTGTTAAGTAATTTTTGTCATTGTCGATTGTCGTTCTGGTTAATCAATCTCATTGTTATGGCTCTACCGGAGAAACTCATACATTCTATGAATTCAGTCACGTTAGACGATGAAGAAGAAGGTGGATTTGTAATAGAAGGCTCGTTATCAAATGAGGGAGACTTGCAGATACAAGGTTTTGATTCGAAGTTATGTGTGGTGGGCAAATTCATTTCTGAAGGAAAGGTGGATTTCGTAGCAATGCAGCATACATTGGCTGCATTATGGAAGCCAGGTAAAGGGGTGTATATGAAGGAATTAGATACAAATTTATATTTGTTTCAATTCTATCATGAGGTGGATGTCAAGAGAGTGATGGAAGGATGTCCATGGTCATTCAACAGGCGTGCACTGGTTATGGCGCGACTCAAAGAGGGGGAAAATCCAAGGTGTGTAGAACTGAACTCTATTGATCTGTGGGTGCAAATACATGATTTAAGGGTTGGCTTTATGTCAGAGAAAATCTTTAAGGGCATTGGTAATTACATTGGTCGTTATGTTGAAAGTTGCTCAAGTAATTTTGTTGGTGTATGGAGAGAGTATATCAGAATTCGGGTAACACTAAGCCTGAATGCTCCATTAAAGCGTCGTATGAAAATGAAGATGTCCGGTGATGAGTGGTTCTGGGTGAGCTTCAAGTACGACAATGTGCCAACATTTTGCTTCATATGTGGCTTTCTTGGTCACTCTGAGAAATTTTGTAGTAAGCTGTTTGAAATCCCAGAAGGTGAAATCGTTAAGCCATACGGACCTTGGATGAGAGCTCCGTTTCGAAATCAGGTGAAACCAATAGGAGCTAAATGGCTGCGTAATGATTTTGGTGGTGGAAGTTCTAGCTCTGTGATGGATGTACATGGCGAACACAGAGACAGAGATGGTGTCAATCACGATCCGAAATCTACTCCAGGAAATATGGGTATTGTTAGACATGGCGATAATGCAGGAGGATCTCATTTTCAAAATGCAAGTTTGGGCGCGGAAACAGAATTTGGAAATATCTTAATAACTGCTCCACCAATTAAGGAGCATGTTACCAGAAAAGATATTATTGAATCAAAAAAGCGGAGAACAGATGATGGGCTGGGCTTTGAAAATAATTTGGGCTTCAACAAGGATGTCTTGATGGAAACTAATGAGGATTTGACAACGGAAATGCAACAGGAAAACTCAGAGAATAATGACATTTCAAAAAACGGATATGTGGCGAGTACTCATGGGGGTGCTCGCCTATCATTATGAGTATATTAAGCTGGAATTGCCATGGGCTTGGGACCCCGTGGGCGTTTCAATTCCTAAAGGAGATTGTGCTCCAAAAGAAACCCGATTTCGTGTTTTTGTGTGAAATTCTTTGTAAACAGTTGACAGTAGAAAGACTACAGAGTGCTATAGGTTTTGAAGGAAATTTTGTGGTGGAAACACAAGGTCATAGTGGAGGAGTTGCATTGTTGTGGCGATACAAGGATGGGGTAGCTTTAAGCTCTTATAATAAAAACCACATAGATGTCACAGTTAATAGTAAGGATGGGGAAAAGTTTAGGCTGACAGGAGTCTATGGTGAACCGGATAGAAGAAAAAGACAAGAAACATGGGAATTAATACGTGCATTAGCAGTGAATAATTCTTTACCATGGTGCTTAATAGGGGACATGAACAATGTGGTTTCACAGTCAGATAAGCAAGGGGGTCGACCTTATCCTCAGACTTTAATCCAAGGCTTTCAAGGGGTGTTAGAAGATTGTAACCTGGTTGATATGGATCTTGTTGGATACCCTTTTACGTGGGAACGAGGAGCTGGTACGGCAGACTGGATTGAAGTTAGATTGGATCGAGCTATAGTGTCAGTCAATTTTATGCACATGTTTGCAGAAGCTAAGCTAATAAACCTTGAAGTTTCGACGTCCGACCATTGTCCCATTCTGTTGGACTTACATAAAGCTAATGTAGTAGTGCCTATGAAAAGATTTCGCTTTGAAAATGCTTGGCTTCGAGAGCCAATGTGCCAGAAGATAGTAGAGGAAGTGTGGAGTAATAATGCAGGTAAATCGTTGTACGAAAAGCTGGATGACTGCTCAGATATATTATCTAAATGGGGACAAGAGATTACAGGGAGTTTCAAGAATCGAATTCATTTGTGCAAGAAAGTGATAAAAGCTATGAAGGGTAAACGGGATAGTAATTCAGTGGAGAGGTTGCAGGAAGAATGTAAGAAACTGGCGGAAGTATATGCTCAACAGGAGGTATTTTGGCGTCAAAGATCAAAGCAACTCTGGCTTAGAGAGGGTGACCAAAACACAAAGTACTTTCATGCAGCAATGAGAAATAGGCGTGCAGTGAATCAGATTAGAAGTCTTAAGAATGAAGCAGGGCAAGTAACGGAGTGGAACTCAGGTTTGGAACATGTTATGACTGATTATTTTTCAAAACTATTTAAAGCCTCTGATACAGAGTGGAGTGAAGTAATTCAGTGCATTGACAATAAAATCACAGAAGAGCAAAACGCCATGATTCTAAGACCTGTAGAGGATATTGAAGTTAAAGAGGCGTTGTTTCACATGCATCCGGACAAAAGCCCAGGGCCAGACGGTATGACACCAGGTTTTTATCAAAAGTTTTGGAAGTTTGTTGGTGGAGACATTGTGAATGTAGTTAAACAGTTCTTTGAGAATGGACGAATCGACAGTCAGCTTATCAGAACTAATATAGCTCTCATTCCGAAGAAAAGAAATCCTCAAGTAATGACTGATCTACGACCTATATCACTTTGTAATGTGATTTATAAGATCATTTCCAAGGTTTTGGCAAACAGAGTGAAGGAAATTATTGATTTGATCATTTCAGACACGCAGAGTGCGTTCATTCCAGGGAGGATTATAACAGACAACATAATGATAGCTCATGAGCTAATGCATTTCATGAAGAGGAAGAACAAGGGCAAGCAAGATTGGATGGCTTTAAAAATAGAAATGAGCAAGGCATATGATCGTGTTGAATGGGGATTTTTGGCGGCAGTTTTAACTAAAATGGGCTTTGATTAGAAGATAATTCAGCTTTTCATGGCTTGCATTTCATCAGTTTCTTATCAAATATCGCACGCAGGAAGAGTTTTTGGCGATATTGTCCCTTCTCGAGGTATCAGGCAGGGAGATCCTCTTTCTTCTTACCTGTTTTTGGTATGTATTTAAGGTCTTACTGCATTTATTCGAAGCTATGAGAGAAGAGGTTTGATTCATGGAATTAAAGTAGCTCGTTCAGCTCCTCCTGTTTCACATATGTTTTTTGCAGACGATTATTATATCTTCTACAAAGCTAAGGTAGAGTGTGCTGAGCATGTTCTTCAGATGTTGATGACGTTTGAAACAGCTTCGGGCCAACAAATTAATGTGGACAAGTCATCCGTAATGTTTAGTAGGAATGTTGGTGCTGATTTAAAACAGGAGTTATGTAATCAATTAGGTTTCTTTGAGGCAGGGGATAATAGTATGTACTTGGGCCTTCCGAGCTTTTTGAACAGGAAGAAGTCAGTTGCATTCGGTTACATAAAAGAGAAGCTTCAAGAGAAATTGCAGGGATGGGATAAAAAAAAGTTATCGAGAGGAGGCAAAGAGATATTGATCAAGTCAGTTGCACAAACCTTGCCTAATTATACAATGAGTGTTTTCCTTCTCCCTATTGAAGTATGCAAGGACTTAGAAAGAGCAATGTGTAAGTTCTGGTGGAAGACAGGTCCAAACAGAGATAGGGGAATACATTGGATGTCTTGGGAAAGAATGAGCTCGAGAAAAGCTGATGGAGGGATGGGCTTCCGTAGTATCATAGATTTCAACATTGCATTACTAGAAAAACAAGCGTGGAGGTTAATGGTTCATCCAGAGAAATTGGTGTCTAGAATTTTTAAAGCAAGATATTATCCTTCAGATTCTTTTTTAACAGCTAAGTTGGGTAGTAATCCAAGCTACATTTGGTGAAGCGTTTTTGAAACTCAAGATTTGATCAAGCAGGGCATTTCGTGCAGGGTGGGTAATGGTCAGTCAATTTCCATTCTGAATGACCCTTGGCTGCCAGATGCTCATGATCCTTACATTCATTCTTATAGTGAAGCATTTATTAATCAAAATGTCTCTTCGTTAATGGTCACTGGAGAACATGTTTGGGATGTGGAGCTAATTTCTGATATGTTTATAGATCGTGACGCAGAGCTTATACTGTCTATTCCCCTAGACAATGATAGTGCAAATAGCTGGTATTGGAGGGGCGAAAAATTGGGAGAGTACTCGGTAAAAAGTGCTTATTTACTGATCCAGGATTCGAAGAATAGCAATCGAAGTGAGGATAACTCAGGTTTTTGGAGAAAGCTGTGGAATTTGAAGATTCCATCTAAAGTCAAAAATTTTCTATGGCGTGCAGTGAATAATTGTTTGCCTACGAAAGATTTGCTGCGTGTCAAACAGGTTCAAGTAAGCAGCATATGCCCAACTTGCAACATTAGCTCAGAATCAACATTACACGCCTTGGTATTATGCTCATTTGCAGTAAGTTGTTGGGAGAAATCTGCACTTCCATCAATTACAGGAGAGTTTAATTCTTTTGCTGAATGGATCCAGTTGGTGTTTGATCAAAGAAACGTGGAAGCAATACATGTATCTGTAATGCTGTGTTGGATGCTATGGAAGAATCGAAATGAGCTAGTGTGGAATCAGAAATGTTTGGATGTATCAGAGGTGTTAGTTTCGGCATTATCTGTCCTTAACCAGTGGAGGTTTGTTCAAGATAAACACTTTGACAACTTTTTGAGTTTCATAAATCAAGAAGATGGTCGTGAACAATGGCAACTACCAAGTTTGAATAGAGTTAAGGTTAATACCGACGCGGCAATATTTGAGAACCCAAGCAGATTCAGTTACGCATTAATAGTGAGAGATCATATGGGTAATTTGGTTGAAGCTCAGTCTGAATGCTGTCAAGGGCTAGCCTCACCAGAGCTTGCAGAGGCAGTAGGAATTCGAGAGGCCCTTAGTTGGGTGAAGAACGAGAGAAGGAAGGATGTTATAGTGGAAACGGATTGCTTGATGTTGGTGCAGTGGATTCGCAGCTCGTACATTACTCGATCTTATGTGGGAAGGGTAGTCGACGAGTGCAGGAGACTTCTAGCAGGTTTGCAAAATCAAAACACAGTGTTAAGGTTTATTAAGCGGTCTGCGAATGGCGTAGCTCACTACTTAGCGAGATATAGCTCTTCAATAGCTGATCGTAGGTGTTGGATGGGGAATGTCCATCCGGATTTTCATAATGTTTTATGTAATGATTTGAAGCTATTAAATTTTCTTCTTTTGGTGGCAAAAAAAATATGATTAAGACTTGTGTTTAATTCTTCTTTGTCCATGTTAAACGAAGCTTGAAAGTGAAGTTATGGGGTACCTGCACCTGCACCTGCACGCTCTCGTTTTTGGACCGTTGCAAGCTAATTCCATATGTTTTTAATCGTCTGCCTTAAAAAAGTGGGTTAATCCAAAATCATGTAAAAATTAATCACAAAAATTTTGATAATAAAATATACAGGGATGAAAATACAAAGGGAGGGATCCAGTTTAGTAGCACAATCTTCACATCCACGTCAATAATCTTTATTAATAAAAATAAAAAAATATCAAATTTTGATAGTTACGTTACCTCCTAATTTCAAGTTCCATTCCTCACAATTACTATTTTTTCATTCTACAACTATATAAGATTTATTCATAAAGTAAGTTTTATGATTTGAATTGAGTTCAATTTACTATGATTGTACAAAGGCCTGTGTTACGACTAATACAGCTTAATTCTTGAAAAATCATAATTATAAATTATTGTTAAAAATACTGAAAACAAACATTTTTGAACCTTTCCTCTTTATAATTGGACTTAAGACGTACGCCTATGTTTCTGCAGTCATAACTCATAATTGAATCGATGAAGAATCTTGCACTAATTTACTTCAGTTTTTCTTCCATCAATTTATCAGGTATAATTTATATAAAATCCACAGGCACTTTTTTAATCTCACTCTTTTCACTATAAAGTTTCTGACCACAATAATCGAAGGTTAGCGTGTTTCTTTTGATATTTAAATTTTCCAAGATTTTTACTTATTAAGAAGTGAATATAACTGATATTATTTGTTTTATACTTGCATGAGAAATTAATTTTTAAGAGAAAGTGTAAATTCTGATTAGACTTGTATATATAGAACGAATTTTCCAAGCTTATTAATAATGATGTACCCATGCACAAAAATCAAATTTTGATATCTCAATGAAAACCAAACCAGCAAAATTTTGCAAATTGTCTATCCAAATAATAAAAAATCTGAAATCTGTACCAAAAGATTTCCCTAAAAATGAAGGAAAAAAATTACTATAGAGTTTCCATTCTCTGCAAACACCCAGGAAATTTATCTAACAGATCTTCCGGGATATTATGCATACATAAACTAACACACTTTAAGGATTATTCATAAAATATGCTTGTTCCTACCTAAAAACAGTCAAAATTTTGGCATACCATATGCTTGGCATATGGTGCAAGTTTAGCAGCATAAAATAAGTCCATCTTTAAATGACCATTTGGATTAAGCAATCTTCAAACTTCTAAATGAAGTAGCAGAAGTGAGACCATCCTTTCTTGGCAGTTCTTGAAAAACAAAAAGGTCAGAAATTGATAGTTTGATTTCAGCTGAACTTCAATTTCAACCTTCACAGCATAGTTCACAGCATGTAAACTATGCTGAAAGATGATCCATGGAATACCCATCAAAGCCAAACTCATTTTCGACTCCTTGCTGCTATCAAATGATATATTCTAGTCAAGACAAGTACAGGCAGTAAACTTATTTATTTGATCTAAAGGCAATAAGTTTTAAATTACAGGGATAGCTAGAAAGAAACTGACCTGTTTGAATATTGCACTCATGAGATCCTCTTGATCATAATGTCCAGGTAATAAGGTATTCTGATTGCTAGTTTCAGGGAAATTTTCAGCCTTGAGTCGGAATGAATCGTCAGTATGACGTGCATTAAGCTGCTGACTTGTGATAGGTTCATTACTTCGTGCTCTTTCTTCCCCACGAGAAAACAGTTCCTTGCCAGTTGCCGAACTCCAACAGTTTACAGTATCTTGGTTAGCCAGATAACTTTGCTGAACTAAAAACGATGAAACATCAGGGTTTCCTCGCACGTTCATATTCTGGGAAACATCAAAAGTCAATCCCACATTACGTGAACTCATATCTTGAGATTTATGCCGATGAAGATCACTAAAGATATCAGAACTTGCACCCTCTCCTCTTAATTCTTTAACTTCCATGCTATCATCTCCTTGGATCACCCCTTTGGGTGATATGAGTGAGTTCACTGAACTGCCTCCAATAGAAAAACCGGTCCCCGACAAATCTTCACTGCGGCTCGCAGAGAAATCTACTATTGAAGAGGGTTGAGAAACTTGATTGTAAACTGGTCCCACATTTTCAACTAACCCACTTCGTCCCAAAACACCATTTGCAATCCCATTTGATAAGATAGGCTGCCCTACGGTCGACGGAAGCCTAGATGCATAATTACCAATACTTTCATTTTGTGATCTTGAATATGGTTGAGCCATTTGCACCATTAAAGGGTTGCTACGGCTGCCTTGCATCATGCCTCCAACTGAATTTGCGACAAGCTGCTTTGGTTCCATATTTGCGGGGATGCCATGGAGGAGGTTCATTTGCGTACTATTATTGCATATTTGCTGTTGGCCTTCTCCAAAATGCAACTTTGGAGATTCAAAGCTAAACAAATTTCTTTGATCAACTAAAGGAGAAAGGGCCGAATTTGTAGTAGACCTGCCATGTGCGGCAGCTTGAAGTGTAGCAAGACTTTGTGCTGAGATATGACCACTAGCAGCTAGAGCTTGCAACTCAAGGCCATTAAATGAAGGCATGGACCCAAATGGTGCTTCCTGGGACCCCATGAAAGAGTTACTTAAGCCACTCTGGTGCTGTCCACTTAGCCTTCTAAGATATATACGATATTTCTGCACCAAATAATTACTTGTAAAGGCATTTTAAGAAAGGTCGCGGGACCAAATTGACAATAATGATACATATATTTTGAATATTTGTTGGTGAAATCTATTGCTAGTAATATACTGACAAGTGCAACTAACTATCATGTTTGTAAGTGGTCATTCCCTTAATTTCTCTAACGAGTCAATGTATGGTAGAAGATAGGAAACAAGAGATTCACCTGAAGGTGGCTAGCTACATTCTCCCTAGTAATTCCAGGCACATTCATCAACTCGAGAATTTTCTTTGGAAAAGCCTCTGCATCCAAAAGTAAACAACTTAAAAAATAAAAAATGTCAGGCAACTGTAAGTATCGCCTTAAAGTTTCTACATTCCAGCATATAAGATCGATATGAATATCAAAACTTAAATCTAAATGGACAAAATATACTTTCTCGTGATAAAGAAAGATAACATGATTGAACTATACGGGTGTGTAGGTCTTTTGAAAGACTAAATAGTAGATTAGTTGATTAAAATGGTATTCTCTTTTGTGTCATATCAATGTTTCTTTAAGGCCAGACGCTCTTTAGCTGTCAACGAAATATACAATATTACACAATTGAACTACATGTGTGTGTAGGTATTTTGAAAGACTCAAACGTTGAAAAAATGGCTGGCTCCTCTGCAGGCCAAACATCATCTGCAGGCCAACAATCTTTAGTTGCCATCAAAGAAAATGGTACTGCGCAATAGAAGTAGAAAACTAATTATATCTATCTTTCCACATACGCAGAAAAAAGGAAACTTTTTCTTTGGATATTGAACTGTCACATAAAAGTGCATCAAGTATTATATTTCTAATGCAGCTTCCCAAGTTTAAAAGATATGATTTAAACCGTCCATATCTCTATATCCAGGCACTTCGCTCCTCCAGGATCATATAACTAATAATTTATTTATAATTACTTATCAATGATAAAATCTAAAGCTAAGAAGTATAAAATAGGTGATATAAGAGGGGACATATCGAGAGAACTTGCTACAAGGTTCTTACTGTCAATTCCAAGTTGATTAACAGCTGCCACAAATTGCTTATGAAGATCAACTGACCATACAACCCGTGGTTTCTTTTGCGAAGATGTATCATCCCTTTCCTCTGTGTCATCTTCCTCATCCTTTCTTCTCTTTGAACTTCTCCAACTCCCCTCATTTGCAGAAGACGAGTAGTCAGCATCGTCAGGGGTCTTTTGCTGCCGATCTCCATCTTCCACACTTCCTGATTGCTCAAAGTCCTTGTTCTCACGTTTCTTTTTGCGTACTACATGCTGCCATATGTTCTTCAGGGCTTCAATACGAACCGGTTTAATCAGATAATCACATGCGCCATGAGTCACCCCCTTCATCACAACATTCTTACTGTCATCAGCAGACATCACTGTTGGGTCAAAATTAGAACAGACTTGTCAGATCTACAAATCAAAATCAATAGGAATCTAATGAATTCAATACAATCTAAAGCAAGGATAGAAAGTGTTAACTGATAACAGGCAGGTCCATCTCCAGCCCAATGTTCTCAAGCAGTTTGAAACCATCCATATCAGGCATGTGAACATCACTTAATACAATATCAAATCCACTTTTTTTCTCCCTAAGTAGGGACAAGGCAACGTCCGCACGATTACATTTAGTAGCTGAAAACATAGAAATAGCTGTCTAAATAACTGTTCAAGCATATATGTCACAAAGTTTTCCTGTCGGAATGGTTCATGATTTTATATCAAGATTTTATGCATATAAACAGATAATATTAGTTAAACAGAGAAAGAACTGTCTACTGCCACAAAAACACAAGTCGGTCTCAGCAGAATGCTACTTCAACTCCAAACAGAATGATAAACTATTAATGAACTTTCATGACATATTATTAAAAAAAACATGCCCAAATACCACAAAGTGGATGAAGCAGTTTCCACAATCCGCAAGGAGGCACACAAAAACCACATGAATTAATTTAGAACATCTCTGACCTATTACACTAAAATAGTGCAACTTTTACACTATTTGGGTGTAAAAATTACACTATTCACAAAACCAACTCCAACCCATTTTATACTTATACCTTGTAGTAAAAAGAATCTTTTGTCCAACAGAAGAGTTATTAGTCTAACTTTTCCAAAAGCAATTGTTTTGTTAAAATTCAATGGGATATAAATGGGACAGAGGGAACAAACATGTTTTGTTAACAAACCTCATAGTAATCTTCGTCAAATTGGGGTAAAAATTACACAAAATGGACATTTGACACCAAATTTGGCGAGTCTTGGGTTTGAGTTGGTTTTACACTAGTGTAAAACTTACACTATAGTGTTTTGGTGTTGGGTTGGAGGCGCTCGAAGTGAAAGAACCATCTCGCAAAGCCGTAGGTAGTCCACACGCATTTTTGAGAGATATGCATCTTCCAAAATGCAAATTTTGCAAAAAGAGATTAAAAGATATGCATGTCTGAAGTCTGTAGACATGAGATATGATATGACATCCTTATGGGTTGTACACAAATCCTCCATGCATATCTACTGTGTATCTAATTGAATAAACTTTATTAGCAAAGATTCATAATTCTGAAATAGAGAGAGCTTTCACCCTTCCAACATATTATCAGAGAAAATTCAAAATCCAATCATAATCTGTGAAAAATCATTATTCAATTCTAATCGGTGAAATATCACAATTCGATATGATTAACCAAGAATCTAAATCCAAAACCATATATAATCAGCAAAAAATCATGATTCAAATACAAACAGTCAGATAAAAAACACAAAAACACAAACATAAAACAAAGAGAAAACACAAGGATGAATACAAAAAATTACATACCATTATAACGACAAGACAGAAGCATTTTATATAAGATCATAAGACAAGTGGGATCATCATCAACAACAAGCACACGTAGACCAACCGGAAACTGGTCATCGTCGGCGGAGCCACTTGAAGTAGACATGGTGGGGCGAGATTTAGTGAGTTGACAATTACTTATATGCATTTCTATAAACCCCTATGCGGCTGCCAATACTCAATCAAACGTGTGTGTAATATATAGATATATTCACACCCAAAAAAGGAAACATACTAAATTACATCATTTGGGCCAAGATTTTCGACTTGTAATGATTTAAACTGAAACCCAATTCAACACATGCCCAGACTGACTGTTGTCTCATGAAGCTGTCTTGATTCTTATGTTTATTTTCGGACAAATCAAACAGACACACACTACAATCAATATTTATATACACTTTACAAACCTATATTTAACTAACTACTCACTGTGTGGACTGTGTCTGTTATTAGGACATCGTTAAATATGCTATTTTGTAAAAATTTATTTACCCTTTTGAAAATATTTGTAAATATACAATTGTAACAAAAAATAATAATTTATACAAAAAAAATACGTAATCTAAAAAAAGAACTGATTATGTTTTTTGTTGTATCTAGTTATAAAATCGTATTTTTATATTAAAATTCAAAAATCTTATGCTTGACTATTTTCATATTTTAATTTAAGTATTATAGTCGGATTTTTAACTTATATGTGGAGCATGAACTCTATCCTTTTCAAAGGGATATTTTTTTAATCTATGGTACGGGTGAGTTCTATTTAATATGTTATAAGTGTAAAATTAGTAAACATAAATTTTGGGAAATAAGGAAAGTAATTATGTGTAGATTTTACATCCGTTTTTTATACTAATCTTTAAATCATATATTTACTTTCCTAGACTATTACAAATTACCTAAACATACAAATTATAATTAACTTAGCTTTTATTTTGCTTCTGTTACTTCGAAGTACAAAGGTTGTAAACAGTTATAAAATTACTTTTATTTTTTTTATAAAAATCAAGTTATAATGGGAAAATATTTGTTATTGATAAAATTATAATTTTACCCTAATTTTGACAAAATTATAATAATTCTTAGTTTTTTCTTTGCCTTGTCTTTAAAAGAAATTGTACATCAAAATTTGATGAGTTTATTCTATTATACCGTTTGATCTTAAACTAAAATTTTATGAGTTTATTTGTTTCATGAGCGTAAAATGAATATATTCTGATGGGGTCAATGGCAAGCTAGAAAAGGTGTTAAATGGATGGCGTGGGAAAAATTATGTAGGCCAAAGGTTCCGTAGTTTAAAAGAATTTAATTTGGCCATGTTAGCCAAACAAGGGTGGAGACTCCTTAACAATAATAATTCATTGATGGCTGGAATTATCAAGCTAAATATTTTCCAAATTCAGATTTTCTGAATGCTGAGGTGGGATCAAACCTACGCTATATGGAGAAGTCTGATGAGTGCTCAAGTAGCCGTAAAAACAAGAGCAAGAAGAAAAATAGGGGATAGGAAGGAGACTAATGTTTGGAATGTTCAATGGTTACCTGATGTGGCAAATGGGGATCCAACTTCATATAAGCCAGATTACACGAAGATAGTAAAGTACAGGGCCTTACGGATATGGAAGGGAGATGATGGGATGTTGATTTTCTTCAGGATATTTGCAATCAAAGGGACATGTAACTCATCATGAGAATTCCATTATCTATGAATAAATGCAGAGATAAGTGGTTCTGGTTGTTGGAGGAGAATGGGCAGTCCTCCGTTCGTAGTTGCTATAGGTGATTGAGGGAGAATATTCTGATGAACCTACAGCCTTCTAGAAGTTTTTATGGTTGCTTAAGATGTCTGGGGAAGTAACAAATTTCTTATGGAGAGTTCGTAGATGCTGCTTACCAACTCTGTATGCATTACAGATGAAATAAATAAATTTGAGTGCACAATGTTCTTGGTGTCATATGGTAGTCGAAACTGATGCTCATGTTTTATTTGACTGTAATTTTGCTCAAACGGTATGGCTCAGTTCGGGTCTGCAACGTCTATTGCAAGCATCGCCAAACGACACGACAACTATAATCATTATGAAAACATTTTAGACATGTACAAGGGAGCAGTATGTATTAATATGTATGGTATGCTGGGGATTATGGAATAGGAGAAATAAGTGGGTATGGGAGAAAGTTAATGGTTCCGCGTTTGGGGTTAAAGCTTCAGCCATGAATCTACTGCATGAGTGGCGCGAAGCTCAGGTATTTGTGTTGTGTATATGTTGTGAACTTGATGATTTCATTAACAAAACACCTTGGTAGATTTTACTTAGTGAATATGTAGCACTTGACGGATAAGGATTATAGTCCTGACGGATGACTCAATATAGTCCCCACGGATGATGATTTATTATCCATCGAGTGAGTAACTTATGTAACAATAAGTTTGTAGCACATTTCTGCATACAGATTGTTCAGACTCTGTAAGTAGTACTCAAGTCATGTTGACTTTATCTAGATATGCAGAATAGGTTGATTAATTGTACATAGATGATGTCTTGTAATCCTGCATAAATAAAATGAAGTCAAGTGCCAGATTGCTACCCGACGGATAACCAACAATGCCATTCGACGGATGATCATGAACTCGAAGGATAATCATGAACCCGACGGATAAAGAATTCAAATATCTATTGACAGTGACAACATAGTCACATGCGTCGAGTGTATGCATATGGAATGTGGAAACCTATTCAACTGGGTTTTAAAGAACAAAGAAGCATTGCCATTTCCATACTATTATGAAGATATTCAAAGATGCTGAAATAGAGTAATGAAATAGCATAGTATTAGACTTGATAGTTTTTGTTTTATTATCTTGTTTTATTGCTTTGTAATCGTGGTGATATATAAATCAAGAAGCAGCAAATAGAACAACTAACTAAGAAACTAAGCAACCTAGTGAGAAACATTTGTAAGCTGAATTCTCAGTATTTCTCTGAATTCTTAGTTGTTCATTTGTAAGCAGCTGTGAGCGTTTTACTACACAGAGTTCTCTCGATATATATTATATATCTCTGGTGGAATCATTCAAATCCACCAGAAAGTTGTTAAAAACTTGTGTTTTGATTCATTTAAAGTTATTATTCCGCACTCTGTAAATCAATTCACACTGATATATATATTTAAGTTAGAACAATTTTTATTTTTGAAAAAGTTTCAAAAATTCCATTCAACCCCCCTTCTGTAATTCTTGTTGCATTGTTAAGGGACTAACAATTGGTATCAGACCAAGCTCTTGAAGAACAAAGAATTTAAAGATCACAACAACACAACAAGATGAACAAGAAGGATGTTTGAGTCAAGATTCCTTTTCTGGATAAAGATAATTACCATCATTGGAAGGTAAAGATGCATCTTCATTTACTTTCTCAAGATGAGGCCTATGTAGACTGCATAGAAAGAGGTCCTCATGTACCTATGAGAGCTGCAACTGGAAATGAGCCATCTGTCCCCAAGCCAAGGCATGAATGGTCTGATCTTGATATTGAACAAGTCAGGAAAGATAAGAAGGCCATGAATATCCTGTTCAATGGAGTTGATGGTGACATGTTTGACAACATCATCAATTGCAAAACTGCCAAGGATGTTTGGGATACTATACAGATTATCTGTGATGGCACTGAGCAAGTTAGAGAAAACAAGATGCATCTACTGATTTAGCAATATGAGCATTTTCATAGTGAAGAAAGTGAGTCTCTCACTGACATTTTTAGTAGGTTTCAAAAACTACTAAATGCTCTAAAGCTGCATGGAAGGGTATATCAGACAAAAGACTCCAATCTGAAATTCCTTAGATCTCTTTCAAAGGAATGGAAACCAATGACAGTCTCATTAAGAAACTCTCAAGATTATAAGGAGTTTACTTTGGAGAGACTGTATTGCATCCTGAAGACTTATGAGCTTGAAATAGAGCAAGATGAGAGGATGGAGAGAGGAAAGAAGAAAATAGGATCCATTGCACTAGTTTCTGAGTTAGAAAAAGAGAAGGAGACGAAGATGGAGCAGTTGAATCAACTTCAAGGGTCTGTGAAAACAAGGGCAAGGGGCTTGCAGCAGAAGATGAAGATTCTTTGAGCCAAGATGACATGGAAGATATTGATGAACATCTAGCATTTCTTTCCAGAAGATTTGCCAAGCTCAAGTTCAAGAAGAACTTTGGAGCAGCCAAGCCAAATAGAAGTATGGTGGATAAATCAAAATTCAAATATTTCAAATGTGGCTTGGCAGGACACTTTGTCAGTGAGTGTAGAAAGTCAGATTCCAACAAAAAGAAGTTTGAGCCTGTGGATTATAAACAGAAATACTTTGAGTTGCTCAAATAAAAGGAAAGGGCTTTCATTACACTGGAAAATGACTGGGCAGCAGATGGTCTGGATGAAGATGAAGATGTCAGCTATGTTAATCTAGCCCTAATGGCCAAGTCTGATGAAACAGAGACAAGTTCTTCAAGTAATCAGGTAATTACTATAAACCTTGCACATTTATCTAAAGTTGAGTGTAATGATGCTATAAATGACATGTCTACAGAGTTATATCATTTACGTGTTACACTTAAGTCTCTTACTAAAGAAAATGCTAAAATCAGAGAAAACAATTTGTTTTTAAGTGAGAGGAATAATGTGCTAGAGTCTCAGTTCATTGATTTTGAAAAATTAAGAATTGAGTGTAAGATTGCCAAGGAGGAATTAACTGAGTCCTTGAAGAAAGAAGAAATTTTGAAGAAGCAGCTTGATCGTGAACAGGAGGTGATTAAGGCATGGAAAATATCTAGAGATGTTCATGCTCAAATCACCAAAGTTCAAGGGATCGAGTCCTTTTGTGATGCAGCCTGGAAGAAGAACACGAAGAAGCTAGATTGAAATTTGGTGGAAGGAGTGCTAACAGATGTAGACTCGACAGATGATGAGGGACATCCGTCGGATAACAAAAAGGGTTATCCGTCAAGTAATATAAATCCTCATCCGTCGACTGTGAGCAAGCCTATCAGTAAAGCCAAACTTGTTAAGTTAAATGAAAAGTATGGATCAGTTTCCAAGAATTTTGTTACAGGAGAATCGAGTCAAGTTAAGAAAGGGAAAAAGGCTAATGTTGGTCATATGACTGTCGAGCAATTGAGTGACAGACTTGAAAAGATTGAGGTTAAAACAGAGGCTAAAAAGAAAAATAATAGAAATGGTAAAGTAAGGATTAACAAACACAATAACTATACACCTGATAAATATGCTCCAAAAAAAATCTGTGTCAAGTGTGGTAGTGTAAATCATTTGTCTGTTAATTGCAAATTTTCCATGCCTATTTCCATATCTGTGCCACCTCATTTTCCCAGCATGAATGCCATGCCTCCTATGCCTATGAATGCCATGCCTACACAGAATATGAATGCACAGTTTGCTAACATGCCATTTGCACCTAATCCCTATTATGCTGCATTTAGTATGCCACAAATGCCATTTAGCATGCCTTACTGGAATAACATGTTCACTAATAGCATGCCATTCCCTGTTAATCAAAGTATGCATGATAATTATGTTATGATGAATGGTTTCAAAGGCCCAACTCAAATGACTAAGGATGAATCTGATATCCCCAAGTCAAATGAGATAAAGCCTAAGAAACAGAAAAAGAAAGCTAACAAGGCAGGACCCAAGGAAACTTGGGTACCAAAATCAACTTGATTTGATTTTGATGTGTGCAGGGAAATATAAAGAATCTATGGTACTTGGATAGTGGTTGTTCAAGACATATGACTGGTGATTCTACCCTGCTCACAGAGTTCAAGGAGAGAGTTGGCCCAAGTATTACTTTTGGAGATGACAACAAGGATTATACTGTGGGATATGGCTTGATTTCAAAAGACAATGTCATCATTGAGGAGGTTGCCTTAGTGGATGGTCTCAAGCACAATTTGCTAATTATTAGCCAGCTTTGTAATAAAGGCAATTCAGTAACCTTCAACTCAGAAGCCTTTGTTGTGACTGACAAGAGGAGCAACAAAGTGGTTCTTACTGGTGTGAGAAAAGGAAATGTGTACCTAGCTGACTTCAACTCATCTAATGCAGAATCTGTTACTTGTCTTCTCAGCAAAGCAAGTCCGGATGAAAGTTGGTTATGGCACAAGAAGCTATCCCATCTAAACTTCAAGACCATGAATGAGCTAGTAAAGAAAGAACTGGTTAGAGGCATACCTCTAGTGGAGTTTTCTAAGGATGAATTGTGTGATGTCTGCCAAAAGGGAAAACAGATTAAAGCATCATTCAGAAAGAAACTTGATTCAACAATTGAAGAACCTTTGCAACTGCTACACATGGATTTGTTTGGACCAGTCAATGTGTTTTCCATTTCAAGGAAAAGATATTGCCTAGTAATTGTAGATGATTTTTCAAAGTTTTCTTGGACATATTTCCTAAAGTCTAAAGATGAGGCTAGTGAAATCATCATCAATCACATAAGGCAAGTCAATAATCATCCTGACTTCAAAGTGAGAAGAATCAAGAGTGACAATGGAACTGAGTTCAAGAATTCTGTCATGAGAGCATTTTGTGAGGAAAATGGAATTTTGCATGAATTTTCAGCAGCAAGACCTCCACAACAGAATGGAGTAATGGAAAGGAAGAACAAATCACTTATTGAAGCTGCCAGAACAATGCTTGAAGAATCTAAATTGTCAACATATTTCTGGGCTGAAGCTGTGAATACTGCATGCTACACTCAGAATATTTCTCCTATCAATCAAGCAAAATGCATGACTCCTTATCAATTATTCAAGAACAAGAAGCCAACTCTAAATTTTCTTCATGTCTTTGGCTGCAAATGTTATATATTGAGAAATCAAACTGATCAAAATGGGAAGTTTGATGCTAAATCAGATGAAGGAATTTTTGTTGGATATGCTGTTGGTAAAGTATATAGAGTCTACAATCTAAGAACCAACATTATTGTGGAATCAATACATGTTGTGTTTGATGATAAAAAGATTGAAGGACTACAAGATGGAGACTATCTTGAAAGCCTCAAATTTGACAATGTGGAGATGGTTAGTGATGACAGTGATGATGAAAGTGATCAAGAAACAGTATCAAAGGATAATGCAGAAAAATCTACTACAAATGAATCATAAAATTCAACATCTGTCGAATAACAAAATATTTCATCTGTCGGGAGACAATCTGCCTTATCCGTCGGAAGGTAACCCGCTTCATCCGTCGGTACTCAAAATTCACCATCCGTCGGGTTATCAAAAGGAGCAGGAAGTCAGGATAGATCACCTATAGAAAGTTCCCCTTTCTCAAATCAAAGATCCACAAACTCGGGGGGGTTTCTAACAATCAAAACTCAATCACACATCAAGACAACAATGAGGCCTCTTCATCTAGAGCTAATCTACCTCAACAAAGAAAATGGACAAAAGATCACCCCTTTGAGCTCAAAATTGGTGATGTATCTTCTAGGGTTCAAACAAGAGGAGCAACTCAAGAAGAATGTCTGTACAACAATTTTCTTTCTAAGGAAGAACCAAAGAAGGTAGAAGAAGCTTTGTTGGATCCTGATTGGATTTTAGCTATGCAGGATGAGCTAAACCAATTTGAAAGGAACAATATATGGAAGCTGGTGCCCAAGCCTAAAGGAAAGAATTCAATAGACACCAAATGGGTATTCAGAAACAAGATGGATAAAAATGACACAGTAGTCAGGAACAAAGCTAGATTGGTTGATAAGGGCTATTATCAGCAAGAAGGAATATATTTTGATGAAACATTTGCTCCTGTTGCTAGACTTGAAGCCATCAGAATTTTCTTAGCCTATGCAGCCCATGCCAATTTCAAGGTCTATCAAATGGATGTCAAAAGTGCCTTTCTGAATGGGGATTTGGAGGAGAAAGTATATGTCAGTCAACCTTCTGGTTTTGAAGATCCAAATTTTTCAAAACATGTCTATTATATTTTGAAAGTACTTTATGGACTAAAGTACGCACCTAGAGCCTAGTATGACACTTTATCAAAGTTCATTTTGGAAAACTACTTCACAAGAGGTACTGTAGATAAAACTTTATTCTTTAGAAATGTTAATGGCTCTAGCATACTTGTTCAAATTTATGTAGATGATATTATTTTTAGCTCTACAGATGAGAAACTTTGCAAAAAGTTTGCCAAACTGATGCAGAGTAAGTATGAAATGAGTATGATGGGAGAACTAACTTACTTTCTTGGTTTGTAAGTTAAGCAAGTTAGTGATGGAATATTCATTAGTCAAACTAAATACATTTTTGATCTTTTAAAGAAGTTTGATCTAATGGATTGCACATCTGCAAAAACTCCCATGGCTACTGCAACTAAGCTTGAATTAAACACTACTGAAAAGTCTGTGGATATTTCAAGTTATAGGGGCATGGTTGGCTCACTTATGTACTTAACAGCTAGTAGGCTAGATATAATGTTTGCTACATGTTTATGTGCTAGATTTCAGGGCGATCCTAGAGAATCTCATTTAATAGCTATTAAGAGAATTTTCAGATATCTCAAGGGAACACCAAAACTTGACATATGGTACCCTAGAGATTCTGGTTTTGATCTAACTGGTTATTCAGATGCAGATTATGCAGGTTATAGAATTGATAGAAAAAGTACAACATGAACCTGTCCATTTCTAGGAAACAAGCTTGTGTCCTGGTTCAGTAAAAAGCAAAATTCAGTTTCTACTTCTACAGCTGAAGCTGAATATATTGCTGCTGGCAGTTGCTGTGCACAGATCTTGTGGATGAAAAATCAATTGCTAGACTGTGGTTTGCAAGTTGAAAGGATTCCTATTTTCTGTGATAACACAAGTGCAATTGCCATCACTGAAAATCCAGTACAACATTCAAGGACAAAGCACATAGATGTCAAGTACCACTTCATAAGGGAACATGTAATGAATGGTACTGTGGAACTACATTTTGTTCCAAGTGAGAAGCAGTTTGTAGATATTTTTACCAAGCCACTGGATGAATCCACCTTTTCAAGGTTGGTAAGTGAGTTAGGTATGCTTAATTATTCTTAAATCTTTATGAGATAATTTACAAGTTGAAAAGCAGCCAAAAATTTAATTAATTTTTCAGTTTTGGATGAAATTTTGGCTAAGTCAAAATTCACATATCGACGGATGATCGTTATCCATTGAGTTTGATCATCCGTCGGAATACAATTTGCTAATAAAAGTTAATTATTTTTCTGTAATATTTTATGAATCGACGAATAACAGTTTATCCTTATCCGTCGAATTGTCCTAATCTTAGCCGTTGATTTCCTGAACATTATCCATCGAGTATACTTACAGTTTGTAAGCATACACACGACGGATAATGGGTGGAATTTTTACAGTTTATTTTTAAACGGCTATTTAGGATCCGGTGACTACCACAAAATGATGGATTTTGTGCAGAACTGTAAGCTTAGTTATGCAATGCTGGAATCACCCACCATTTTCAGTGAGGTTGTTGAGGAGATGTGGACTACTGCTACATACAACTCAACAGATAAGACAATCACACTCACCATTAAAGTTAAGGAATTCTGTATCAATAGTGATGTTATAAAAGCATGTTTAAAGATTCCTGATAACACTGTAACCTCACCACACACTGACACTGACATAATTAATATGCTTAATTCCATGAATTATGCTCTTTCTACTTCTAAGTTAAGTGACATTAGGAGATAGGGCCTTAGGAAAGAATGGAGTTTTATGTGTGATGTAGTGACAAAGGTCTTTTCAGGTAAAATCAGTAATTTTGATTCCGTCAATATCTCCATGCTTAAGACGCTCTACATGTTAGTTATAGATAGGTTATGTAATTTTAGTGACCTTGTTTTATTTGAGTTGGGATTCAAACTAGGAGAGTTAAATAAGAGAGGTAAGAATGTGTATTATGCTAGATTCTTTATGATGTTAGCTAATCACCTCTCTGACGGAATTGTGCTTGAGAACCCTAACAACAAATTAGATTGTTGGGTTCAAGAGAGAATAATCATTGCAGATTTGAACAGGGCAAATCATCACAGAGAAGTGCCACTTTTCTATTTCCCTGTAATGGAAGCACCTCAGGTAAGTGAGGTAAGTTCATCTATCCCTAATACTATTCCAATGTCACTAGTTTCTTTGAGTTCTAGTGTAGCTATGGCAACTGAGTCAATGACCCAACATTTGCCTACCCAAGCTACCAAACCAACAAAAATTTCAAAGCCAAATCAAAGAAAGCCCCCTTTGGTATCTCTCAAAAGATGCCAGTTGCAAAATCCACCAAAACCAAAGAGGGGAGTGTGAAGGTGGGCAAGGTAGGTGAGGGAAAGGGTGAACATAAAAGAAACCCTAAGGATAAGGATGGAGAGTTGAGTGATTTCCAGCCTAGCCACACTGCAGTTTCCCAACAAACTGTAGTGCTTAAAAAGGATAAAAGCTCATTTCTAGTTGCATCCTCCAAAAAGGATGTAGCTATTGAACAAAGCTCTCAACCAAGAGCATAGGCCAAGAGGGTTAGGGACACAAGCTCACCCCAAACTTATGCCAGAAAGAAGAAATCTAAACCCTTGGGGATGCACAGGGTACACACACTGTGCAAACTGGTGCTAAAGACAGTCACTGCACCTTCACAAATTCAGTTTGATGTGGCTCCAATAAATGTGGAGTCACAGCCAAAATCTCTAGTAATAGAAGCACCTCAAATACCAAACTCACCCACAAACTCTCTGGATGTGGATATGATAAACACATCAATTCCTGATTCCCCTTATTTAACTTTGTTGGGGAAGCCAAAATCTAGTGCAAGTGAGCATCATCTTTTAGATGATTTGTTGGCTCACTTGCCAATTCTTTCAGGAACTGTTGAATCATCTGTGCCCAAAATATCATCAATCAGCACAGAGTCCACAATAGTTTCTATTCCAAGCTCATTCATTTCTACTCTCTCGATGTATATTGCTCATCCGTCGAGTAGTGACTATATTCTGACGGATAAGCTTAACAGCAGTTATCCGTCGGTTAGCAAAATTACTAACCCGATGGATATTCCTTATCCGTCGAGTGTCTCTGCACCACCTCAAACTTCATTTATTTCAAGTGCAGAAAAATTAGTGGTTGTACAGTCACTATTAGGATTGAGAGAGAAGAGTGTTTTGAGTGAGAGTCTGGGTTGCTCCCAGGAAAAAGGAGAGGAAAAGAGTGAAACTATGCAATCCATTTCTTCAGGATTGGCAAAAGAGAGTGAGAGGAGTCCCACCTTAGATGGTGAAGGTGAGGGTGTGAGGGTGGGGAGCCAGGGTGAGACCCTGATGCAATAAAAGAGAGAAAACAAGAGAAATGCAGGTATTGGAGCTATACAGATGGATGTCATTGCTAGTGAGTCAATGAATGTCCAAGATGCAGGCATGGAGGAACTATCTCAGCAACCTCAAGCTGTTATAGATTCCACCTCCCTTGATGCTGAGGCATTTACTCACCCTGTTCCAGCTTATCAACTTCTAGCTGAACAGGGCAATGACAATGCAGAAAGAATGATCAATCTGGTGCATACCACACAGTCTATGCTAAGAGCTAAGGATACCATCACAGCTTTGCCCTCTACAGCTGGTGATGTGGATTATGAGACTGGTGGTTCAGCTGATTTATTTGGTGATGGTAGTGGGGATAGTGAAGATGAAGCAATGGACATAGGGGGAGAAGTAGGTTCCAGTTCAAGATCAGGTATGCCATCATGGGCATTTTCAAAGCACTGTGATGATCACTACTTCAAGACAACCCTGATCCAACTAATCAATCAGACAAATACTGCTCTTCAAACCACTACAAATGCCAGCACCAAGAAGCTCCTTCAGGCACATCTAGTCTCTCTGCAACTTCAACAAATTCAAGACTTCCAGCATGCTAGGGATGTAAACACCATCAAGGGTGATATTGAGGAGATGAAGAAGGCCATTTCAGACAAGATGGATTCTAAGCTTCCAGAAGCTACAATGCTTGACATCAAGAGGCAATTAAGGAAAAACTCTGATCTTACCACCAAGATAGATGCCTTGGATACAAGAATGACAACCATGGAAGCATCTTTAATAGCCATTCATCTTCATCAAGCCCAATAGACATATTTACTTCAAAAACTGGTGGCTGCTCAAACCTCCTCCTCTACTCAACTTGATGATAACAAAAAGGGGGAGAAAGGACCAAGTGAGGGGGGGGGGAAGCTTTAAATTCAAATCAGTAAAGTAATTATGCCTTCAATTACTATCTTAAAGCCACCAGTTACAGACAGTATAGATCTGATAAATGCAGCAACAGCCAACATTAGAGCAGCTGAAATGAAGCAGTTGAAGCCAATCAACTGGGAGAAGATTGATGAGAATATACAAAGGAAATTTGGGCTAGTAAAGGAGTCAGAAAAGTCAGCCATCCATCACTCTCAAATCAAGCAGATTTTTATGAATGAGATGAGCATGAACTATCTGGAAAGGGGACAGTCATCCTGCATCAAATCTCCAAAGGCTAAAATAATTCTGAAACCAAGGGTGAATTATCCAAAATTATCATTGAAGAACCCTTTGGATACTGTGTATGAGACACCTAAGCCTGATGAAAAGAAGCTTATGTCAAGGTCAATTGCTTTCTACAAAGTTCCAGCTGATTCAGCTTTGAAAAAGAGAATTGCTAAAGTTTTCAGGAATGGGAAAGAAATTTGTGTAGTGGCTGGACATCATCAATTTGCTGAAGCAAAGAGAGAAGAAAAGGCCAGATTGAAGCAGGAAAAGAAGCAAGCTGCTCTAGATGCTAAAAAGGCTAAACAAAAGAAAGAGTAAATTGTTATCTTGGCCAAGCTACATGCTGTAAATTCATCACTACAAATTCCTGCTCAGCCATCTGAAATCATTGAATCTCAAGATCCAAAGAAGCAAGTTGAAAAACAGAAGAAAGCTTCAAGAATCAAGGAATTGGCTAAAAGAACCAAAAGGAAACCGGACATTGTTGATAAGGAATTGGAGAATCAGTTTCCCAAGGAATCCACTCCAACAACAACTCAAGCATCAAAACCCTCTATGATATTTGAAGATATCAAGGTGGTGGTTCCGTACAGGAACATTCATGGTGAACCTATTGTGCCTAAGGATGAGCCAATATAATGGGAGAACATACCAATTCCTGACTTCAATTTGCCAATCCTTAACAAGCCAAAGAGAACAAAGTCAAGAGTAGTAAAGAAAGTGAAGTTGTCACCTCTCAAATCCAAATCTTTAGTCAAAGCTCAATCTAAAGTCAATAAGGGAGATTACATGTACTTGTGTGACATCAAGGAATTCTCTGATCTAAATCTCTATCTAGATGAACTAGAAGAAGTAAGAGGGATTGATGTATACAGAAACCTACCTGAAAGGCTAGTTTTTAAGTACAAATGAGGAAAGGAGATTCAATGGCCACTTCACAGGATCCTTCAAGAAAGCCAAGTTGTACTGATTAAGGTTTATTCATCTTTCAAGAAGAACTTTGGGTTCAATGTAACTGCAAGAAGATTGGTTCTAAAGAAAATTGAAGAACTAAGGAGTATTAGAGCTAAAGATGCACTCCCAAGGACTCTAATTATCCCTTACACAGGGAGAAGAGTGCATCTCAGGCCCTACTGGCTGATAGAGTTCATGGATGACAAAGGAATGAGAAGATTTTTCAGATTAGAAGACCAATTGAGCATCTCTAGCAATGAGACTCTCTTGGAGATGCAAAAAAAGTTAAATTTCTCAGAATCTGATGAACTGAAATTCCATAGAGAGCTCCAGAATCAGATAGAAGAAAATAACAGAAAGCTTGGAAAGAGATCCAGACCTTCAAGGAATTAGATAAATCTGCTCAGGCTAGAGGAGCACCTTGAAAATGACTGTGAGCTAAACTTTGTACATTTTGTTAATTGAAGCACTTTACAATTTTATCTATCTACTTTTAAAGTTGTATTTTTAGGGTATTTTGTTATCATCAAATTTTTCTTAATTTATGGCTACAATTCCAGTAGACATAAATTGGGGGAGATTGTTGTGTATATGTTGTGAACTTGATGATTTTATTAACAAAACACCTTGGTAGATTTTACTTAGTGAATTTGTAGCACTCGACGGATAAGGATTATAGTCCCGACGGATGACTCAATATAGTCCCGACGGATGATGATTTATTATCCATCGAGTGAGTAGCTTATGTAACAATAAGTTTGTAGCACATTTCTGCATACACATTGTTTAGACTCTGTAAGTAGTACTCAAGTCATGTTGACTTTATCTAGATATGCAGAATAGGTTGATTAATTGTACATAGATGATATCTTGTAATCCTGCATAAATGAAATGAAGTCAAGTGCCAGATTGCTACCCGACGGATAACCAACAATGCCATTCGACGGATGATCATGAACTCGAAGGATAATCATGAACCCGACATATAAAGAATTTAAATATCTGTTGACAGTGACAACACAGTCACATGCGTCGAGTGTATGCATATGGAATGTGGAAGCCTATTCAACTGGGTTTTAGAGAACAAAGAAGCATTGCCATTTCCATGCTATTATGAAGATATTCAAAGATGATGAAATAGAGTAATGAAATAGCATAATATTAGACTTGATAGTTTTTGTTTTATTATCTTGTCTTATTGTTTTGTAATCTTGGTTATATATAAACCAAGAAGCAGCAAATAGAACAACTAACTAAGAAACTAAGCAACCTAGTGAGAAATATTTGTAAGTTGAATTCTCAGTATTTTTCTAAATTCTTAGTTGTTCATTTGTAAGCAGCTGTGAGCATTTTGCTACACAGAGTTCTCTCGATATATATTATATATCTCTGGTGGAATCATTCAAATCCACCAGAAAGTTTTTAAAGACTTGTGTTTTTAATTACTTGTGTTTTGATTCATTTCAAGTTATTATTCTGCACTCTGTAAATCAATTCACACTGATATATATATATATATATATATATATTTAAGTTAGAATAATTTTTATTTTTGAAAAAGTTTCAAGAATTCCATTCAACCCCCCTTCTGTAATTCTTGTTGCATTGTTAAGGGACTAACAAATTGTTAGTCATAATGACAATCATGGCGCAATAGGAGATAGAGTATGGACAAAACCTCCAGTGGGATGGGTTAAGATGAATGTAGATGCTGCAACTCTTCAGGATAATAAAATTGGTGTTGGTTGGGTGCTTCGAGATGAGAATGGGAAGTTCCTGGGGGCGAGATGCAGAAAAATGGAAGGGGCATGGAGACCACATGAGGCAGATGCCATTAGTTTGAAAGAAGCCATGTCATGGGTAAAGGAGATGCAAATCACACACTGTGTGTTTGTGACAGATTTGAAAATTTTAGATGATGCATGTAATGGAACACCAGGAGAAGCATCTTTTGGAACTATTGTTTCAGATTATATTCAACTAATGAAGCACATTGATTACGCGCTAGTGGAGTTTGCTTATAGATCTGCGAATAATGTAGCTCGTGTCTTGGCAAAGGCTATATATTCTACGTCAGATATAGGAGAGTGGTTTATCACTACTCCTGATTTATTCATCATGTATTGTATATTGATAATGCTTGATTAATGCAAGTATAATTTATCTAAAAAAACTAAAAAAATCTCTAAATTTTCAGCAAATGAGAAAAGGCAACTCCTACATCTTTGTAATTTTTTTCTTCAATTATTCAAAAATTATTCGAACAAACACCAAAATTGAAATTTAGTATAAATACGTAATTAAAAAACAAGTATTGACTATTTTTTTTGACAAATTTAAACCAATATTTTCACTACCTTGAAGGGAATTAACTATGATCAATGACTATAAAATCAGGTTAAAAAATAAATAAATTGGTTAAATTATGAGGTATTTTTTTTTGATGTTCATTTAACATGTTGAATACAATTATTCTTTTGTTTGAAATAAAGGAAGATTTCATTATTCTTGAATTAAAATATATTTGATGATCTACTGAGTAATCCGGCATATACAACTTTTGATGTCTTCTTGAAAACAATTACATCATAATTGATCATCACATAATTAATATCCAGAGTTCAAATATTTGAGTTATATTAAGTGAGATCGGAGGTACATATAACAAACTTCTTGGGGAATGTGAATTTTTAAGATTTTCACCTCCGTTAAATTTCATACAATTTCACACCACTTTAACGCATGCATTTCAAATTTTCAAATAGGCCATTTTCATTACTATTTTTAACAAAAAAATCTCAAAACATAATCGGACATACTAGGTTCTCAAAATATTATCAGACATACTAGATTTGCTAAGTTCTCAATAGGGCTGAATAAAACCGAACTTAAATCAAAAAATCGAACCGAACCGAATAACTTCGGTTTGGTTTGGTTAATTTTTTTTCAAAAATTTCGGAAATTTCAATTTTTCAGTTTTAACAGAAATAATATTGGTTTGGTTTGGTTTGTCATAATATCAATTCAGTTAAAACCAAATTATATATAATATCTATATCATTAAATGTCTAATACCTAAAGGAATCGGAAGGATTTGACGTTTGAACTCCAAACGAACAAGACCCAAACGCTGTCATTCAATTCAATACAAGATAGACTGCCATTCAATTAATCACTTCCCATATTTGTTGGCTGACTTTATTTTATTGTTCACTTGTAAGTTGTAAGTCATTTATGTATTGTATTTATTCACATCTTTTTTTACATTTTAAAGCTTGAACAATGTCATAGTCACAACCCCGTACTGTAAAGACAATTGATGCAGTTGAACGATGCAGTGACTTACATGTTTCCTTTGATGAATTTTGAATATAAATATCAATGGTGGCCTTGTAATTATTATAGGGTTCAGAATTTTATTTTTTTTCAAACCAAACAGAACTAATCAAAGTATTTCGGTTCAGTTTCATTTCGATTTATGATCATATTTCTGTTTAGTTTGATGTGAAAAAAATTAAGAATTTTGATTTTCAACTTTTCCCAATTCGATTCGGTTTCAGACGGACCAATCAAATACTCAACCCTAATTCTTATAATCAAACATACTAAACTCACATAAATCAAAAATGTTGGGTAGATAAAACAAAACCTCACGTAAGGATGATGGATGACTATTAAAAAAAAGATGAAAGCGATAAAATGGTAAAATATCGGCAGTGGGGAAGAACAAGGGAGACTGGGGAAGAACAAGGGAGACTACAAGAAAGAAGAGTAATAATCCATAAATTCTTGTTAGATATATTTGAAATGTCATGTCTAATATGATTTATGTTTAGTTTTCAGAACTTAACAACAGGACATATCAGGACTTACTGAAATCAGGACTTACTGAAGTCAGAACTTAATATCAGAACTTAAGGTACATATCAGTACTTAAGTACGGGAAGACTTTCAGATAAGGAATGCGGCTGATTTACATGAGAGGATTTGGATTAAATAATAGAAGATATGCATGGAAAGAGTTAGAGGACTGGAAGACTTGTAGAAGATATCTGATTAATATATTTTAGGAGACAGAATTATATTCAATATCAATTAGAAGTTATCTTGTAACTGTGTACTATATAAACACAGACTTAGGGTTTACACTATATGTGTTATCATTATTGAGAAGATTATACATTGTAACCTAGCAGCTCTTAGTGATATTTGTTCATCACTGAGAGAAAACAACAGTTCATATTGTAACAGAGTTTATTGAATATACTTGATCTTTGTTACGTACTTGTGTTAAATCGATTTGATTATATAAACACTGTATTCAACCCCCCTTCTACAGTGTTGTGTGACCTAACAAGTGGTATCAGAGCCTTTCTATTAACACACATACAGTAAAGATCCAAACAATCATGTCTGAAGAAACACAAACCCCAACTAAGCCCACCAAAACTCAGGAAACTCAAAACACCCAAACCCACATTCGATATGAGACTATTAGGGTTTCCATACTGAGACCTTCTGAGTATCCCATATGAAAAGTGAAGATGGCTATGTTTCTGGAAGCTACAGATCCAGAATACCTTGATAGGATTAATGAAGGACCATATAAGCCTACCAAGCTCTCTATTGCAGTTGCTGATCAACCAGCAAAGTCCATACCAAAGGAGAAAGGTGATTACACAGCTGAAGACATCTCATCTATTGCCAAGGATGCAAGGGTAATGCATTTGCTGCATAGTGCCATTGATTATGTCATGTTAAATAAGGTAATTAATTACAAGACTATAAAGGAGATATGGGATGCTTTGGAGACAAGATGCCAGGGAACTGATGCAATCAAAAAGAACAGGAGGACTATACTCACTCAAGAGTATGAGCACTTTGACTCAAAAGCTGCTGAGTCATTAACTGATTATATGACAAGTTTGCCAAACTCTTGAATGATCTGTCACAGGTTGACAAGGAATATGATCTTGGAGATTCAAATCTAAAATTCCTTTTAGCTCTTCCTGAAAATTGGGATTTGAAGTCTACTACCATAAGAGACAACTATGACCTAACTGAAACTACTCTTGATGAAATTTATGGTATGCTCAAGACTCATGAACTTGAGATGGATCAAAGGAACAAGAGGCATGAAAGAAAGTCAAGGAAAGTTGCTCTTAAAGCTGAGGAGGAATCTCCTAAAGTGGTTGCCTCAAAGAGGGGCAAAGGAAAGGCTCTCATCATAAAGTCTGATTTAGAATCATCATATTCTGATGATGATGATTCAGAAACTGAAAGTTTACCTGAAATGGATGCTGAGGCAGAGATGATGCAACTGTGTGCTCTTATGGTGAAAGGTATCACAAAGATAGCCTACAAGAAATTCAGAAAGGGCATGAAGTTTTTCAGGAAAGGTGGAAGTTCTGATAAGAAAGGGTTCAGAAAGTCTGAAGGCAAAGGAAGAAAGTCTGACAGAGGAGACAACTCAAATGTCAAATGCTATAATTGTGGTGAAAGAGGCCACATATCACCTGACTGCGAGAAAGGAAAAAGTTACAAAGGCAAGGCACTTGTCACAAAGAATAAAAGCTGGACAGACACTTCAGATTCTGAACATGAAGTGAATTATGCCTTGATGGCAAATGCTGATAGCAGTTCTGCAACTGCTGAATTGAAGGTACCTCAAACAACTTATGCTTTTCATACTGATGATATTACTGAGTTGAGATTATATCTTAAAATCATGTTCATTAGTTATAGAGATCAGACTTTAACATGTGAAAGATTATCATCTGAAAATCTTGCTTTTAAAAAGAGAAATGACTATTTAGAAAAGGAGTTAGTTCTTCTTCATCAAACTAAGAAAGAAAGAGATGATGCTTTGTATGTTAGAGATGAAGTGTTAAAATTGAATGAATCTCTAAAAGCTGACCTAGAAAAGGAAAAAGAGATTATCAGAACTTGGACTAACTCTGGCAGAACAACTCAGAATTTACTAAGTAGTGGAAACTGGAAAGAGGGCTTAGGTTATAGAGATGATAAAAGTGAGAAAGGAACTGTGCAAATTGAGCCAATTATTGTTCAACAGACTGCTAAGCCAAAGGTAAATCCTGTTAAGTTTGTAGCAAAAACTATAAAGTCTGATTCTGAAAAGATGAAAGAGTCTAGGACAGAAGTCAAAGAAAAGTCAACTTCTGACAAATTAAAATAGGATAAACCAGCTGAAGTAAACATAGGCTTAATGACAAAGAAGCAGCTTAAGTATAAGCTGAAAGAGATTAGAAATATGAACAAGGTAAATGAAGCTAGGAAAAATAGGAATGGAAAGGAAGGTGTGAATAAAAGCAATAATTATATGCCTGTTCCTAATGCTCCTAGAAAGAAATGTTATAACTTTGGAAACTCTAACCATCTTGCTTCTTTTTGCAGGAAAAATAAAGAAATAAACTCTTTACTTCCTAGATTAGGAGTTAAGAGTCAGTCTGTTAGGTTTAAACCATAAAATCCTTATTTTTATTGTGGTAGTTAATGGCATTCCTTTTATACTTATAAGGAATATCATAGTTTGTACTATGATTATTATCAAATAAAACCTTCTTTGAAGAAAGTTAGTTTATTCCTTCTAGTGTAAAGTCTGATGCAAAGTCTAATATAAATTCTGATAAACATCATGTTAGCATAAACTCTGAAATTAAATCCGCTGCAAATGCTAACAAACTTAATAAGGCCAAAGGATCCAAGCAAGTATGGGTCCTTAAAACTAACCAATAGTGGTCTTTGTGATTGCAGGGCAACAGGAAAAACATCCTAGTTCTGGACAGTGGATGTTCAGGACATATGACTGGTAATAAAGCCCTGCTATCAGACTTTATGGAAAAAGCTGGCCCAGGAGTTTCTAATGGAGATGGCAACATGGAAAAAACTCTGAGATATGGCAATATCAATCTTGGGAATGTCATCATTGAATCAGTAGCTCTTGTCTCAGGACTTAAACACAATCTGCTAAGTGTGAGTCAAATCTATGACAGAGGTTATCATGTGGATTTCTTTGAAGAACACTGTGAAGTTGTAAGAAATACTACAGGCAAAGTAGTTCTGAAAGGTTACATGCATGGTAACATTTATGAAGCCATACTTTCAACAAGATCTGATGGTTCTGCAATCTGTCTGTTGAGTAGAGCATCAATTGAAGAAAGCTGGAATTGGCACAAAAGACTCTCTCATTTAAATTTCAACAACATAAATGAGCTAGTAAAGAAAGATCTTGTGAGAGGACTGCCAAAATCAGTATTTTCTCCTGATGGCCTTTGTGATTCATGTCAAAAGGCAAAACAAAGAAAATCTTCATTCGAGAGCAAAACTGAATCTTCAATTCTTGAGCCTTATCACCTACTACATGTTGATCTATTTGGTCCAGTCAATGTCATGTCTATTACAAAGAAGACATATGGTATAGTTATAGGGGATGAGTTCACAAGATACACTTGGGTGTATTTCTTGCACAAGAAGAATGAAACTACATCTACTCTAACTGATCATGTCAGACAGCTGGATAAGTTGGTTAAAGATTCTGTTAAAATAATAAGAAGTGATAATGACACTGAGTTCAAGAATTCAATCATGGAAGAGTTCTGCAAAGAGCATGGAATTAAGCAGGAATTTTCTGCACCTCGAACTCCACAACAAAATGGAGTTGTAGAAAGAAAGAACAGGACTCTCATTAAAGCTGCACGGACTATGCTTGATGAAGCAAAGCTGCCAACCTACTTTTAGGCTGAAGCTGTGCAGACTGCTTGTTTTACACAGAATGTTTCACTCATAAACAAGCATGGAAAAACACCATATGAGACGGTGAAGAAAAAGAAGCCAAATATGAAATACTTTCATGTATTTGGATGTAAGTGTTTTGTTCTTAAGACTCATCCTGAACAGCTGTCAAAATTTGATCTAAAAGCTGATGAAGGAATTTTTGTTGGATATCCACTTTCCACAAAAGCCTTCAGAGTCTACAATTTAAGAACAAGGGTTATCATGGAATCTATCAATGTATCTTTTGATGATAAGAAGATTACTGGACTTGAAGATTTCAATGATCATGATCAACTGAGATTTGAAAATGAAGATTTAAATTCTGATTCTGTAAATTCTGATGACTTAAATCCTGATCCTGTAAGTTCTGACGGTTTAAGTTCTGATGTCATTGAAACTGTGGTAACTACTCCAAGGGAAAATGCACCTATCCAGGGGGAGCAAGCTGAAGATTCTACCACAACTCAAGACTCTCAAGAAGCATCAGAACCTGTCACTGGCTCTTCAAGTTCTGATTCATCAAGTTCCGATGAGCCAAATTCTGATAATTCTGGAAACTCTTATTCTTCAAATCCTGAAGGATCCAACTCAAATTCTGAAGTCTCAGAGAGCATAACTACAGGGGAGCTTCAAAAAATGCTGATGGAGACAGCATAGATCATGGGGGAGGATCCGTTTCTAGAAATCAACTTCCATCTGCAAGGAAGTGGACCAAATCACATACACCTGACTTAATAATTGGAGATCCTGAAGCAGCTGTCAGAATTAGAACAGCAACATCAAATGAATGTCTCTATCATTCCTTTCTATCTCAGACTGAACCAAAGAAAGTGGAAGAAGCTCTTCAAGATGTTGATTGGGTGCAAGCAATGCAGGAAGAGTTAAATGAATTTGAAAGAAATAAAGTCTGGACCCTAATGCCAAGACCAAAGAACAGATCAATTGTTGGCACAAAATGGGTGTTCAGAAACAAAACTAACAGTGATGGCATAATTACAAGAAATAAAGCAAGGCTGGTTGCTAAAGGCTACTCTCAACAGGAGGGTATTGATTATGATGAAACATTTGCACCAGTTTCTAGATTGGAAGCCATAAGAATCTTTTGGCTTATGCTGCTCACAAAAATTTCAAAGTCTTTCAAATGGATGTGAAAAGTGCTTTTCTCAATGGAGAATTGGAAGAAGAGGTATATGTTGAAAAACCTCCAAGATTTGTAGATCCAAAATTTCCTAATCATGTCTACAGACTTGACAAAGTACTTTATGGCCTTAAGCAAGCTCCAAGAGCATGGTATGAGACTTTAGCTCAATTTCTTCTGGAAAGTGGATTTAACAGAGGCACAATTGATAAAACACTGTTCTATCTCAACCATGGAAAGGACTTACTTTGGTACAAATATATGTTGATGATATCATATTTGGTTCCATAAATGCCAAACTCTGTGAAAGGTTTGCAAAGCTAATGCAGTTAAGATATCAAATGAGTATGATGGGAGAACTTAGTTATTTTATGGGACTTCAAGTCAAGCAAAATGAAGAAGTACTCAATCCAAGTACACCAGAAATTTACTCAAGAAATTTGGAATGCAAGACAGTTCAACTGCATCCACTCCCATGGCCACTACAACCAAGTTAGATAAAGATACTGGTTCATCAATAGATATTACTAAATACAGAGGTATGATTGGCTCTTTACTCTATTTAACTGCAAATAGATCTGATATCATGTATGCTACCTGTCTTTGTGCAAGATTTCAGGCTGATCCAAGAGAACCTCATCTAATAGCTGTGAAAAGAATTTTCAAGTACCTCAAGGGTACAACTGATCTAGGATTGTGGTATCCTAGAGAATCAGACTTTAAGCTAATAGGTTACTCAGATGCAGATTTTGTAGGATGCAAAATAGACAGGAAAAGCACTAGTGGAAGCTGCCAATTTCTTGGAGGCAGATTGGTTTCTTGGTTTAGCAAGAAACAGAAATTAATTTCCACATCAACTGCAGAAGCATAATATATTGCTGCAGGAAGCTATTGTGCACAGATTCTTTGGATGAAGAATCAGTTACTGGACTATGGGTTAGAATTTTCTAAAATACCTATTTACTGTGATAACCAAAGTGCTATTGCTATGACAGGTAATCCAGTTCAACACTCAATGACAAAGCATATCAGCATTAGGTACCATTTCATAAGGGAACATGTGATGGAAGGTACAGTGGAATTGTATTTTATTCCAACAGATCAACAACTAGCAGATATCTTCACAAAACCACTATGTGAAGCTACTCTTACAAGCTGGTAAATGAACTTGGAATGGTTTCAGGTTCTTTCTCTAAATCTGCTTAATTTTTATTCTCATGCATCAGACTTTATGATCAGTGTTTACAGATTGTCTTATCTCTATGTATTATGTGCTTAAATTGTAATATATTAAATACTGATTATTATATGATGTGATTCTCTATACTCTGATAAGTGTTTTGAATGTTCTGTGACTATTTAATCCAATGAGGATAACTGTGCTAGATGCTGACCTAGTAGTCTTTAACATACTAGAAATCCCATGTTTGAATTAGTTGTTTATGTGAAAATTCATTAACACAAGCAAATTCTAATGTTGAGCTTAGTCAGATTTACTTTGTGTATCTTATTACTAAGTCACAAACTAGATTCTTGCTTCTTATCTGTCAAATTTTGATGTCAGTAAATCTTAAGGATGAACCACATGGTTGATAAGCCACACTTATTTGAAGAAAAAAAAAAGAAAATTGAAGTCAGGTACTCCTTTGAGATCTAGAGTAAATATGTGAAAGGGAAGACCCAAGTGCATTGCTGGTATTAAGTAATATGCATTAGAAAAGCAAATAAATTTTTCTTGGTGGCTTTTCACATTCTTTAATTACTGGAGAAATACTCTGATAGTAGCATAAATTCTGATAAAAGTTGTGACTCACTTACACTGAGAAGCCACTGTAAAATAGAATTTCAAAAGAAGCATAAAATGAGCACAAACAGTTGAGGTGGATTCTTGCATAAATTTATTCTAAAGTAGACTTCATTATTAATGACATATTTTAAGCACTTTTCTTAGTTATGCCTTATTTCTAAGATGTACTGAAGTTTATCAGACTTTAATCTTTATCTGATATTTTGCTAATGCACACACTTTCACTCCATATGAATGATGAAAATTACTGTGGCGATTAAGTTGTTTTTGACAAATAGTTAAGTGTCATTTGCATAAATTCTGAGGACAAGTTCTGATGGAAGTTCTGATGCTTAAACTCTGAAGAAATAAGTCAGTATTTGTATAAAGAATTACAGAAACAAACATTCACTTTTTAGTATAGAAGCCATGTTCTGATGATCGTTAAAATCTGATAATAGTCAAGTGCTGATATTAAATCCTGATGGAAACTCTGATGCTTACGTGGCATTATTTATTTACTTGACTTATTTGTGGTAAATACTGTAATAGTCATATTTTATCAGAATATAATTAGGTGAGATAAAACAGTCATAATCATTTAGTAAGTGGGAAGCGTGTTTTCCTTGAAACACTACATGTGCACATTTATTACTGCTTATTACCTGTTCCCACTAATAATGTTTTGACTAATGATATGCTGGAAGGTGTCTAAAGTCTGTTCTGCTTCAATCATAACAGTTGTCAAAAAGAGAGTATATATATGGGAGTTAAAAGATTTTATAATCTTTTACCTACTTTTCTTTCTCTAATCTCTCTTATTCTCTCTCTCACTAATATTCTCTGAAGCTATTTTTATACAGGCCTTTTATCAAACACCTTGTGTACACTCTATTCTCTCACTTATTTCTTACAGAAATGGCACCAAAAGACATTGTTTTCCATGGAGCTAAGTTTGTTCCTAACAACTACTTAGCTATTCTCAGCAAGGATGAAGCCCCATCAGATCTTCATTTCATTCAGGACTTCCTTGCTAACAGCGAGATTGGATATGCACTGACCCAACCTCAATCTCTCTCAGGAACTTAAGTGCTGGAGTTTTGGAGAAGTGGTGTGTATGATGATGGTGGAGCAAATGGGTCCCCTAGTATTATTTTCACAACAGGGGAGGATGAACATGTGGTGACTGTGGCTACAGTTCGCCAAGCACTACAATTGCCAGAAAACTGCACTTATTCAACAGTTGAGGAGCTAGCTCTTTAACAGCTAATGACCAATCTGGGCTATGAGAAAAGTTTGTCAAAGCTTGGGCAGTTGAAGAGACCCTACCTCAGGAGGGAAATGGAGTTCCTTCTTTGACTGCATTACCAGAACTTTTGCAAACAAATGTTCAAACTTTGATGCAATTCCTATCCTAAGTCAGCAAATTGGGTATGCTCTGATTACTCAATCTCATTTTGATTATGCTACTGCTGTACTAGGATTCATAGGGGATAAGATGACAGAAGATAGAAATACTGTATATTTTGCTAGATTCTGTCAACTTATTTACAGCTTTTATAACTCTGATGCACCCCAACTAGCAAGTGAGTTGTTTTCACCATTTAAAGTTGCTAAGAGAGCATTTACTGACTTATTATCTACTGATAATAAGAAAACTGTTCTAAGACCCCTCCAAATTCCACAATCAGTCAAACAGTTTTTAGTAAACTCTGACCCAACCACATACACTGCTAAATATCCTGATGTACAACCAACCCAACCTCCATCAGCATCTGCAACCACTACACAACCAACCACTTCTCAATCTCAACCAACTCAACCTACCATCAGAACATACTTCCAACCAGCTCAATCTTCACAACAACAACCATCAGTACCTTCCATCAGACCTTCATCTTCCAGGCCTAAGAGGGCAAAGTCCGTTCCTCAACCTCCACCAAAGAGAAGAAAATGATTTTAAGGGATGAGTCAGATGATGAAGAAGCATAGGTTCATGCATTAAAACTTGTGACTGAAGAAGCTGAAGGGTCAACCCATCATAATTTAGATGAAGCTGAGGGTTCAGGCAATTTGAAGAGGAAAACTGTAAGTTTTAATGCAGATCAAGCAACTCCTTCACTATCAAGGAGATTAAAGAAAATGAGGGCAGAAAGGCACATGGCTAAGCCTCCATCTGAGGGTACTACTGAAGCTGAGGAAGGGGATCAGGAATATCTGATCTCAAAGCCAATTGTGATTGAATCTTTGCCACCTCCAGCTTAAGCCAAAGACACTGCTAATGATACAGTGATCACTCCTACTGTCTCTCCAGTCAGAGAAACAACAGTTGCAGATTCAGGATTAAGTCTTGAAATTGACCTTCAAAGGCTGATTATTCCTACTGTTTTATTTCTGGAAGCTCCAACCACAGCAACTCAGCCATCTATAGTCAATTCTCCTATTCTACAGGCTGAGATACCAACAACTCCTATTCTGTAGATAAATTCTGATGATCAGAATTTAGATGATGTTGTTCTAGAATCTCCAGCTGCCTCACATACTCTTGTACTGTCAGAGAATAATGAGTCTTCTTCCAGTTCTGAAGACAGTGTTTCAGTACATACTCCAGCTCCTATTCTTGGAAAGGAGGCATTGATTTAAAAATTTGTTGAAAAGGATGCACCTATTCCTTGGGAAGATACTCACAGAGGTGTGGAGTGGACCAAGAAGTGGAATGAAACTGATTTCATTTCAAGCTTTAAAGTTCTGACAGAGCACATTGCTAAAACTGATGAGCTGATGACAAACTCTGATTTCAAGACTCAACTCAAAGTCATTGCTCTAAGTGTCAAGACACTTCAAGGTCAACACTCTGATACTCATGAAAAGGTTGACAAACTTCTTGAAAAGGCTGAAAAGCTAGATATGGAGACTAAGCTTGATAAAAAGAGGTTTATCAGACCTATTTATGAGAAAGTTGAAGCCATTGAAAAGATTCAAGAACAATAACGGGCCTAAATTTCTGAGGTCCTACAGAATCGAGCCTCTCAAAAAGCTCAATTGGATTAAATCCAATCTTCATTTGAACTTCTTCTCTCTCTCCTACTACCTGATGATGCCAAAAAGGGGGAGAAGATAGTTAAGTCCAAATGCTCTAATACTAAGATACTGAAGAAAAGAGATAATAATAATGATGACCAGGAAAACTCTGATAAGAGTAGAGGTCAAGGTCAAGGGCAAAGCAGCAAGTTTTCTTCAAGGAAACTAAATTCTGATGCAAGCAAATCTTATACTCAAAAGAAGACAAGCTCTGAAGCTGCTCAAACTCAAAATCTGATAGCAAATGCTGATAAACAAAATCTGATATCAAGTTCTGATAAGCAAAGTATGATGACAAAGCCTGATGTTCTGATACAAGGTGGAAGTCAAGATTCTCAGAAGTTTTTGCAAACTCTGAAGCTAAAGGGGAAGCAGACTGCAGTCTACTAGAAGATTGCTAGAAGATTATTTCTGAAGCATAATCCTGGAATGGATTTAGAAAATCTCAAGGAGGAAGAAGGTAGATTTAAAGCTGAGAAGACAAATCTAAAGTCTAAAACTTCTGTTGCAAAGAAACCTCCAAGACCTAAGGAAAAAGGCATTGTGATCAAGGAGAAGTCAAATACTGAGGCATCAAAGCCCAAGACTAGATCACAGACTGAGATTGATCCCAAAGACAAAGGGAAGAGAAAAGTTGATGAACCAACCAAGCCACTGGAGATAAAAATTCCTCAAATCCTGAAGAAACCAGTGTGCTAAATGGTTCAAGTTACTGACGATACTCTTGCTGAAGATAAAACTGTCCAAACTCTGAAAAGAAGGAAGATTTCTGAAGAATCAAAGACAACCTTTGACAATGCTCAATTTGTTCAGAGTGAAGAACTGCAAGCTACAACAGAAACAACAAGTTCTGATAGAGTTATCAAGACATCAACCTCTAACAGAGCTCAAGTTGATTTAGACAAGATGAAAGTAGCTGACAAAAAGAAAATTCTATGGAAAAATGTCAAACCATCAGATCCAAAGAAAAGCCAATTGCTGTCTGATTTCATGACTATTGGGTTAAATGCTAGAGAATCAAGAGACATGGCTGGACTAGGTTCTGATGAAGCTAAGATCAAGACAGGAGTTGAAGTTTCTACTAGAGATCCATTTCTATTGACTGACGGACCTCTTGAAGATGTTACGCAGAAACACCTTGATAAGGTTATCTCTGTTCATGGGGTAGTGGATGCTCATGATAAACATAATGTCAAAGAAAATCTGATTCTATTTCTTGAAGATGGAAGGACATATTAAATGTCAGAATCAGATGTGCTAAACAAATCACTGAAAGAACTTCAATTCTTTCATTATCTTTTAGAGATAAAGTCTGATATTACCAGGAGATTGTCAACTTTCTTAATGAAGACCATAAGAGATAAAGCTAGAATTTCTGGTTCAAGGGTTACATAATTCATTCCAAACATAGGTGAAGATGATGGAAGTGAAATTCCAATGAAAAAGCATTCTGCTAAACTTGAAGTGATACTGAAAGAGAAATGTCTATGCTACAATGAAAATTCTTCTCATCCAAGGGTAATAAGACTGGATGATAGTTTAGAAAGAGACCATATTTCTGCTTTAAGGACTGCAATCTACCAGATTGGAAGTCTGGGTGAAGATTTGAAGCAAGTCAAGACTACAATAGCTCAAGTCTTGAGGAATAAAGAAGAAAAGCTGATATCAAACTTTGTCAAGAATCACTTTGGATTCAGATTGACTCAGTGAGATTGGTAAAAACTACAAGGACTGTAAGTTGTAGTTAGTTATCTAGTTAAACTATTATTGCATTTGTACTTAAATGTTTTTGACATCATCAAATCTATTAACTTGTATATTTTACATAATTTACAAGTTGGGGGAGATTGTTAGATATATTTGAAATGTCATCTCTCATATGATTTGTATTTAGTTTTCAGAACAAAACAATAGGACATATCAGGACTTACTGAAATCAGGACTTACTGAAGTCAAAACTTAATATCAGAACTTAAGGTACATATCAGTACTTAAGTGCGGGAAGACTTTCAGATAAGGAATGCGGATGATTTACAGGAGAGGATCTGACTAAAACAATAGAAGAAATGCATGGAAAAAGTTAGAGGACTGGAAGACTTGTAGAAGATATCTGATTGATATATTTTAGGAGACAGAATTATATTCAATATCAATTAGAAGTTATCTTGTAACTGTGTACTGTATAAACACAGACTTAGGGTTTACACTATATGTGTTATCATTATCGAGAAGATTATACATTGTAACCTAACAGCTCTTAGTGATATTTGTTCATCACTGAGAGAGAACAAAATACATATTGTAACAGAGTTTATTGAATATACTTGATCTTTGTTACATACTTGTGTTAAATCGATTTAATTGTATAAACACTGTATTCAACCCCCTTCTACAGTGTTGTGTGACCTAACAATCCTAATAATCCATAATTTATACGAGTTTAAGGAAAAAATTAGTGCTTTTCTCCAAACATGCTTAATTAATAAATAATATATTTCCTTCGTTCTATATAATTATATATAATTTTGTTTTTAATGTTCGAGACGCATTTTAAGCTGAATATAAAATATACTCCATAATTTATTTTTAAGATTTTCATTTTTGTAGTAAACTTTAAATATTAAATTTTTTAGAATAAAAAAATTAAAAATAATTTATGATACTATAGTTAAAGAAGTATTAAAATGCTTTCCGAATCCCGTATATCCTGAGACATCTCTAACAGTTTTGATCCAAAAATTCAAATTTGGATCACCAAATGATCGAAATTTCGATCCGAATTTCTGACGTACTCCAACAGCGTGATCCAAATTATTTTTTACATATAATAATACACATATATCATATTAAACCCTTTATTCTTAAATTTATTGTTTAAGCATGCTTACCTATTTATTTTATATATGATAAACAATTTCTTTTAATACACTTAAAAAATATTAAATTTATATACTTAATTAGCTAAAAACATATTTATTTTATTATTTAAGATATAAAATATTATTAACATTCATTTTAATCAAAAATTAATTTTAAATCTAATAAAATAAAATTACGCAAATAATAAAATTATGATTTTATATTAAAATAAATTTGAATTAGTGAATAGGGGTGATCCAAATTTAAATCAGTTCATTGATGCAAATTTAAATTATCATTTAAATTATTGTTACGGCAGAATTCAAGATAATTTGTTCTAATTTGTTCCATTTTGAATCAATGTTGAAGATGCCTTTCAAGGAAAAAATATTTTTGGCACCTTTCCGGCCTCAGGCCTACGACCCCACTTCTTAAAACACTGCATTTTATTTTAATTATTTATAATGTCACAGGGATAGGGATCTGAATTTCTTTCAGTTGCACTCATTACACTTTGCATTATTATGCATATAGTTGCGAACATGTCAGATTTGCAATATAATTAATTAACTAATATTAAAATAACAAAACATGACTCCATCTGTCTAGTTTTTCATTTATTTATTAGTCTATAAGTATAAGTATTCATGAAAGGAGTCCCACAATTTAGGTCACCTCTCTTTTTTAACAAATTTTAACAAAAATTGAAACTTCGTTGATGAAGATAAAAAAACTAATGAGAAACACAGATATTTTTGTTAATTTTATTTTAATGGAAAAATTAGTAAAGGCTACATAAGAAGATAAAAAAAATTAATATATATCATGAGAATTTTATAAATTATCAATCAAAGTTTTACACTATTTTAATTATGTCATTAAATACGTTTTTTTTTGCGTAATATCATAGTCAAACATTTGTTCATTTATATTAAACTTGTAAAAATCAATAAATTTTATATTGATAATTAATATATGGTTATATTTTATTTTTTATCCACGCATCACATTCCATTGTAAGATGTTAAGGTAGCAGCTATATTATATTATAACCAGTGCACTACAGATTGTTGGATTTAACTTCCATTTTGTGAAGGTTGTTCCACTTTCCGGTGTATCACTTGTATTGTTACATATTTCAGAAATTGGAATTATTCGGTTGAGGTACCGATTTATAATTTATTGGACGATTTTTAAAAAATTGAATGATTTTTCGGCGATTTATGAAAAATTGATCCAATATTTATTGACCGATTTTTGAATAATTTATCAACGATTTTTGAAAAATCGGTCAATTTTTATAACATAGATCAATCGTTAAATTGAGGATATTTGTTTAGTGACACACGAGATGATAAAAAGAACATGTGCTTCTCGTTGTAATTATAGATTAGCATGATAGTTGTGCAAAACACGAGCTCCATTTAATCATTTAATTTAATTTTTTTAATTTTTGAAATTAAAATAATATATATTATTAATGTGATATATTTAGAATAACGTATATTTTTTTGTAAAAACTAATACAAACTTGAATTTTTTATCTCAATTTCAAATATGATCATGACAATATATAGTAATTAAGAATTTTAAAGAATTTTTTTATATAATTAAGAAAGTTATAACTTAAGAAGATAAAATGATACTTTTTTAAAAAACATATTCAAGAAGGGTGTGTGTAAGTGCTCAAATAAAAATTAAGAACTAATCTCATACTCTTAATCTTTATACATATATTTATTCATAACAACACATTTTAAAATTTTAGTTATTTGGATTTCCATCGTCATCCTCGTACGTTTATTTTTAAACCATTTTCGCCTGGTACGTCTATTTTTAAACCATTTTCGCCAATACAGTGACATTATTATTATATATTCTACGCTCGCATATCTTCATATATATAGCATCCACGCTCGGCCATTCCTTCGTATCACCAAATCGACCATCATTCTAGCAACTACTTACAAAGAAGTTTGTCACTGAATTTACTACGTATCCGCAAACCCATTAATCTTATTTTCTATCCTATCACAATATATATGAATTTATAAAACCCCCGATAATATTGTTTCACCTACTCGTTAACACCATAATCAACATTTTCGAAAATCGTCAAAATTTGAGAGGTGTAAAATTATGGTAATTTGTGTTTTATTGGATTCAAATTTTAGTGATTTTACTTTAATTTTAGTTATTTTAGTGGTGCTGGAGGTGGTGCTAATGTGATTTTAGCAAAAAAATTAGTAATCCCAGTTTGATATAGGGAGTACATATTAGTCATTTTTTTTCTAATTTGTCAATGTCAATTTTTATATTACTCAAAAATGTTTATTTGCATTTCTATAACTGATAAAAAAATAAGTTCTTATATACTACATATAATAAATAGGCAACATAATTGATTCAAATAGATTTAAATTATTAGTGGGGAAGAATGTTTTGATAATTTTATAGTTATTAAATCTGGAGAAAATATTAAATTAAATATAGGTAGTGAGTTTTTTGTGTGAATATAATTCTTTTCTAACACTAAGGTCAAGGAACCAGATGAATATGGTTAGTATTTTATTAGAGCATCTTAATGGGGAGTAGCTATATCTGTTAAATATTATCTGAAATTTTCTGAACCTGTAAGGAATTGTGATTAAGTGCTATTAACTATAATGATAGATATATTTAAAAAATGTTATTTTTAAATATCAACGGTTATCTTTTAGTGAAAATGTTACGAAAGAAGACCTAAGAAAACTTAAATACTTTTTTGTTTAATTTAAGTGAAGATAAAAAATATATTTTAAAAAAACATATTTGATGATGTTATTTTTATATTTTAAACATGATAAAATTATTAAAAAACATTATTTTAATATTTTATAAAACATTTAACTAAATTTTATTTATCAAATTATTTTATTAGTAATTTACAAAATGTTATATTAAAATAATTATATAATTAATTAATAAATTTGGTTAACAATGATTTTTTTTATAGTGTTTTGATAAAATCTTTTAATGTTAACATTACGTAAAAATAAAAACTAAATAAATATATTATAATTATTAAAAATAATAAATACATATACACATTAATAACTCCTGGGTGCGGGGCTGCTCATTCGACACCGCGTGCCTGGATCCTTCCCCGCGGTGGCTGTGTAGCTGTCGTGGGGCTCCTACAAAATAACACCGGAAGGGGGGTTTGGTCCCGCGGTACTTCCGGCGTGAGAGTAAGAACTCGCTTTTGGGGAAGATAAAAATAGACAGGAATGAAAGGTGGTTGTGTGTGTATGCGTGTATGAAAGTGAACAACCCCAAAACCTTTCCTCCTTGGGCTATTTATAGCCGAAGGATAGGGCTAGGGGTTGGTACCTTTGAATCGTAGTCGTTGGTTCTAGAAGCGGAGGACACCTGGCTGGGGTGGATGACTTACACATGTCAGGATATAAATGGTTGAGAAATGTTCTAAGGATCTTCTGACACGTGCCCTGGTTGTTCTCATGATTGATCAATGACAGTTGTCCCTGTCGTGCGTTTAGTCACGTTCTGTAATATCCGGTAAAATTATGTGAATATTTTATGTTAAATAAATAAATATTATGTGGTTATATAAGTTAAAATGTTTATTGTCATGATATTATGTGTTTTAAAATGCTATTTGTGTATCCATGCGAACCAGAAAATTTTTCGATTGATTAATATGTGTTTAAACTGCAATTATATGAATCGATCTGTAATTTGGACTCGTATTTAATTACATCTTTATCGAGGTGCCTGTTTCATCTCGTGTATGTGCATTTGAATGTATTTTATGCGTATTCAGGTTTTTCAGTTACTTTAAGTACCGTGTTGTTTTTCAAAATCGAGCGAACCGGGACCCCACCGGGACGTCAAACCCCACAGAATCTGTGTTTTTATTTTTATAAAATTTTTTGTATTTCAAATACCCAATATCTTTGCATTTTCGAATTTTTCGCAATTTCTAGGAAATTTTGACATTAATTTTGTATTTTATCGTTTTTAAAATTATTCCCCGTAATTATTATTTTTGGATCTAAGTATTATAATTAGGGGATAAAAGCACCCTTTATTTATTTTGGGATATAATTTCTGAAAATATAAATACCAGCAGATATATTTGTTTTTTTTCATTTTTATTTATTTTCAGAAAATTCAAGAACAGTTTTTGGGGGTGAGATTCATTCTTGAACAAAGAATCATTGATTCCGAGAGATTTACAGAACCTCTGTAAAAGCTTTAGTAATCAACACAATCCTCTCGGGAAGAAAGATATTTTGGTACCAAAATCTCAAACTGAGGTTAGCTAATGATGAAAATCAATTTTTATGTGTTTGTTCTTGAAATCGTCTTTGATTTTTGATGATTTTTGATTATTTTTGAGGTTACCAGTAGCTTTAGGATGATCTTTAGAATCAATTTGAGTATTTGGTTGAATTGTTCTACTCCCGGAATGTTATAACCGAGTTTTTGGTTTCACCGAATTTTTAATTTGATTTTCCGGTTAATATGTGTTGATTCTGGTTGTTTTGATTGTTGTATCGGATTATAGACATCATGAGCTTTATTTTGGTATGTAAAACTTGATTTTTGATTGAGTATTTGGTGAGTTCGAGTTTTCGCCGGATTATTCCGAATTTTGCTCGGATTTTGAACGGAAAATGATTTTCCGGATGATTTGGCTTGAAAAATGGATTGAACAATGTGATTTTGGCCGAGATTGGGAACTGGCCGGAAAGTTGAAGGTCGCCGACCGTTTTCTGGAATTTCCAGAATCCGGCGACATGTTCTTCGATTCCGGCCGTGTTCTTCGTTTATCCGCCAGTTGACCCCGCCTGTAGATCCTGCGAAGAAGAAGACCAAATCCAAAAACCTGTTTGTGTAATTTTATTTTTTGTTTTTTTTTCAAATTTCATTTTCAAAAATTTTAAAACATTTATTTTACTTTCAAAAATCATTTATTTATTATCTTAAATTCTAAAAATTATTTACTTAATTATTTAAATTCCTAATTTTTTTTTTATTTTCAAAAATGTGATTTGATTTAATTATTTATAATTTATTTTAGTTAATTATTTATGAGTTTAATTAATTGATTAACTCATTTAATCAATTAATTTTATTTTTAAATAGTTAAATAAATATAAATTATTTATAATTAATTCAAATAATTCTTAAAAATTATTTTTAAGTTTTTAAAAATTACATTTTGGTATTTAAAAGTTAATTAATATTATTATTAATTGATTTAATTCTATATATTTCTTATTTTATTCATAATAATTAAACCGTTCGTCCGTTTAATACGAAACGAACGCGTACAGACTCAGAAAAATATTACGCTTTCAATAAAAATACTTTTGAGACCTAATTTCCTTTGTATTGCAATGTCATTTGATTTGTTAGTCTTTTGAGTGGGTATTTGATCGGTAAACGCTAATATTGACCTGATTTTAATTCTGAACGCACTGAGACATATCTTTTAACGACCTGACCTATGTGTTACATGAAATATGTGATTATGTTTTTATACGAATACCATGATTACATGTTACGTGATATGTATGCTATATATTTATAGTTTTAAAATGCCATGCTTAGTTATAAACGATCGGGTAGATGTCAAGACGTATAGTTACGTTGATTGAGTTTTGTTCAGTCAGTTAAGATAGTCCTTTTGTTTATAGAATCGAGTAACAAGGAGTGCGGTCAAGTGTTAAACGGAGATATTAGCCAGCAGCTATAAGCAGAGTTATAGTAAGAAGTTATGAAGCATACCAGGCAAGTACCCCTAACTTCACTTATCGTTCAAGTGACGTTTATTTTGAATCATATTATGTAAGTATTTATATCTTCACTTATCATTCAAGTGATATTGACTCTGAACTTTATTCTTTCAATTTTCATACTATTCTAATTTCAGAATAGTTAAACGTTTTAGATTTCGCTATAAATTACTCTATACAGTGGACCATTGAATTGAGATTAGCGAATAAATAATTGTTCTATTTATTTCGCCATCGATTGTTGAGATAGCTCTGGACCATGAGAAATAGGGAGTTATATTATTAAGGATGTCATTTGATTCGGCTCCGTTGATCAAAATATTTTATGGATTGGATGAATGCTTAAGTGACCAGGACGGACGGTCTAGCGGAGGGCTATTTCCATGTGTTGTACGAAATATTATGACACAATTTGTGCCATAGGCAGATATATTGCCTTTTTATTTGAGTACTCGTGTTTTGGGGACATGTTTCTATGAATCATGACCTTGTGCTATCACACGGGCTGATCAGCATATGATAGTACGTCCGTCTTAGATTCCAATCTAAAAATTATCGTTTATTGCTGATAGCTTGTGAAGCTTTTACTATTGATCAAATATCACTGATTTTATCCTGTTGTTCAATTATTATCAAAATGTGGTTTATCATTTCAAGCACACTTTATACTGCTTGCTGAGCATTTCTTTCGCTCATACTTGTTTATCAATCTAATTTTTTCAGCTAAGCCGGAACAGGCTTGAGTTCCAGGTTTGACCCGAAGTCGAGTGCTTGTAGATAGTTTGGTGTGTTTTCCAGGTAGATTGTTTTGAGACGCTTGAATAATCTAGAGGTTTGTAATAAAATTTGAATAATCTGTAAAACTAATTAGATTTATGGTTTGTAATAACTATTAGTGTCTATTTCATACTATAACCTATGATCGATCCAGTTGCGTGCAATGGGTCATATTTATTATATAATTTTGCTGTGATTATTTTATTTTATTTTATTGGCTAGTGACCCCCAAATCTAGACCCCGGGTTTGAAGGGCATCTCAGGTTGGTATCAGAGCTACAGGTTATGGTCACTGAAACAAGCTTAGGATTGTCATAAATGAGTCATAGGAAGATCACATAAGATAAGCGTGTGTAGTTTAGCTCTTATAGGATTAAATTTAGGTTATTGGGCTGGGTTATAGTTAAGTTGTTCAGGTTCCCTGTTTTATGTTTAGCTCTTGGCCTGTGTGTCATTGCTTTGCTATTTTGTTGGTTTTGAGGATAGTAAGAAATGATGAAAGAGGTTGGAAGGTTGTGTTGCAACCCTATACACTGTTTGTTGGTGTATTTGAGATTTTGAGCAAGGGTTTAAAAGGTTTGGATAATTCTTCGTCAATTTTCTTTGTGTTATTATTCTCGAGATAATAAGCAGGATTATGTGATAATCATGTCACTTGTGTTAATATGGTAGCAAGTTTATGATATTTTGAGATGAGATAATGCTTGAGAATTTTGATATGCTAAAGAATTGCTACATATTTGACACAATGCTTGACAGATTAGTATATATGTTGCTTGTTTTCTTACCAGAATAATGGCACCAAAGAGGAGGAATAATTTAGGAGAGGATCGTACCGAGAGTCGGGCGGATCCAGCTGTTAGGCCTCAATGATACTATAGAAGGGGGTTGAATTTTGTATCTACAATCAATTCAATTATAAACACAAGTATGTAACAGAAAATAAGTTTATTCAATATATCAAACTCTGTTACAGCAGGTTTAATCTACTATCTCAGTGATGTATGATATCACTAAGAGCTGCTAGGGTTACAATGAATAATATTCTCGTGAATGATAACACATATAGTGTAAACCCTAATCTGTGTTTATATAATACACAGTTATAAGATAAGTACTAATTGATATGATAATGATTTTGTTTCCTAGAATACATCAATCAGAGATTATCTAATGCAGTCTTATAGCTGTATAACTCTCCAAGCATATCTTCTTTTGTTTAATCCAGATCCTCTCCTGTAAATCAGCCACTTTTTATCCCTGAAGTGTATCCGCACTTAAGTACTGATGTAAGTCCTGGTGGCTTAAGTTCTGATAACTTCCTGTCTTCAGTAAGTTCTGATTTCCAGTTAAGTTCTGATAATAAGTTCTGAAACTAAACAAATCAGATTAGACATGACATCACAAATATATCTAACAATCTCCCCCAACTTGTAAATTATAAAAATATACAAGTTTATAGATTTGATGATGTCAAAAACATTTAAGTACAAATGCAATGAGAGTTTATATGCACAACTAAATACAACTTACAGTCCATGCAACTTTTACCAAATTCACTGAATCAGCCGAAATCCATAATGATTCCTTACAAAGTCTGGTACCAGCTTGGTCTCTGCATTTCTTTTAACTTCAAGTAACTGAGCTTTGACTTGCTGCAGTTCTTCATCTTCAGTATCACCAATATGATATATGGCAGCTCTGAGTGCAGAAATTGGAGTTCTTTCAAGTTCATCTCCCAGTCTGATTACCCTTGGATGTGTAGAATCTTCATTATAGCATAAACATCTTCTTTCAGAATTACTTCTACCTTAACATAATTATTCCTCATAGGAATTTCTCTTCCATCATCCTCAGTCATCATTAGAGTATACTCTGTCATTCTTGCACCAGAAATTCTGAGTAAATCTCTTATTGTCTTCAGAATATATTCTGACCATTTCCTGGTAATATCAGAATTTACCTCCAGTAGATAATGAATATATTGGAGCTCTTTGACAGATTTCTTCAGCACATCAGATTCAGATAATCTATAAGTTCTGCCATCAATCAGAAATAAGATCAATTTATCTTTTACTTCATAATCATCATGAGTATCCATCACTACTTGAGCAGAAAAGACTTTGTCAAGGTGCTTCTGTGTGATCTCTTTAAATGGCTTGTCAGTCAACGTGAATGGATCTCTAATATCAACTTCTATCCCAGTCTAGAATTTCTCTCTATCAGAACCTAATCCAGAAGTGTCTCTAGCTTGCTTGGCTTTTACTCCAAATGTTGCAAGTTGATTCAACATCTGATTTGTCTTAGGCTGAACTGGAATAGACTTGTTCCATAGCAGCTTCTTCTTGTCTTCTAATGTTAAGCTGTCTATGTCAACTTGAGCAATGTCAAAATTTGATGTCTTGATTAATTATTCAGAATTTAAATTTTTTAACTATAGGTTGATGTCTTGATGAATTGGTCAGAATTTGCAGTTTCATCTATAGCTTGTTGTTCTAAAATATCTTCACTCTAAACAACTTGAGCTATGTCAGATGTTGTCTTAGATTCTTCTGTCATCCTCTTTCTCTTTAGAGTTTTAACTATTTCATCTTCAGCAACAGTATTATCAAAGATTTGAACCATCTTGCACACAGGATCCATCAGAATTTGAGGAATCTTCATCTTCTGTTTCTTGACTATCTCCCCAACTTTTCCTTTTCCCTTATCTTTGGGATCAGTAGTAGTTTGAGATCTAGTCCTTGATCTAGGAATCTATGTGGCAGATCTTTCTCTTATTACTATACCTTTCTCCTTAGGTTTGGGAGGCTTCTTTGTATTAGAAGCTTTAGACTATAGTTTTGACTTTTCAGCATTAAATCTTGCTTCTTCTTCTCTAAGTTCCTCTAAATCCACTCCTGGATTATCCTTAAGGAACAGTCTATTTGCAAGTTCCTCATCTAAGGCTTGAATCTTAGGATTCTTGTAAAAGAAGGTTGCCTTCTTTCCCATAAACTTTAAGGTTTGCATGAATTTCTTCGAGTCTTGACTTCCACCTTAAATGAGAACATCAGACTTTGTCATCAGAATTTGATTATCAGAACTTGCTGTCAGAACTTGATCTTCAATTTCAGAACTTGTGAGCAACAAAGTTTGATATGTAGCTGAAGTCTTCTTTCCTTCCTTATCACTCATCTGAATAGCAGATTTATCAGAAATCTTACTATTAGGTACTTTCTGAATAGGAATTCTGATAACTTGCTTTCCTTGACTTTGACCTTTGCCCTAGTTAGGGTTTCCCTGGTCATCTCCAGAATTATCCTTTTTCTTTAGTGCCTTGCTAATTGAGCATTTGGACTTAACTACCTTCTCCCTCTTTTTGGCATCATCTGTCAGGAGTAGAGAAAGAAGGAGTTCCACTGAAGATTGGATCTCATTTAACTGAGTCTATTGAGCAGCTTGATTTTGTAAGACCTCATCCAGTTGGGCCTGCTGCTTGTCTTGAACAAGCTCAATAGCATCCACTTTTTCTTGAATTGGTCTGATAAACCTCTTCTTATCTAGTTTGAGCATCATGTCTAGCTTAGCAGCTGTTTCCTGAAGTTTATCAACCTTTTCATGAGTCTTGGAGTGTAAACCTTGAAGATTTTAGTACTGAGAGCAGTGACTTTAAGTTGTGTTTTGAAGTCAGAATTTATCAGCAACTTATCAGCTTTTGCAACATGATCTGTCAGAACAGGTGGGCTGGGAATGAAGTCAGGTTCATTCCACTTCTTTGTCCATTCAACTCTGTAAGTCATATGTCATAGCCTATTTGTATATTCGAGGATTCAACTCAACTCAAATAAGAATGTAATAAGTAAATAGTGGATCTACCGTCAGAGAGATCTCGCAAAGTAATATTTGTCAAAGGATTCAGAAACAAGGTTCATCTACAGACTTGAGGAGTTAATTCACTGGAAGAAGTTCAAGAACTTGATCATGCCTCAGTGATATAAATCAAGATCGTGGATTTAATCAAGTGACAGAGATCTCGTCAAAGTATCAATTAATTACAAGGATTTAATCTGAAGAAAATCAAAGTGTCAGAGTCAAGACATGAAGAAACGTCACGGAAGTTAGTCACTCATGAACCAGACAGTACATCGAGTGTCAACGTTGAAGTGATGGAATTGATTCATAATTTTCAGTGATTTTCAGAAGATTTGCAGAAGAATGGTTGCTGCTCAAGACTAGAATTAATTCTCTATTAATTAATTAATTCATCTAATTTAATTAAGAAAATAAATTATATCTGCGAAGAATAATTTATTTATTAATTGAATTAATTGATTAATTAATTCTGAATTAATTTTAGGAATTTTCAGAAGTTTAATTGGATTAAATTCAAGTCTTAAATCAGCAAGACAAATGGAAATGAACTAGCATGACAATCTGGATTGTCATACCGATTGTCATGCCAAGTCATTTCCATTGTCATACCGAAAGTTACTCTAGGAGGATAATTGTCTTGCTAGTTCATTCTGATTGTCATGCTAGTTCATTCAGATTGTCTTGCTAGTTCATTCAATTGTCCTACCGAAAGTCTTGCCAGCTATAGGATTGTCATGCCAATTCAATTCTATTGGTTTGTTGATTAAAAAGAAGCAGAAGACCTTCTTTCAATTATCCATCATTCAAACAGAAGAACAAAGAACAAGAAAAGCAGCCGCCTTGAAATATTACATTTTTCATCTGTTTAATTCAAGATCAATTTCTAGATTGTAAAGTTAAATCCAATCAACTAGAAATCTTTATCTTGTTCTTGTGTAACAATCTAGCGGATCAAAATCCCTAGAACTTAATCTCAAATTGCGTTTAGCATTTGAATCTTTTTATTACAAAAATAGAAAAAGTTCATGTCGAATTTATTCTAGATTTGTGATAATTAATTTGAGATTAATTCCTTGTAATCGATACAGTTGTTGTAACACCTTTCAAGTTTAATAATATTTTTATTTAACTTGAATTTTGTTTCACATTTTTTATTCCGCATTTATTCGATTATTTGGTACCGTTTGTATTCAACCCCCCCTTCTACAAACACATTGGGACCTAACAATTGGTATCAGAGCCTTCTGATTAACGAACAAATCAAGATCCTAGACTTTTGTGATTTTTCAACTCCTTGAATTTTTATTTATTCAAAAATTCATAATGACTTCACATAAAGTTGGAACCGTTAAAATTCCACAATTTGATAAAGAGAATTATATCATGTGGAAGAAGAAGATGCTATTATTTTTACAAGTTGCAAATCCCAAATATTCAAACTTGTTAAAGAAGGGTATAAAAACTCCGATGGTTATTGAACCGGAGGTAATAATAGATGGTGTGGTGACTACTGAAGCTAGAACCTATCCAAAAGAGAAAGGTGAGAAGGAAGAAGCCTCCTTGGATGCCAGCCTTCAATTAATATTAATTGATTCCCTTGATCCCTTGATGAACAGACATGTGATGAACTGTAAAAATTCCAAACACATGTGGGAAACTATTGAGGTGATTAATGAAGGCACAGAGGAAGTTAGGGAGAACAAGTTGGAAATCCTAACCTCTGAATATGAACATTTCAAATCAAATCCAGGAGAAGGAATTACTGAAGTGTTTGAGAGGTACAATACGTTGATCAACAACCTGAACATCAATGGAAAGTATTATTCAATCAGGGAGGTCAACAAAAAGTTCCTTTTAACACTGCCAGCTCATCTTGAACATAGAATCACTGCCATTAGAGAAGCTAGAGATCTGAGTGAGATTTCTTTGGACAGGCTCTATGGAGTGTTAAAAACCTATGAGTTGGAGAAGATTCAACAGAAGGAAGTCTACGGGAAGGATAGAATGGTCAGCACATCTACTGCACTTGTAGCTGAAGGTCAACAACAACAACAATCTCAACAGTTAGAAAGAATGGTACAGTTTTCCAAGGGTGAGGAAAATGAGTTAGTAGCAGAATATGATCCTCCTACTACAAATCAATCAAGTGATGATTTTTATTCCTTGGAAGAGCTGGAGCAATTGGAAGACGAGTCAATGGCCCAAATTGTCAAGAGATTCTCCCATATCAGATTCAAGAGGAATCCCAAGCTTAAGTACAAGTCCAACTACAACAAATTCCAGAAAGGTGGATCTTCATCCTCTAACACCAGCAGTGGTGGGTACAAAACAGGGATGGTTGATCGAAGCACCATTAGATGCTATAACTGCAATGAGTTGGGACACTTTGCCACAGAATGTAGGAAGCTAAAGCAAGTAAGAAAGAACTCTGAAAGGGCTTATCTGGCAAAGGGAAGAAGCTGGGATGATACTGACAGTGAAGATGAAGATGAAGGAAATCTTGCTCTTATGGCTGTTGATGGAAAAGCTTCATCGTCAAGAATAGAGGTAAAACTTTCTGATGCTGAAATGGTTTATCATCTAAGAGGTAACTTAGATTGTGCACGTCGTGATAATGAACTGTTAAGTTTAAAGATCACAGACCTTGAGAAAGAGGTCAATGAATTAAGACTTGTGCACATTAATCAAGACAAATTAAAAGAACATGTATCTTTTCTAGAGAATAGAGTTGACTGTTATAGAAAACTCGAAACTATTCTCAAAGACAAGATCACCGGTCTTGAGACTAAGGTTAGAGCCTACTTCAATTCTTGTTCGAAGGCTAAAGAGTTCTACAGTAAGCAAGCTGTTAATCAAACATCTGGAATAGGTTATGATTATAATGCTGCTATTGGAGAATTAGGCATAAACTCCCCTCCTCATGTATGTGCTAAAGGGAGGGAAGTACCACATGTGCTTAAGGGTGTTGATGAACCCCTCTATAAAGCATCAATTGCTGAACCATTTGATGCGACCTCTTTTGTTATTCAAGAAGAAATACGTGCTGAAGATCATGCTTATGAGAAGATTGTTTCCAAGTCAAGTGAGTCGAAAGTTCCAGTCAAAGTTGTGAAAGCAACTGAGACTAACTCAGACACACATGAGTTGGATAACAATAATGCCATGTCTACCATGCATAAATTGCCTGCTGTTAATCACTCTCATAAAGCATGTGGTGTTGCTAATTGTATGTCTTGTGCTTTTAATATGATGTATGCTTATTTTAATGGTAAGCATGTGTCTAATGATAAGACTACTCCTCGTCAGCATGTGAATAACAAGAAGCATGATAGGTCTAAGACTGCTAGTCCTTCTAAGGATAGAAAGGAGACATTTGTGCCTAAGCTTAAACAGAAATTTGTTAAGGCTGTTAACAAGGTCAAATGTTCAGTCATTGAGAATGTTGAGACCATTAAAATTAAAAATGTTGTTTTGTCTGACAAAGGACAGTTCTACAAGTATGCCGGGCCCAACCAAGTTTGGGTTCCGAAGAAGGTCTAATCCATTTGAAGTGCAGGGCAGTATACAGGTGTAACCGGTAGTGTGGATTCTTGACAAGTGGATCATCAAGACATATGACCGGAGATAGAGCCCTGCTATCAAATGTGGTTGAGAAAGCTGGCCCCCTGGTTACCTTTGGAGATAACAGCAAAGGTTTATCTGAGGGATATGGCTGTTTGCAAGCTGGGAATGTTATCATTGTAATTTTGTATATTGTGCTAGGTTATTATCAGGAAGCAGTATCCAACATATAGCACCAGTGACGAGACTTGAGAATATTACGACATATCAGGCACCTGCTGCACATTACACTTGGAATTGGACTCTAGTAAAATGTGTACAAGTGTACTCCTGGTTGGTGAGTCAAAAGAGGAAGTCAGTGCACCACAGTTCATGGACTTTGCAGCTGCAGATCTATTGGACTATGCAATCTCTTCTTCACAGTCTCACTTCAGGTTGGTATGAACTAGTGTACTACTCAAGCAATCGTCAAGAACATGGTATGGCACTCTAACTGAAGTTATAATTTTATATGAATAAGTAGAGTCGTCATATTAATAACTATCTTATCACTAAGCACAATCATATTGTTTTATATGTGCAGTGGTATATTGCTTATGCAACATAACAATTAGTATCTAAAGTACTTGACAAGTATCGGTCAATGATATGTTGTTAACATTATGTTGCAGATATTTGTAAGCTTTTGACATGAATGAGAATTACTTAGACTTTACACTAAGTGATCAATGTTTTATCAAAAACTCATTCATATTGAAAAATAAAATCAAACTTCTTTCTACATTAGTGATTTCTTATGTCATGTAAAATCTTTTGAAATCACTATTGTAAATCATTTTCTCTCTATTACCATATATTCTGTGTTACAGGTTCAGTCTCCAATGACTTTCTTTCATTGACAGTCATGAGGTTGAAAACCCACAACGTCTATCCCAGACTGTAAAGACAAACACAAAAACAGAACCAACCAACACTCTCTTACCACTAAATATAGTATGAATGAGCGTGAGGGAGATAGTGCCTAGTGCACCACATAAGGAAGGTTCTGTAGTCAACCCAGTAGCTCTGTCTCCTACATAGATGAGTAGTATTTAAACCGAGACAACTTCTAACCCCCATACATCTTCTCAAAAAGATGTAATGGCTGAAAAGGCACAAAAACAGTTACTAGATTCATTCTCTCAACAGGGTGAGTCTATTGAATTTTGCCTGTCGGCCAAGGTATCCGATGTAGTGTCACCACTTCAAATATAATCAATTCTTGATGCACAAGGAGAGGTTACACACACAAAGGATGAGTTGACGGAAACAAGAGTTTTGACCATTTTAAGGTCAGATTCGATTGTTCAAGGTTCGTTAGTGGACCAATTGCCTTTACAGGTGTTAGGAGAGGATACTGATCCAAAAGCCATATGTCAGTGGTCAGTGTCTACCTCCCCAGGCTTAAATCCCCTGGATGCATCTGCGGATAGTGGATCTGACATAGGTGCAGATCGGCAACTTGTTGACAATGATTCAGATATTACCTGATAAGTCACAAGGAAGTGTCTTTACAGACATTAGAAGGGAACTTTGATCTTTATGCTAAATTCTTTGGATCATTGTTTACCTTCCCAGAATTCAAATCTGGAACCCCAAAAGGGAAACTAGCAACTTGTAGATTATGACTCAGATTTATCTGACGAGTTTAACAAGGATGGGGATTTGTGAACTCCCATTGCACCACCTGTGACCTCCTTTAAAGATGGCTAAGGTGATTTTCCTTGCAGGTACAGCTGGATTATGGAGCTATGAGAGAAGAGTGATACACTTGTGAGAATGAGTGTAAACACGAGTGGAGAGAAGAGTGAAACACATGTGAGGTACACTAAAACAGAATCACACACTCACAGTGAGGAAGAAAGAGAAACTACTTGTTATTTCTTTTCCAACCAAGTGAAATATGAGAACTCCTTCAGACGACGGCATACATTCCTTTTTTAAGGGGGAGATAAAAGCTTAAGTAATAGTTTGGAGGATTCCTCAACTAAGGGGGAGAAATAGCAGGGAGGAAGAAAAAGATCATATGTACACTACACCACACCATTGTTGTTTGTAACTACGGATCCTATTGTACGGGAGAGGTGGTAGACACAAGGTGATTTCCTAGTAAGGGAAGAAGCTGTTAGGGGAGTACCATTGGTTTTTATCTGCGGATCCTATTGTACGGGAGAGGTGGTAAAACGAAGGTGATCTTCTTTAATCAGTTGATTCTCATAGGGGGAGAAGCAAGAGATATGGGCTTCTCAACAGGAAATGTGGTTGTACAAATGAAGATGGAACTACTTGAAGATATGTTCAGTCTAGAGGAACATCTACTTGGAATCTGGAAAATGTTAAATCTCATCCAGAACTTTTCTGCTATTTACTTTGCATGTATGTTTATATCTTTTTCTTATTTGTTAGTTGAGTTATCCTCTAGGTATTTGTGTGTTATTGTCTAACAAACAAATAGGGGGAGATTGTAAGTCATATGTCATAGCCTATTTGTATATTCGAGGATTCAACTCAACTCAAATAAGAATGTAATAAGTAAATAGTGGATCTACCGTCAGAGAGATCTCGCAAAGTAATATTTGTCAAAGGATTCAGAAACAAGGTTCATCTACAGACTTGAGGAGTTAATTCACTGGAAGAAGTTCAAGAACTTGATCATGCCTCAGTGATATAAATCAAGATCGTGGATTTAATCAAGTGACAGAGATCTCGTCAAAGTATCAATTAATTACAAGGATTTAATCTGAAGAAAATCAAAGTGTCAGAGTCAAGACATGAAGAAATGTCACGGAAGTTAGTCACTCATGAACCAGACAGTACATCGAGTGTCAACGTTGAAGTGATGGAATTGATTCATAATTTTCAGTGATTTTCAGAAGATTTACAGAAGAATGGTTGCTGCTCAAGACTAGAATTAATTCTCTATTAATTAATTAATTCATCTAATTTAATTAAGAAAATAAATTATATCTGCGAAGAATAATTTGTTTATTAATTGAATTAATTGATTAATTAATTCTGAATTAATTTTAGGAATTTTCAGAAGTTTAATTGGATTAAATTCAAGTCTTAAATCAGCAAGACAAATGGAAATGAACTAGCATGACAATCTGGATTGTCATACTGATTGTCATGCCAAGTCATTTCCATTGTCATACCGAAAGTTACTCTAGGAGGATAATTGTCTTGCTAGTTCATTCTGATTGTCATGCTAGTTCATTCAGATTGTCTTGCTAGTTCATTCAATTGTCCTACCGAAAGTCTTGCCAGCTATAGGATTGTCATGCCAATTCAATTCTATTGGTTTGTTGATTAAAAAGAAGCAGAAGACCTTCTTTCAATTATCCATCATTCAAACAGAAGAACAAAGAACAAGAAAAGCAGCCGCCTTGAAATATTACATTTTTCATCTGTTTAATTCAAGATCAATTTCTAGATTGTAAAGTTAAATCCAATCAACTAGAAATCTTTATCTTGTTCTTGTGTAACAATCTAGCGGATCAAAATCCCTAGAACTTAATCTCAAATTGCGTTTAGCATTTGAATCTTTTTATTACAAAAATAGAAAAAGTTCATGTCGAATTTATTCTAGATTTGTGATAATTAATTTGAGATTAATTCCTTGTAATCGATACAGTTGTTGTAACACCTTTCAAGTTTAATAATATTTTTATTTAACTTGAATTTTGTTTCACATTTTTTATTCCGCATTTATTCGATTATTTGGTACCGTTTGTATTCAACCCCCCCTTCTACAAACACATTGGGACCTAACAAACTCCTCTGTGAGTGTCCTCCCAAGGAACAGGAGCATCTTCTTCATCAAATTTAAACAGTGCCTCCTTGCCAAGAATTGGAGCATTGACTGGAGCACTTGCTGGAGCACTGTCTCCAGAATTTGATAAAATCTCATCATCTTCTGATAACACCAGATTGTGTGTAACTGAAGGAGATTCTGGAGCAACTTCATCTGTTTCCAAATTCTGATCTTCAGGTTCCAAATCCAGAATTGGTGTAGTAGAAATTTCAGCATTTAGTATTGGAGAAACATGTGAAGTTGACTCTTTTGCTGGTGATGCTTCCAGATACAAAACATTTGGAATATTCAACCTGTGAATGTCAATTTCAGGACTTAACTCTGAATCTTCAACTGAGGCAGTTTCTTTAAATGGAGAGTGAGGTGGAGAAATCACAGATTCTTGTACAGGTTTTGATTTGTGGACTTCAGGAATTTCAGATTCCTGAATCAGAACTTCTTCAGGTGTTGGCAGGGCTTCAATCACAATAGGTTCTGATGAGATCAGAGATTCCTGATCCCCTTCCTCAGCATCTTCAGCATCCTTAAATTGAATTTGTGCAAGATGCACACCTACTCTTGTCTTCCTCAATTTTGATTTTCTAGATGGAGGGGTTGTTGGATTTTTAATCGCAGCGGAGGCATGGTAAAACACTTTTACACATACAAAATCCAAATAAAAGCATATAAATCATGATTAAAATATATGAATCGATTACTAACCTTTAATAGCGATCCAAAAGCAACGATCGGAGATCCTTAGCAGCTGCTCCTCAAACGTGAAGCACTCCACCGGTATCCACCAAGAAAACAACGTTAAGGAGGAGGAGGAGGTGGAGAGAATTAGGTTTTCTAAAAACTTTTTGGGTTATCTTAAAAATAGGGTTTATAATAATATATTTATAGGCAAAATTTTCAGCTGAAATTTTTCCATAAAATATTATTATTATTAACCCATTTATTATTCTCATTAATAATTAAAACACCTTTTAATTATTAATCCTTTTTCTAAACACTTTAGAAATAATTCTCTCTCTTGATTTAATTTCCAAAAATTAAATTCTTAATTAATAATATTAAGAACTTTTATTAATTAATTTATAATCAATTAAATCTAATTTAATCAATTATTAAATTTGCCAATTAATTATTTATTTCATAAATAAATAATTATCAGCCATTATTAATTAATTCCTCTACCATTAAATCATTCTCTTTTTATGGCGTGACCCTGTAGGTTCAATATTAAGCCGGTAGTAGAAATAAATAATAATAAAACTATTTTATCATTATTTATATAAATTCTCTAATTTATTAAATATAATTAATTAATTAATCATATTTATTCTACATCGTGAGGGATACTTCTCAGCATATCGCGACTATCCGGATAATACGAATTCACTGCTTAGAATACCAAGAACCTATTCAGTGAATAGTTATCGTACAATAAACTCCTTCTACCCTACAATCTCCTGATTAAATACAAGGCATGGATCTCGTGTCAAGCCTATCTAATTTAATCACTTGCTTACCATTTACTATGCTTAGTTCTATGCAAATTAGAAACTCCTTTCTAATTTCATTCACTCTGGCCAGAGATTCCTGAACTAGCATAAGTGGATCAGCCTTGAACATTCGCTTCCTTCACTGGAAGGGGTAGATCCTTTATTGATCATACACTATCTTCGTGTACAAATTCCTATACCCAGTAGAGCCCTAATAATTGTCCCTGGAGACTAAGAACTAAACCAAAGCATAGTTCAGTGTACACAAGATGACTATGATGACCTCAAGTCTAAGGATACTTGTACAACTATCACTATGTGAACAACTGCTGACACGTGAGTGAACTCCATCAGTTGTTCAGCTGTGCGAGTCATGTTTAGTGAACTTATTCTATAATAAGCACCTACATACTAGCTATAGTGTCACCACACAAATATCTATGAGACCAGACATCCTTCATAATGAAGCATGCATAGTATGTACCGATCTTTGCGGATTATTAATTACCAGTTAGTAATCCTATGATCAGGAACTATTTAAGTTTAGAGTTATCATCTTTTAGGTCTCACTATTATGATCTCATCATAATCCATAAAAAGCTTTACTCTAAACTATGGTATATCTTATTTAAACACTTAAATAGATAGAGCCCGTAATAAAAACAAAACAAGTCTTTTATTAATATCAATGAAATCAAAATAGATTACATAAAAAGTTATTCCTAAATCCTAATACGTGATTGGACTTAGGACATATTCCTTTCAATCTCCCACTTGTACTAAAGCCAATCACTCTGGTATCTAATACCCATCTTGTCTTTATGACGATCAAAGTGACTTTCATAAAGTAGCTTTGTGAGTGGGTCTGCTATGTTGTTATGTGTGTCAACTCTAATTCAATACAACACAAGAAATGTTATCACGCTCCCACTAACCCTTTTGTAGACACATGGTTCATCTACGTTTTTCATAAAACCAAACTCTTTGATTATCTCATCAAAATGGATGTTCCATCTACGAGAAGCTTGCTTTAAACCACATATGGTTCGCAGCAGCTTATACACTAGGTTTTCATTTCTCTTGGAAAGAAAACCATCTGGCTATTTGCCAGATCTCATAGTCGTAGTAAGCAGCATTCGCAAGCAAAATCCGAACTGATTTTAACAGGGCTACAGGTAAAAGGTTTCATCAAAGTCAATCCATTGCCTTTGTTTGAATCCTTTTCCCAAAAGCCTGACATTAAAGGTCTCCACCTGGCCATCTGCTCTAATCATTCTTTTGTATCCCGCATATATAGATTTCATTCCGGATTTCATGGCACTATGCCATTTCTCTGAGTCAACACTACTCATTGCCTCATTATAGGTCACAGGGTCGTCATCATCAATGATCGACAACTCATTGTCATTCTCAATGACAAGGCCATATTACCTCTCAGGTTGGCGAGACACTCTCCCTGACCTACGAATGTGCTGTTCCACAGAAGGTTGTTCAGTCAGAACAGGTGTTTCCACTTGATCCGTAGTAGTTTGTGCTTCTTGAACTTCATCAAGTTCAATTTTGCTCCCACTGTTTCCTTCAAGGATAAACTCCTTTTCCAAGAAGGTAGCATGTCTGGAGACAAACACCCGATGATCGGTGTAAAAGTAATACCCTAAAGTCTCTTTAGGATATCCCACAAAACTACATTTTACGGATCGATATTCCAGCTTATCTGGGTCAACTTATTTGACATAAGCTGGACATCCCCAAATCTTAACGTGTTTAAGACTCGGTTTCCTTTCTTTCCATATCTCATACGGAGTTTGAGGAACAGATTTGGAAGGCACCTTATTCAGTAAATATGCTGAGGTTTCCAATGCATAACCCCATAGGAATACTGGAAGATTTGCATAGCTCATCATGGACCGAACTATATCTAACAAAGTTCGATTTCTCCTTTCAGATACCAATCTGGAGGCGTCCACTGGGAGACTATACCATTTACTTTGAGATAATCCAGAAACTCTCCATTCAAGTATTCACCACCTCGATCTAATCGAAGAATTATAATACTATGTTTGGTTTGTTTCTCCACTTCATACTTATACTCTTTGAACTTTTTAAAGGCTTCAGACTTGTGTTTCATCAAACACATATCCGAATCTAGATCTATTATCTATGAAAGTAATGAAGTATGAAAATCCACCCATGGCTTGCGTAGACATTGGTCCACATACATCTGTGTGTACCATTCCTTGCAAATTTGCAGCCCTCTCTCCATGTCTACTAAATGGAGACTGCAGTGCCACAATGAAGTGAGATTTTCATCATCCCTTTTCTTTTATTAGTTTGTTCAATCTGAAGTAAATTATGTCACATTTATACAGACCATTATTTAAAGTACCACGTCCATAAAGAATATTATCTCTAAGAATAGAACATTCATTATTCTCAATAATAAATGAAAATCCAGCCAAGTCTAACATTGGAATAATATTCCTCACAATCGAGGGAACAAAATAACAATTATTTAAAAAACAATAGTTTTGCCCGTAGGCATATGTAAATGAAATGATTCTACATCTTCAGCAGCAACTCTTGCTCCATTTCCCATCAGTAGAATCACCTCCTCTTCCTCAAGAGTCCTACTTCTCCTTAGTCCCTGCAACAAATTGCAGATATGAGAACCACAGGCGGTATCTAATACCCAAGTAGAAATTTGATTTAATGACATATTCACTTCTATCATGAACATACCTGAATCAGAAGCGGTAGTCTCACTACCCTTCTTCTTCTTCAATTCTGCAAGGTATACCTTGCAGTTCCTCTTCCATTGCCCCACCTTGTTACAGTGAAAGCAGACAACTTTGCTCTTGAGGTCTTCAGCTTTTGGGGGAACCGACGTTTTCTCACCTACTTTCTTCTTCTTGGAAGGGTTCCTCTTCCTTTTCTTAGGATTGGAACCTTCACCAATTAGAAGAACAGAACTCTTCTTAGGGGGAAAATTCGATTCCGCAGTCTTCAACATGTTGTGGAGTTCAGGCAGGCTGACATCCAACTTATTCATGTGAAAGTTCACAACAAACTGCGAGAACGAACTCAGAAGCGATTGCAAGACCAAGTCTTGGCTCAGCTCCCCATCCATGGCAAAACCAAGTTGTCCAGGACGTTCAATCAAATTGATTATCTTAAGTACATGGTCATTCACAAATGATCCCTCAGACATCCTACAACCGAACAGCTCCTTCGATATCTCATATCGAGCTGTCCTCCCTGCCCATCATACAACTCTTGTAGATGCATGAGGATAGTGTGAACATCCATATGCTCATGTTGCTTCTGTAGCTCAATGTTCATGGAAGCTAGCATGATGCATTGAGCAACATTTGCTGTAATATTCGGGATATATCGTATAATTATTTTTGCTATTATATAATTATTATGTGTGTTCAGTATCTATTCAATGAGTTAATTGTTAAGTGTTATCTGTACTTGAATATTAAAAAAAAAATATTAATTGAGTATTTTAATTTTTATATGTCCAAAATAAAATATAGATAATTATCATATCTCCCTAATTATTTTTATGTTGGTTTATGGATTTATAAGAATCATATGAAATTTCTAAAATCTTTTTCCGGTTAATTAAAATCTATTTTATAAAAACGGGAACCAACCGACATCAACCATTGTTACGTTTTTGGAACCCGAAACTCTTTCGAGAACTCCTTTCTAACCTAATTGTAATATTCCGAGCATATTCCATGTTTCGACTTTTTCGATCCGGCGTACGGTTTGTCCTGCGCGGGTCCCGGCGCAACATTTTCGATACAATATTCATTTCGGTAAATCAATAAAACCCGTATTTTCGATAAATGGGAGCTTTTTATTAAACTATCACAATTATCACATCGTAATACGTGTAACCAGGCGCTGAGACCAAGACCGCAGTACAAATTGTACTGATTTGGATAATTATCCCGAAAACCGATACCGTTTGGATCAGTTTTTACAAATAAACGTACCGTTTTATATCCGGAATGATCCAACGGGATACTAATTTTCTGTAATTATAAATAGCCATTTACCGTAATTTATTTCGTATCAAAATCAATTGCAGACAGATAATTATATAATTTTCAGAGAAAAACCCTAATTTCCTAAAACTGTTCTAAGAATCAAACAAGCATTTGGAGGTGTTATTGAATTCGGTTTGGAAAGCTCGAGTAACCAATCTGAAGGTCTTGAAGAGCTCTACCAGATTCTGTAATCCATACACCTGCAGAAATCAAGGTTATTTTTTTAAAAAATTATTTATTTTTGAATTTATTTTATTAAAAATATGAATTTTTGTTCGGATGATTGTTTGTATGATTTGATGATTGCTTGTAGAGCTTGTTTTCCTCATGATTTTCATATGTCATACGTCTGATTTGGAATTCAATAACATGTTCAAATTTGAGTTTGATTTTCGAATTTTAAAATTAGGGTTTATAACCCGTATGAATGTTCTTAATTGAAATTTGGGGGTTTCTTATTCTGTGATAGATTGATGTTGTGTTATAGTGGGTCGTGTTCTCTGTGAAATTTGCAATCTAGTCGTATAAGTTTCATGAACCAACGAGGTTTGTAGAGAAGGGAGTTGTGTTTTGAAGTTTTCCGATGTTCGCCGGAAACTGGAAAATTTCACGGCCAAATTCCGGCCAACTCAGGGATTGTTAGGATGAATTGATTGCATGGTTGTGTTCCTGGTGTTGTGTAGATGTGATCTGGAGGTGATGGTGGCCTGAGCATCCTTGGAACGTGTTCTCCGGCCATCCCCGACTGTTTTCCGGCGCCCCCTGGAAAATTACAGTTTAGTACCTATAGTTTTGAAAACGATGCAGTTTGGTCACTGTAGTTTCCAGACTTTGCAAAAATTGGATTTCTGTTTTAAAAATGTTTAAAAATCATATTTCTTACTTATTTTTATTATAAAAATTCGTTTTTAATTTCTGAAAATTCTAAAAATTATTATTTTAATTCTGAAAATTATTTTTAATTCACAAATAAATCTAAATTAATTAGTTAATTAATTTCAGTTAATTTCTAATTGATTAATTGGTCAATTAATTCGAAAATTAATTGTTTAATTGATTTAATTAATTATTAATTGATTTTAATTAATTATTTAATTATATTTAATTATTTAAAAATGATTTAAAAATTCTAAAAAATAGTTTCGAGCTTTAAAATATTATTCTAAATTATTTCCAAGGCTCGATAATTATTCTAAAATTATTTCGGAGCCAGAATTGGCCAACCGAACCCTATTTATTAACCCGAAATTGATCCAACGACCCGTTTTAATTTCGAAAAATATTTTAAAAATCATTTTAAATACTAGAAAGCCTATTTATGACCCGAGACTTCTTTATAAATAATATATCATTGATTACGTGATGTATTATGTGCTATATGTGACTTGTTAATTGACTATCAGTCTATATATTCGGTGTTTACTTGATTATTGCATAACTTTCAATCCGTTAATCGGATTTGGGTAAAACAAAGGGTAGATAGAAGTATGTGTTGAATAGAATTCCATGAAAAAATTATTGATAGATGCTTATGATATGTGAGCAGAAGAGGCAAGACGTAGGAAAGGGAAACAGAGAGTTAAGGAGTAAGACGGTTGTGATTGGAAGCGAGTGCAGTGTAGTAAGCTAATATCAGGCAAGTATTCCGAACTTTCTCGAAATATTGTAATACGTGATAATCTTGTTGATATTGCAAGTGCTTTGAAGCACTGAAACCTAAACCCTGATTCCAGTTATTGTTCTTGAGCCATGAACCTTATTCTTTCTAGACCATTGATTGTTGTATACCCAAACACGAATCTCAAGTATACGATACTACTCCACAAATACATGCAAACAAAATCCCAAACACTGAACTGAATTACTTGTACATTCAATCATTGTATCCTATGCATTGAAAGCCCAAATCTTTGAAACCCTGAAATGTTGATTTCTTTGTTATCCAATTCTTTCATTACCCAGCACCCAAGCTTTTAAATTACCTTATTGATCCTTACAAGGATTGAAACCCTTTCAATGTTAAACACTCATTGTTGTTAATGATTCTGGTTATTATTTATTATTGCATATTCTGTTATTATGTTAGAATTGGATTGTTTTTATAAAATTGTGGACCAGATTCGTGGTCAGACCATATAATGGTCAAGTTAGGCCAATGTGTGCCTTGGATCCAGTAGTTAGAGCAATGCTGTGTGCCTTGCTCGGGGTTAGTGCGTGACTGATCAGCAGCCTAACCTTGGTTTTTAAATTAAAAGTATAATATCCAATTCTAAATCATAATCCAATGTTCACTTGATATCATAATCATATTCACCTGATGATCATTATTCTCAATTTTGTCATTGTGACTTGCTGAGCTAGTTAGCTCATTTGTGTGATGTTGTTTATAATATTTCCAGTTAAAAAGGAACCAGTTGGTAGCGAGGATCCCCAGTCCAGCGCGAGAGCTAGGGGTTCAGGTTGAGAAAGCTGAGCTAGTAGGCTTCTTTTGGGATAATTTAAGTTTGTAAAAGTTTGTACTAATGTTTAATACTCAGTTTGAGTTTGAATTAGTTGGGATTTGAACGGTTTGTAATATATTAGTGTGTGTGGCTTGTGTGCATACTTTAACCTGTTGCGGTCCGTGGTGCTTGGTAAGTAGGGTCACTGCATATATTATTATTATCTTTATTATTGTTATAAGCAGGTTATAAATAAGGTGTGTGTGTGGACCCCAAACTTCTGACCCGGGTTTGGAGGGCGCCACAGGTTTGGTATCAGAGCTACAGGTTATAAGTCACTGACACAAGCCTAGGTTGACGGGAATGGGTAGAGGGATAGGATTAGAAGTAAGGTATAGGATGATAGAACGTCGAGAGGTTGAGTGTTATGGTATAACAGGTATTAGTATAGTTTGCGTCGTGGTACGAGATTCTTATATAACGATATGATTTCAGATAGCAGAGATGGCCGACTCTTTTATTCCCATATCAGCTGATCACTCAGAGCCTTCAGTTGGAACACCAGCATCGGATCCACATCCTGTTATTCCACCAGCATTGGCTATTCTACCTCCACCGGTGTTGCAGCCCGTACCATTGCAGGCTATTCCACCTCCAGGCATGAGGCCACCTGTTAGAGGACCCCCACCTGCTGATTCAGGCTTTACTAGTCATTCAGTCACAGGAGTACCTTTCCAGTTCTCTTCCTATCCTGTCCCATATCATCAGTTTGAGGCTTGCCTTATGGAGCAACGATTCCTACAGGGTCAGATCCAGGAGTTCTTGCATATCATGCGTACCAGAGAGATGGGGAGTGGTGAGAGGCGACTTAGGGAGAGGCTCCAGGCGTTTCGTAGAGCAGCTGCTGTGAGGATTGCTGAGGCTACACATGAGGACATCACCCCTGATTTCCTAGTAGAGTGGGCTAAGTGGGTTCTGGAGGAGCTTGAGGAGATAGGAGGTGCAGATTTGCCATGAGTTAGAGATTCTGAGATGGAGATGCTGAGCAGTGTTGTTATGATTATGTAGTATGTACAGTAGTGTATAGTGTGTATCAGTAGACTTTTGAGTTGTATTTATAGACTAGTGATGTTGACTAGTGAGTAGGTTATTGTACCCTTTTTGCTTTTACTTTCGAAGCGTCGTTACGCTTGTACTACCTAAAACTTTTGATCTATATATATCAGTACCTTTTTCCTTTCCAACACTGTCATTTACTTTATCGCACCTGTTTTACTTTACCTTATTTATTGCACCAGTATACCCTGTGATACCATGTACCCTGTTTTCCATAACTGTTTATATTCTGTAAAGAAGCATGCAATTTACTTAGTTACAACTATTTTCAAAAAGAGATATTCCTGTTTTACAAAACTTTTCTTTTATACAAAGATTTGATTCAAAAGCTAAATAAATTGATTGATTCTTTACAGAAAATGCCTCCCAGAAGAAATACCCGCACCAACCCCCAGAATGAAGAAACCAACAACAACAACAATAACAACCAAGATGATACAAACCAGAATGTGAACCCAGGACCCATGGACCCAGCAATAGCCCAGATTCTTCAAATCTTGGCCCAACAAACAGTTCACCTGGCACAATAACAGCAGAGACAGACCAATCTCCAGGTAACTTTCAAAACTTTTCAGGCAGTAAACCCACCAGAATTCAAGGGTTCCTTAGAACCAATTGAAGCAAATGTGTGGTTAAAGGAAATAGAGAAGGCATTTGCCTTGGTAAAAGTGAAAGATGAGCAAAAGGTTGAATTTGCAAGTTACTATCTGAAGAATGAGGCCACCTATTGGTGGGAGATGGTGAAGACATTGGAAAGCACATATGTTATTACTTGGGAAAGGTTTAAGGAATTGTTTTTAGAAAAGTATTTTCCTCAGTTTGTTCAGGATCAAATGGAGCTGAAGTTTTTAGAATTAAAGCAAGGGAACATGTCGGTAACAGATTATGAGGGGAAGTTTGAGGAATTGTCAAGGTATGTGCCGTCGTATGTTGATACTGATAGAAAGAAAGCTAAGAGATTCCAGCAAGGCTTGAAGCCATGGATCAGAGGGAAGGTAGCTATTTTTGAATTGGATACCTATGCCGGGGTTGTACAGAAAGCTATGATCGCAGAGACAGAGAGTGAGATGTTCCAGAAAGAAAAGGAAAGCAAGAAAAGGAAAGTTGAGGGAAGTGAGGGTTAGTCATAAACAGGGAAGTTTCTAATTTTAAGAAGGGCAAGTTTCAGCCAGGGAGAAATTTTAATTTCAGGAGACAAAATACAGGAGACGGAGGCCAGGGCAATCGTCCAGCTAATGTGAATCAGCCGAATCAATTGAGATTAACTTTTCCAGATTGCCAAGTATGTGGAAAAAAGCATGGAGGAGTTTGTAACAAGTTGAATGTGGTATGTTTCAAATGCAACCAGAAAGGGCACTACTCGAGGGAGTGCCGAAATCAGCCAGCAAGAGAGCCAGCAAATAAGGATCAGCCTATCCGGAATCCAGTAGTGAAGGTTCCAGTCATTGGATTTACATGCTTTAAATACGGGAAGCCAGGACATATGGCCAGGGATTGCAAGACACCAGCCCCAGTCAGTAATGCATTGAGGATTATGGGATCTACCCCAACAGTGAATGAGACTCCGAGGGCTAGAGTTTTTGACATGTCGGTGAAGGATGCGATCCAGGATGCGGATGTCGTGGAAGGTACGCTTAATGTGAATTCTTTATGTGCCAAAGTGTTAATAGATTTGGGAGCAACTCGATCGTTTGTTTCACAAGATTTTGTTAGTAAGTTAAATTGTCCAGTTGGGTATTTAAATAAAATAATGACTGTGGAATTAGCAAATCAAGAACGTGTAACTGTTAACCAAGTTTGTGGGAATTGTGAGATTGAGATTTCTGGTAGTAAGTTTTGGGTAGATTTGATACCGTTTAAGTTAGGAGAATTTGACGTTATATTAGGAATGAATTGGTTATCCAAGCATGATGCTCAGATAGATTGTCGAAATAAGAAAGTAATGGTAGAAACGCCAGACGAAAGAATAGTAACGTTCAAGGGACATAAGCAGGTAAAGAAGTACTTAACAATGATTCAAGCCAAGAAGTTACTACGACAAGGATATGAGCATTTCGTAGCATATGTGATCGACAGAAGTCAGAAGCCAGCAAAACTTGAAGATATTCCAGTTGTGAAGGAATTTCCAGACGTGTTTCCCGACGAGTTACCAGGACTTCCTCCAGATAGAGAAATTGAATTTGCAATCGACTTAGCACCTGGAACCGAACCAGTATCCAAGGCCCCGTATAGAATGGCGCCCGTTGAGATGAAAGAGTTAGCAAAGCAGTTACAAGAGCTGTTAGAGAAAGGAGTAATCAGACCCAGCGTATCCCCGTGGGGTGCACCGGTATTATTTGTCAAGAAGAAAGATGGAAGCATGAGACTGTGCATCGACTATAGGGAGCTCAACAAATTGACAATCAAGAACAAGTATCCGTTGCCCAGAATTGATGATTTCTTTGACCAATTGAAGGGAGCCAAGTATTTTTCCAAGATCGATTTAAGATCGGGATATCATCAACTGAAGATTAAGCCAGAAGATATACCAAAGACAGCTTTTCGAACAAGGTATGGACATTATGAATTTCTAGTAATGTCTTTTGGATTGACCAATGCCCCGGCAGCGTTTATGGACCTGATGAACAGAATTTTCAAGGAATATTTGGACAAGTTCGTTATAGTATTTATAGACGATATTTTGATCTATTCAAAGACGGAGGAGGATCATGCGGAACATTTAAGGACAACTTTGGAGATTTTAAGGAAAAAGAAGTTATATGCTAAATTGTCGAAGTGTGAGTTCTGGCTACAGGAAGTTCAGTTCTTAGGACACATAGTCAGTAATGAAGGGATCAAAGTGGACCCAACAAAGATCGAGGCAATTACGAATTGGGAAAGACCGAGAACACCCACTGAGGTAAGAAGTTTCTTGGGATTGGCAGGATATTATCGACGATTCGTTCAGAATTTCTCAAGAATTGCAACACCGTTGACAAAGCTTACACGAAAGAATGAAAAGTTTATATGGAATGACAAGTGCGAAGAAAGTTTTCAGAAATTGAAGCGGAGATTAATCACAGCACCTGTTTTGTCACTTCCAGACGATCAAGGGAATTTCGTAATTTATAGCGATGCTTCTTACAAAGGATTAGGATGTGTTCTTATGCAGCACGAAAAGGTGATTGCGTATGCATCAAGGCAATTGACACCACACGAACAGAAGTACCCTACTCATGATTTGGAGTTAGCAGCCATAGTATTTGCTTTGAAGATTTGGAGACATTATTTGTATGGAGAAAAATATGAGATTTTCACGGATCACAAAAGTTTGAAATATATATTTACCCAGAAGGAACTTAATATGAGACAAAGGAGATGGTTAGAATTGATCAAGGATTATGATTGCTCGATTAATTATCATCCCGGTAAGGCGAACGTTGTAGCAGATGCGTTAAGTCGGAAGGAAAGGTTAAATGTGTTATCCGTACCTGAAGAGATATATAAAGAATTTCAAAAATTGGAATTGGAGATTAGAATTTACAAGCCTGAGGAAGCAAAAGTGTACAGTATGATTTTCCAACCGGAGTTATTGGAGAAAATAAAGAAATGCCAGAAAGAGGTAATGGATCAAGATATAAATAGTTTGGTAGGTGAGGAATTATGCACGCAACAAGATGATCAAGGTATTCTTAGGTTTTCTTCAAGAATTTGGATTCCACCAGTAACGGAGCTAAAAAATGAAATTTTACAAGAGGCACATAGTTCAAGATATTCCATCCATCCAGCGAGTACCAAAATGCACAGAGATTTAAAGAAGAATTATTGGTGGCCAGATATGAAGAGGGAAATTGCGAAATGGGTTAGCAAATGCTATACCTGTCAGAGAGTTAAAGCAGAGCATCAGAGACCAAGTGGATTGCTACAGCCATTGGAGATTCCAGAGTGGAAGTGGGAACATATTACCATGGATTTCATAGTTAGATTACCAAGGACAAGAGCTAATCATGATGCCATTTAGGTTATAGTAGATAGACTTACCAAGTCAGCTCATTTTCTGCCTATAAATGAAAGATTTTCGCTCGACAAGTTAGTTCATATGTACTTGAAAGAGATCGTAGTTCGTCATGGAGTTCCAGTGTCTATCGTATCTGATAGAGATCCAAGGTTTAATTCAAGATTCTGGAAGATTTTTCAAGAATGTTTGGGACCAATATTGAATATGAGTATGGCCTATCACCCCCAAACGGATGGCCAAAGTGAAAGAACGATCCAGACAATCGAGGACATGCTATGTGTTTGTGCTATTGATTTCAAAGGAAGTTGGGACGAGCATTTACCCCTGGTAGAGTTTGCCTATAACAACAGTTATCACGCCAGCATTGGGATGCCACCTTATGAAGCCCTTTATGGACGCAAATGTAGATCTCCAGTATATTGGGACGAAGTAGGAGAACGCAAAATACTCGGACCCGAATTGGTGTAGCAGACAAAGGAAGTTGTTGAAATTATCCAGAAAAGATTAATAACCGCACAAGATCGTCAAAGGAAATATGCAGACCAGTCAAGAAAAGACATGGAATTTGAAGAAGGAAGCTTGGTATTATTGAAAGTATCACCGTGGAAAGGACTAACGAGGTTGGAAAGAAAGGGAAGCTAAACCCAAGATATGTCGGACCTTTTGAAATCCTAAAGCATATTGGCAAAGTAGCTTACGAGTTGGTGTTACCTCCGCACATGGAGCACATTCACAATGTTTTTCACATATCAATGCTTAAGAAATATAATCCAGACTCCAGGCATGTAATAGAATATGAGCCAATAGAACTTCAAGCAGATTTATCATATGTAGAGAGTCCGATAGAGATTCTAGAGGAAAGAGAGAAAGTATTGAGAAATAAAGTGGTAAAGTTAGTAAGAGTATTGTGGAGAAACCCAAAGGTTGAAGAGTCAACCTGGGAGTTAGAAAGTGATATGAGAGAAAAGTACCCTCATTTGTTTTCTTAGAGATTCTGAGGACAGAATCCTTTTAAGGGGGGAAGGATGTAATATCCGGGATATATCGTGTAATTATTTTTGCTATTATATAATTATTATGTGTGTTCAGTATCTATTCTGTGAGTTAATTGTTAAGTGTTATCTGTACTTGAATATTTAAAAAAAATAATATTAATTGAGTATTTTAATTTTTATATGTCCAAAATAAAATATAGATAATTGTCATATCTCCCTAATTATTTTTATGTTGGTTTATGGATTTATAAAAATCATATGAAATTTCTAAAATCTTTTTCCGGGTAATTAAAATCTATTTTATAAAAACGGGAACCAACCGACGTCAACCGTTGTTACATTTTTTGAACCCGAAACTCTTTCGAGAACTCCTTCCTAACCTAATTGTAATATTCCGAGCATATTCCATGTTTCGACTTTTTCGATCCGGCGTACGGTTTGTCCTACGCGGGTCCCGGCGCAACATTTTCGATACAATATTCGTTTCGGTAAATCAATAAAACCCGTATTTTCGATAAACGGGAGCTTTTTATTAAACTATCACAATTATCACTTCGTAATACGTGTAACCAGGCGCTGAGACCAAGACCGCAGTACAAATTGTACTGATTTGGATAATTATCCCGAAAACCGATACCGTTTGGATCAGTTTTTATAAATAAACGTACCGTTTTATATCCGGAATGATCCAACGGGATACTAATTTTCCATAATTATAAATAGCCATTTACCGTAATTTATTTCGTATCAAAATCAATTGCAGACAGATAATTATATAGTTTTCAGAGAAAAACCCTAATTTCCTAAAACTGTTCTAAGAATCAAACAAGCATTTGGAGGTGTTATTGAATTCGGTTTGGAAAGCTCGAGTAACCAATCTGAAGGTCTTGAAGAGCTCTACCAGATTCTGTAATCCATACACCTGCAGAAATCAAGGTTATTGTAACACCCCCAAATCCGGGGTCGGGGATCCGGGTTGTCACGAGTTCCATTTCCCTTAATAACACCCAATCTTAATAATTACTCAACTACTCTGTACTGTGACCCCACAGTAAACACACACACCACACGTTATAGTCTCAGAGATGAACATCCAAAAATAACCACAAGTCATTTTATTCCACAATTATCTGCCAATACACCTTAAAAGGTTTTCTGAAAAAAATTTACATTTCTTTGCCATTATTACAATTCATAAATATACATAAATCTGGTACATTAGAAGTTGAAAGCCTAGCCTATTGGTAGCTCCTACCTCAGCTACGGCGGCATCAATGCTTCTAGAAAACTGCGGAACGTCTCCTAATCGCTTGCGAATCGGGAGCTTGGTCCTGTTCATCCTTTCTATCTGTTGTTGTGTGATGAAAGAAGAAAGCAAGGGTGAGCAGCAAGCCCACCAAAATAATATGTATAATGATTAATAGTATATGAGCCTTCTCTTAGTACTCATGAAAGTCTTGGTCAAAAGCAATGAACCAAGTTGATATCTTAATGCGATGAAGTCGCAAAATATTCAGTATATATATATACATATATACTTTTCAAAATATTGGAAGTCCTCTTCCATGCATAATATACACAAAGTCCCAGTGTATAACTGTATATAAAAAAATATCGTTGCAAGGTGATCTCATATATCTAACCTTGTCTCAACGTTTTTCTGAAAATCTTTGTCATGCATAAGATAATCATTTACTAGATATAAGTTTAAAAGATGAAGTTACAAGATACTGATAAGTGGCATTTTATACCACTTAGAACGTCTTAAAATGGCTTAAATTGGTGTCTTGAAATCAAGTATTTTGTGTATTTGATGCGTTTTTCTAGTGTTTATGCATTTCAGGGTATTAGTTGCATTTCGGAGGAGGAATCATCAAGAATAAGCCTTGGCATGTGTTCACTATTGCGAGAGGAAAAGAACGGGCAGATTACGGCGAAGAAACGGAGCAAACCTGGATTTTTTCCAGTAGGGTCCTGCGCGCCCGCGCAGCAATGCTGAGCGGCCGCGCAGCAGCCTTGCGCGCCCGCGCAGAAATGCTGAGCGGCCGCGCAGGGTCGGGGAAAAGGATAAATTATTTTAGACTTCTACTTCTGTTTGGCTTCCAACTTCTATGTAATCTGAGTTTTAGGGGACTATTATATAAGTAGATTAGAGACGTTTTCACAGAGAGAATGAAGGAGATTATGTTTTAGATTGTGTTTTGCGCAAGAAGCGAAGGAGATAAGGAAGAAGACCGATTTGGCACACTGCAGCGAAGAGGAAGCATATTTTCTTGTGATTCTTGTTTCGTTGTAACGTTGGATGCTAGTTTTCTTGCTTTGACTTATTTACTCTTGTGACGTACTCTGTTTTAATATAATTAGTTTAGTTATTATTTTCTTGTGTTGTTTATCATGATTTCATATGAACCCATGATGGCGATAAGTTCTATTATGGGCTAATCGTGATCATGGGGTTGCAACGGATTTATTATGGAATTCTTTAGTTAATTGTTTAATACTTTAGTGTGTGATGATTGCATGATATCTAGTATTGGTTGTGCGTATTCGTCTTATGTGCGTCGCGAACATATAAGATATGATGTTAATCTCTTGTGAAGCGACGGTGGATCTTGAGATTTAGAACTTGCCATGCTAGCATAGGTTCATGTACGTTGTGCATGATTAGTGGGTAACTCTAACAGTTTTATTTGCCCTATTTAATCAAAAGGAATAACTTGTGCTTAAATCATTATGTTGTCAATTTCTGTAGACATATAGGAACTCAACATAATTGATGACTATTCAACTTCTATCTTAATTGTGGATGTTTGGTAGAATGGTATTAGTACAATGAAAGTTGGCTTTTATCAGTTCCGTGTTATTCGATTAATATCATCACTGTCACATGCTAAAGGTAATAACAATGGCTATAGAAGGAAGTAATAATGAAGTTGTGATCTCATGAGTGTTTTATTATTGATAAATTGAAGTGTTAGTTAAGTGATTAATTAAGTAGTTAATTATGATTAATATTTAATCAACAATTTTAAGTGTTATCTTAACATTGAGAAGTAATCATACATTGGTGAGTGAGTTTAATTAGACAATAACTTAGTCTGAGTCTCTGAGGGAACGAACTAGAAAGTATTCTATATTACTTGCGAACGCGTATACTTGCGTGAATATTAGTGCATGTTTTCGCCCTAACAGATACTCCAATATACTTATATCTTTCCCAAATACTACTTGAACTACCACCGTTCAAGTTATAATTAGCTTCAAAAGTTCATCACATAGATGAGACTATAAGACAAGATTTGAATAGATTAAATCTTTAAAATATTATCAAAATAAAATGAAGTTACGAGATACTTCATTTGATGTAAACATCATTTTGAAAACTTGACCCTGCCAACACTCAACAATCGCCCAACCGTAGCCTTTCTATCGAAGTGCTCTGGGTAGTGTTGCAGAAATTATCCAATTGGATGATGAACTCATTACGGGAGTTTGCCACGCCAGGAAGACCACTTACGATGATCAGTCGTAGTAGTACAACCCCACCATTTTCTACATTTAGAGGAGAACCTGTCGGATTTACTTGTCAACCGAACACTGAACTCCTAAGGAATGGACCGCCTTAGCGGAACTTCCAGGCCATTTGGGCCAATATAATAAGGCTGGGCCGGCGCTACTCGGCCACTTATGCCACTCCTAGTTCAGATGAAATCCATGACTCTGAAACGTAAAGCTCGTCCCCACTTTCCCCAAGTAGAAACTTGTTGATACGGCTCCACCAAGAAGTCGTATCTATTTGGAAAGGAGAACTCACCGATATTTCCCAGGCGATGCCTGTTGATGGATTAACTTGTTCCAGGAATTTTACTTCCCGAGTGTTGGGTAAGTAATCAATTCATTTATCAAAACAGCAACCTTGTTGCGAATATAAAATACACCACAGAGCCGGATCCCTCAGGTTTTGAGCGAGTATTTAAATCCCCTTAAAAAGGAAGATCTTAAATATAAAAATGAGTTTTGGGATCCGCTCTAACTTTTAAAAATCATTTTGAAGACTCGAAAACACTTTATAGAGTGTTTGGAGTAAAGCTGATTTAATGAAGTAAATCAGTCCCCAGAATATTTAGAAAATGACTGAATATTATTATTTAAATAATATTCCCATAAAGAATAATCTTTATAAAAATAATTGAAGTAGAAGTTTTAAAACTTATACTTGAAACGAATATTAAATAACCAAAGATATACTTATATGAAAGTACTATCTTTATTTGAATAATCGAAAATAAGTTTGATTGTTTACACCTTATTCTTTAATAAAATAAAGAATATATCTCAGCAAATAATCGGAGTCATAGATCCTCAAATGAATATTCAAAAATATTCATTAAATAATATAAACTGAGTCATAAGCCCTCAAATGAATATTCAAATAATATTCAGATAATAAAATAAAAGGAGTCATACATCCTCAATTGAATATTCAAATAATATTCATTAATATAAAGGAGTCATACGCCTTCGAATAATATTCGAAATAATATTCAATAATAAAATAAAGTTAAAGTTATCGAATAAACCTTATTCGATTAATAGTTTTGAAAACTATGACCATATATATATAAGTATATATATATATATATATATATATTTATATCCATATATACAAAATCTACTCGGGATCCTCGACTCCCGGTTTTAGAAAATATTTTTCACCTTTGGGTCCCTATACTAAGGGTATATGCAAATTACCACTATCCTCTAACATAGGTATTATCAACTGAATCAACAATTATATATGGAAAGAATACGAAACAGGCATGCATATATATATATACCATAGCAGCATGCTTCAATATATTGCAACATTTGCTATAACAAATATGCATTTAACGCAAGATCATGCATATACACCAATACATCACAACAACAGTTATAACGGATAGAAACTTGCCTGAGCGACTTGGGGGTTACGAATGGCTCTAGACGAGTCTGGTAACCTATAAGCAACAAGTAAGTTGGAATTAAACCAAAGTCACTTGTAAATCTATACTTTAACTAACTTAGACTCTAACGCTTGTTTTGCGCTTACTAATTCTCTTAAGTCACTCGAGTACCCTCGGCTCCACCATTTTTAATAATTTAACCTTTACGAGTTTTAAGGCGATTCCTTCGCGAGTGTCTTACCAACTGCCTAACACTCTTACCATAATTGTTTCTTACCCCAATTAGTCATTTAAGGTCCTTAACCAAGGTTTCAAAGTAAGGCGAGGGGAAATGTTTCGTTCGCGAAACGTCGTTACTTGAAACGGTCGTTTCTCCTAAACTGTGCATCGGAATCGAACGAACTACATATCAAAACGAAGCTCGTAACATGAGCTATCTAGACATGGCAATGGTCAACATCTAGCAGGGGGTTCTCGGGTCCTAATGTTATGCACAAAAACAGTCTAAAGAAAATCGGACGTTACAACGGCTATGTTTACGCGATTTCCCAATTTTAAACCATTCAAAACCAACCCAAATTCAACCTCAAATACAACATACAACCAACATCCATCCTTATCACATCATAACAACCCCAACCAATTCAATTTTAACATTCATACTTATGCCTAAGCTTACCTTTAACCATACTTAAGTTCTTTTAAACAAAACAACAACATTTACCATTCCATTTCAATACCAATTCAATCCCAAACTCTAAATCACCAATATCAAGCTACAATATCATCCTACTAATCAAAATCATCTTATAATACATAGGAATCTAGGGTTTGGAGATGATATACCTTCCTTGAAGTGGTGGGAGGAGCTAGGAAGCCTTAAGAAGCTTTGAGAAGTCTTAGGAATGCTTGGATCTTCAAGGAAAACAAGAAAAACTTCAAGTTAAAAACTTGAAAACACTATTCATAGTCTTCTTCTTTGATTAAATGAAGAAGATAGAGAAGGAATTGATGGCTTAAACTCATGATATAGCCCTAACTAAGCATGAAGATGATTAGGGAATTAACTCACCAATTTAGGAAGCTTGGATCTTTGATTTTGAATTTCTTGCTCTTTTGAATAGTAAAAAGCCGAGAGCTCTTCAAGAACAAGCCTTGGTTCTTTTTGATTTTGATGAAAATGATTTTGCTTGGCTTGGTTGGCTTGTTTTTGTGTTTGATTTAGTTAATTACCTTGTTGCCCTTGAATTTGTGTGGTTAAAAAGCCACCACACCTCCTTCCTTCCCATGTCATGCTTGTGTCATCCTTATGATGTCATCCTCCCCTCCTTGTCCTCTTTCTATTGGTTGGATGACATCATTCCCACTAATCCCTTTGATTAACTTCCTAATTGTTTGCCTAATGACCGCTGATCTGTTATACGGTTCGCTTTACTTTCGTTCTCGTTTATCATTTGAAGGATCATACCCGGGATCTTATTACTTAGGTTCCCTTAACCTTTCTCAATACATTATATTCCTTTTTATGATCCTCTATTATAATCCTTTAATTTAAATCCGTTTTATCCTGTTACCTTATACTCAATCCTTTCCGTATCTAGTGGATTTCCGGGAAAAATCCAAGTGTTCGGAAATTGGATTCTGACGATCTTTACATACACTTATATACCACATAGAGTACTAATAATATCCCAGAAGATCAATAACAGAACCCCTACATAGTGTGGCATGAAAAGTTTTCTCATTCAGCAAAAACACTATTCATAAGGGTTTCAAAATTTTTCCAAAAATTGGGGTTATTACAGTCTCCCCTCCTTAAAAGGATTCCGTCCCGGAATCAGATAGAAATGAATAGGGATACCTTCTTAGTATTGCACTTTCTAACTCTCAAGTCAATTTTCCCACATTGTGGTTCTACCATCAAACTCTTACTAGTTTGATAACCCTTCTCCTAAGCACTCGTTCCTTCTTAATCTATACCCTTCCTGGTTGCTTCATATAGGTTACGTCTGGTTGCATGTCTATGCGCTCCTATTCCCCTATTTGTCTGGCATCCGAATTACACTTCCTTAACATTGATATGTGGAACACGCTATGAACTTACTACATGTTCGGGGGTAGGGCTAGCTCATATGCTAACTTCCCAAAACGTCTTAATATATCCAAGGGTCCAACAATTGGTGGACTTAGCTTTCCTTTCTTTCCGAATCTCATTAATTCTTTTCAAGGGAATACTTTTAACAATACAAGGTTGCCTCCTTCCTATTCTTTGTCCTTTCGTGTCAAATTGACATACTTCTTATGTCCTTCCTGGCTACTACCAGTCGTCCTCTGATTAGATCTATTATATCCCTGGTCCTTTGGACTACTGCGGGTCCGAGCATCTTGCGCTCTACAATTTCATCCTAACATAAGGGAGATCGACATTGTCTTCCCTCAAGGATCTCATAAGGCGATACCTCAATACTGACATATGATCTATTGTCGTAAGATAACTTAATCCGCGTTAAGTGATCATTCCAAATTCTTTCAAGTCTATTACACAGACTCTCATCATAGCTTCTAATCATTATAGCTTTTGCTTCTCACTACCCATCCTTTTTCCCAGTTCGTAGTCGCTACTACCTTCCGTTCCTAATATTATACTAGTTATACTTTTGCTCGCTAGCGTTCTATAACTTTTTAATAACCACGTCAACCTTAGTATCACGAATGTGTTTCCATTCCGCATACTACCACCACTTTATTACTCCTTTTTCAGTTGTTTCTATTTTCCAAAATTTGATCAATCAAATAGAAGTAAAGGAATTTGTTGAGAGATCACTATGATCATGAACACTTGTTATATCGCATAGTTAGTACAGAAGGTGGCCAGCCTTTAGTACTTGACAAGCAATTAAACAGCACGTGGTATCCTACTAGGCTTCTATCACAAAGATAGATAGTCATTCGGCAATACCTCCCTTTCTGGAAGGGTTGTTCTTCTCAGCTTACATGAAATGAAAAGAAGAGAAAAGAGCGAACTGAAGAGAATTGTATATATATGTAAAAAAATATTGCCATAAAATATCTGGCTTGGAATCTACCTCTGAACTATAGAGGTTTGTCATAGGAGAACAAAACATATATGTATTTATATCAACATCGAGTATTATCGCTTCGCATTTCACATGCTTAAATATTTGCTATTCCGTCCATCATTCTATGGACCCATGCACTTCCTCTAGCTTATACACAATTACCTTTGAAACTCCCTCGATATCGAAAATCGAACCTGGGATCTCATTCTAGACATCATCGTTACTAGAATTCTATGCTTGCATCGCAACCTTCCTCGTATAATAATACGACTCTCTATTGATAAGAAAGAATAAATATTCACTAGGTAGATACTCTACTTAATTAGTCTATCAATGATGACTTATACACTACCACGACCCGATTAGTGGTACTCAATCTCAACAACCATTCAAATACAACTCTCACGGTTGTAATCAGCTCACCACTCGCAGAATCATTGCTGCCTTACTATGGTCCACCACTGACCTACTGTAGTCATTCATTTTCCATGAAGTCTTAATATCTAACCATACGGAGTCCATACATATCGTATCAAATCCTTCTAAGGAGGTAACATAATCACCATTCATGATTCATGAAGAACACTCCTGATCCTGACATACATACATGACATGAAGCAGATAAAAATGCAGAAGAGTTTCAGTCAAAGCAACGATAGCAGGTTAATACCATTCTTGATCATATGCCTTCAATAGAAGACTTAACTCAAAGGTTCGTTTAGTCCTTTTTGAAATATGGTCCTGGATTATTCTCAAGATAGGACCTTCTAAGATAGATAGCCCGTTCATGGCGATTACACGAATTAAACCTTTACCAACTACTATTACGGTTGGGTATTTGCACAGTCATCAGAAGGAATGTCAATCTTCCAAACCATAATACAACCTTCACAGTTTTAACCATCATCACTGTATTCTTTTGGCACACGCGCCTATAATTATCCTTTTACCTTTAAAGTGTCGGCCACCTCTTTGGCCTTTCCTGATAGTAAAATTTCCTTACAGTCAATGTCATTTTAACTACCTCCAAATAAATTTTCTACCTCATTTCAATCACTGCTTATGTGAAGATGTTTTCCTTAAAATCTGGTGAGAAAAAAAAAATATCACCATTTTTCCATAAGTTATTGCCTTAGTCTTTAGAGGTTAATCACTGTCATGACTAACTCTCAATCATAATTAGAACATCTTTTATCTTAAGTCCTAATTGCCCTGAACAATTTCGACCATTATTGGTTCGATCCATACCTTCTCGTGGTTTAACACGTGCCTCACTTGGCATCATTATAGTTACGTCATATTTCCTTTATCAACATTTCTATTCTTGAGAATTTTGAATATTACCTTTCTCCTTGTAAAACCTCTAAGGTTATCCTTCAATCGTTCCTCCTGTATTCCCTAGATACAGGGCATATCACAATACCATTTACTAATACTAGAACCATTGTCTATATTCTTCTGAAAAATTTCTCCACTGATTCTTAAAGGTTGTTGTTACCTTAACCCTTTCCCAATCATACTGTCAAAACTCATACTGTCCCTATTAAGGGTGAAATGCCAACCTTTATGCATTCCCCTAGGATTCATTTTAAGTTACCAATGTTCTATCCTTAATTCCACCTTTAAAAGGTACCTGCATCCTTCCATAGATAAATCAAGTCATACTTCCTTGATAGATTATCTTATTCATCATTCCCCACCTCGATAGTCTATACCTAACTTCATAATAGCATCCTTATTCAAATTGAGGTCAATCCATATGGCCTCTAAAAGATAACAATGGTCATCCGCTCTTCTTTCCTGATTTGGTAATGATAACATGGATGTTCTGGAAGATATTGGTCATGTTCAACATGAACCTCTTCTTAATAATTCCTTATTTACTTTTGTTATTTATCTCAACAGTCACCTCAATGTTGGGATATCTTTCATACCTGGCGTCTCCCTTTCTGGGTATCATGCCACCGGTCTTACACTTCACATTCTTGAAGGTCACTTCCTTCATCCAATTTTCCTAGTTTCTTACTTCCTTGCCTCCTTAGTCTATTCGCGTCTTATTATTTATCCTTCGAACTATCTAAAGGTTTCCTTGAATCCTCCCAACTTAAAGGGGATAAAATGTACATAACTCGTATGCCTTTGTTCTGACTCTAAAGCTTTTACACTATCTCCTTATCTTTGGGAATTACTTTCCCGAAAACAATTGACTGAACTTAAATCAGTTTATTCTAACCTCTGGCTCCGTGCCTTTCTTGGTCTTTCACCAGCGGGTGGTCTCTCTCTTAGGAGGGTAAGTGACAAAAACAGTCTTTTGTGGTTCGTCAATCATTCAGAATCTCAAATGATTCCTCTATTTCCTTTAGCCAGGCTCTTGCCTCGACTAGGTCAACCCGTTCCTTGGAACTCTGAGAGCTTAGAGACTTAAAGGTCCTGAAAGAATTTCCTATCGCATTGTTTCCTCAAGGTGGTGGTTGGGGATAATAGTCTAAGTTCTGTCTAGACAGGTCCATGAATTGTCGTATAGGAGTACCGTCTCGGGTCTCATTTCCTTACTCGACTTTCTGTTTCCTTAGTATGAAATGTTTCATCCTACTCCCCATAATTGGGGTCATTTTTTTTTTTTTTTAAATCCTCATTTTCCACTCCATTATGTCATGGGTTCCTTCTATCTTGATGGCGACCTCCCTGACTATCACGTTCAGGGTTTGCTCTAAATCTTATTCCTCCAACTATGGCTCTCATCTAAGTTCTCATCCTTACGCTCTTGAACTTTCGGAACCTAAATTCTATTGGAATACCTCATTATTCCCTTATCATCTTTCTCGGTATTAATCTTTTATCTAATTGTTGGCTTTCTGCCTTCATTCATCACCTTTTTCTGGCACAATATGCTCTTTTCCAATAATTCGGTCTCTATTGCAATCTTAAACAGCTTTTCGGTACTGGCTCCGGTTACCTTCACTACTATTTCCATTTTCTCAAAATCTCTTATCAATTCTCCCAAAGACATTATCATCTTGAGTCTCTCCTTTTTACTAAGGGCATCAGCCACCACATTGGCTTTCCCCGAATGATACAGAATCTCCCAATCATAATTCTTGATTAGCTCTAACCGCCTCCTCGGGCGTATGTTGAGCTTTTTCTACGTAAAAATGTACTAGAGCTCCTATGGTTTGTGAATCTCACACTTCTCTCCATACAAGTAGTGCCTCAAATCTTTAGGGCAAAACTATTGCCACGAGCCTAAGCTCATGGGCGGGGATATCGAATTTCATATTACCTTAATTGTCTTGACATGTACGCGATTACCTTACCGTGCTGCATAAGCACGCACCCTAAGCCCTTGTGCGAAACGTCACTACACTTCACAAAATCTCCTTTTCCATCCGGCAACGCCAGCATAGGGGCCATCACCAACCTCTGCTTCAGTTCTTGAAAGCTGTTCTCGCATTTCTCTGTCCATTCGAACTTCTCAGTCTTACGAGTAAGACGCGTTAAAGGGGCTACTATCTTTACAAACTTGAACAAACCTCCGGTAGTGACCGGCCAATCCTACCTCTGGTAGTCGACCTAACCATGGTCATCAATTCATCAGTGGTCCTTTATCCAATCTTGTCAGGATCCTCCATGGGATCCTCCTCAACAACTATCCCTTCTAGGACAACATCCTCAACCGCTACATCCTCAATATCAACATCATCCGGTCCTGCATTAGGACACTCTATCGGATCCACAATCCGATCTCCAATTAGTAATAAAACATCATCACGCTGTTGCTCCTCAACCTCAGGGTTCGGAGTTCCGCTAACATATACGATAACGAACTACGCTCCTATCACGATATTTATAAGGGTTCCCATAAGGGTTTTAACTATCAGTACTACGTTAGGTAGCCCGACTATGAACTTGGCAAGAGTTCTTATTATCTTTGTGAACTTATTATCTTAACGTCCCATCATCTCTGAGGTTTATAACGCTTAGCTCTGATACCACTTCTGTAACACCCCCAAATCCTGGGTCGGGGATCCGGGTTATCACGAGTTCCATTTCCCTTAATAACACCCAATCTTAATAATTACTCAACTACTCTGTACTGTGACCCCACAATAAACACACACACCACACGTTATAGTCTCAGAGATGAACATCCAAAAATAACCACAAGTCATTTTATTCCACAATTATCTGCCAATACACCTTAAAAGGTTTTCTGAAAAAAATTTACATTTTGTTTGCCATTATTACAATTCATAAATATACATAAATCTGGTACATTAGAAGTTGAAAGCCTAGCCTATTGGTAGCTCCTACCTCAGCTACGGCGGCATCAATGCTTCTAGAAAACTACGGAACGTCTCCTAATCGCTTGCGAATCGGGAGCTTGGTCCTGTTCATCCTTTCTATCTGTTGTTGTGTGATGAAAGAAGAAAGCAAGGGTGAGCAGCAAGCCCACCAAAATAATATGTATAATGATTAATAGTATATGAGCCTTCTCTTAGTACTCATGAAAGTCTTGGTCAAAAGCAATGAACCAAGTTGATATCTTAATGCGATGAAGTCGCAAAATATTCAGTATATATTTATATACATATATACTTTTCAAAATATTGGAAGTCCTCTTCCATGCATAATATACACAAAGTCCCAGTGTATAACTGTATATAAAAAAAAATATCGTTGCAAGGTGATCTCATATATCTAACCCTGTCTCAACGTTTTTCTGAAAATCTTTGTCATGCATAAGATAATCATTTACTAGATATAAGTTTAAAAGATGAAGTTACAAGATACTCCAATATACTTATATCTTTCCCAAATACTACTTGAACTACCACCGTTCAAGTTATAATTAGCTTTAAAAGTTCATCACATAGATGAGACTATAAGACAAGATTTGAATAGATTAAATCTTTAAAATATTATCAAAATAAAATGAAGTTACGAGATACTTCATTTGATGTAAACATCATTTTGAAAACTTGACCCTGCCAACACTCAACAATCGCCCAACCGTAGCCTTTCTGATCGAAGTGCTCTGGGTAGTGTTGCAGAAATTATCCAATTGGATGATGAACTCATTACGGGAGTTTGCCGCGCCAGGAAGACCACTTACGATGATCAGTCGTAGTAGTACAACCCCACCATTTTCTACATGTAGAGGAGAACCTGTCGGATTTACTTGTCAACCGAACACTGAACTCCTAAGGAATGGACCGCCTTAGCGGAACTTCCAGGCCATTTGGGCCAATATAATAAGGCTGGGCCGGCGCTACTCGGCCACTTACGCCACTCCTAGTTCAGATGAAATCCATGACTCTGAAACGTAAAGCTCGTCCCCACTTTCCCTAAGTAGAAACTTGTTGATACGGCTCCACCAAGAAGTCGTATCTATTTGGAAAGGAGAACTCACCGATATTTCCCAGGCGATGCCTGTTGATGGATTAACTTGTTCCAGGAATTTTACTTCCCGAGTGTTGGGTAAGTAATCAATTCATTTATCAAAACAGCAACCTTGTTGCGAATATAAAATACACCACAGAGCCGGATCCCTCAGGTTTTGAGCGAGTATTTAAATCCCCTTAAAAAGGAAGATCTTAAATATAAAAATGAGTTTTGGGATCCGCTCTAACTTTTAAAAATCATTTTGAAGACTCGAAAACACTTTATAGAGTGTTTGGAGTAAAGCTGATTTAATGAAGTAAATCAGTCCCCAGAATATTTAGAAAATGACTGAATATTATTATTTAAATAATATTCCCATAAAGAATAATCTTTATAAAAATAATTGAAGTAGAAGTTTTAAAACTTATACTTGAAACGAATATTAAATAACCAAAGATATACTTATATGAAAGTACTATCTTTATTTGAATAATCGAAAATAAGTTTGATTATTTACACCTTATTCTTTAATAAAATAAAGAATATATCTCAGCAAATAATCGGAGTCATAGATCCTCAAATGAATATTCAAAAATATTCATTAAATAATATAAACTGAGTCATAAGCCCTCGAATGAATATTCAAATAATATTCAGATAATAAAATAAAAGGAGTCATACATCCTCAATTGAATATTCAAATAATATTCATTAATATAAAGGAGTCATACGCCTTCGAATAATATTCGAAATAATATTCAATAATAAAATAAAGTTAAAGTTATCGAATAAACCTTATTCGATTAATAGTTTTGAAAACTATGACCATATATATATATAAGTATATATATATATATATTTATATCCATATATATAAAATCTACTCGGGATCCTCGACTCCCGGTTTTAGAAAATATTTTTCACCTTTGGGTCCCTATACTAAGGGTATATGCAAATTACCGCTATCCTCTAGCATAGGTATTATCAACTGAATCAACAATTATATATGGAAAGAATACGAAACAGGCATGCATATATATATATACCATAGCAGCATGCTTCAATATATTGCAACATTTGCTATAACAAATATGCATTTAACGCAAGATCATGCATATACACCAATACATCACAACAACAGTTATAACGGATAGAAACTTGCCTGAGCGACTTGGGGGTTACGAATGGCTCTGGACGAGTCTGGTAACCTATAAGCAACAAGTAAGTTGGAATTAAACCAAAGTCACTTGTAAATCTATACTTTAACTAACTTAGACTCTAACGCTTGTTTTGCGCTTACTAATTCTCTTAAGTCACTCGAGTACCCTCGGCTCCACCATTTTTAATAATTTAACCTTTACGAGTTTTAAGGCGATTCCTTCGCGAGTGTCTTACCAACTGCCTAACACTCTTACCATAATTGTTTCTTACCCCAATTAGTCATTTAAGGTCCTTAACCAAGGTTTTAAAGTAAGGCGAGGGGAAATGTTTCGTTCGCGAAATGTCGTTACTTGAAACGGTCGTTTCTCCTAAACCGTGCATCGGAATCGAACGAACTACATATCAAAACGAAGCTCGTAACATGAGCTATCTAGACATGGCAATGGTCAACATCTAGCAGGGGGTTCTCGGGTCCTAATGTTATGCACAAATACAGTCTAAAGAAAATTGGACGTTACGACGGCTATGTTTACGCGATTTCCCAATTTTAAACCATTCAAAACCAACCCAAATTCAACCTCAAATCCAACATACAACCAACATCCATCCTTATCACATCATAACAACCCCAACCAATTCAATTTTAACATTCATACTTATGCCTAAGCTTACCTTTAACCATACTTAAGTTCTTTTAAACAAAACAACAACATTTACCATTCCATTTCAATACCAATTCAATCCCAAACTCTAAATCACTAATATCAAGCTACAATATCATCCTACTAATCAAAATCATCTTATAATACATAGGAATCTAGGGTTTGGAGATGATATACCTTCCTTGAAGTGGTGGGAGGAGCTAGGAAGCCTTAAGAAGCTTTGAGAAGTCTTAGGAATGCTTGGATCTTCAAGGAAAACAAGAAAAACTTCAAGTTAAAAACTTGAAAACACTATTCATAGTCTTCTTCTTTGATTAAATGAAGAAGATGGAGAAGGAATTGATGGCTTAAACTCATGATATAGCCCTAACTAAGCATGAAGATGATTAGGTAATTAACTCACCAATTTAGGAAGCTTGGATCTTTGATTTTGAATTTCTTGCTCTTTTGAATAGTAAAAAGCCGAGAGCTCTTCAAGAACAAGCCTTGGTTCTTTTTGATTTTGATGAAAATGATTTTGCTTGGCTTGGTTGGCTTGTTTTTGTGTTTGATTTAGTTAATTACCTTGTTGCCCTTGAATTTGTGTGGTTAAAAAGCCACCACACCTCCTTCCTTCCCATGTCATGCTTGTGTCATCCTCATGATGTCATCCTCCCCTCCTTGTCCTCTTTCTATTGGTTGGATGACATCATCCCCACTAATCCCTTTGATTAACTTCCTAATTGTTTGCCTAATGACCGCTGATCTGTTATACGGTTCGCTTTACTTTCGTTCTCGTTTATCGTTTGAAGGATCATACCCGGGATCTTATTACTTAGGTTCCCTTAACCTTTCTTAATACATTATATTCCTTTTTATGATCCTCTATTATAATCCTTTAATTTAAATCCGTTTTATCCTGTTACCTTATACTCAATCCTTTCCGTATCTAGTGGATTTCCGGGAAAAATTCAAGTGTTCGGAAATTGGATTCTGACGATCTTTACATACACTTATATACCACATAGAGTACTAATAATATCCCAGAAGATCAATAACAGAACCCCTACATAGTGTGGCATGAAAAGTTTTCTCATTCAGCAAAAACACTATTCATAAGGGTTTCAAAATTTTTCCAAAAATTGGGGTTATTACAGTTATTTTTCTAAAAATTTATTTATTTTCGAATTTATTTTATTAAAAATATGAATTTTTGTTCGGATGATTGTTTGTATGATTTGATGATTGCATGTTGTAGAGCTTGTTTTCTTGATAATTTTCATATGTCATACGTCTGATTTGGAGTTCAATAACATGTTCAAATTTGAGTTTGATTTTCGAATTTTAAAATTAGGGTTTATAACACGTATGAATGTTCTTAATTGAAATTTGGGGGTTTCTTATTCTGTGATAGATTGATGTTGTGTTATAGTGGGTTGTGTTCTCTGTGAAATTTGCAATCTAGTCGTATAAGTTTCATGAACCAACGAGGTCTGTAGAGAAGGGAGTTGTGTTTTGAAGTTTTCCGATGTTCGCCGGAAACTGGAAAATTTCACGGCCAAATTCCGGCCAACTCAGGGATTGTTAGGATGAATTGATTGCATGGTTGTGTTCCTGGTGTTGTGTAGATGTGATCTGGAGGTGATGGTGGCCTGAGCATCCCTGGAACGTGTTCTCCGGCCATCCCCGACTGTTTTCCGGCGACCCCCTGGAAAATTACAGTTTAGTACCTATAGTTTTGAAAACGATGCAGTTTGGTCTCTGTAGTTTCCAGACTTTGCAAAAATTGGATTTCTGTTTTAAAAATGTTTAAAAATCATATTTCTTATTTATTTTTATTATAAAAATTCGTTTTTAATTTCTGAAAATTCTAAAAATTATTATTTTAATTCTGAAAATTATTTTTAATTCACAAATAAATCTAAATTAATTAGTTAATTAATTTCAGTTAATTTCTAATTGATTAATTGGTCAATTAATTCGAAAATTAATTGATTAATTGATTTAATTAATTATTAATTGATTTTAATTAAATATTTAATTATATTTAATTATTTAAAAATGATTTAAAAATTCTGAAAAATAGTTTCGAGCTTTAAAATATTATTCTAAATTATTTCTAAGGCTCGATAATTATTCTAAAATTATTTCGGAGCCAGAATTGGCCAACCGAACCCTGTTTATTAACCCGAAATTGATCCAACGACCCGTTTTAATTCCGAAAAATGTATTAAAACTAATTTTAAATACTAGAAAGCCTATTTATGACCCGAGACTTCTTTATAAATAATATATCATTGATTATGTGATGTATTATGTGCTATATGTGACTTGTTAATTGACTATCAGTCTATATATTCGGTGTTTACTTGATTATTGCATAACTTTCAATCCGTAAATCGGATTTGGGTAAAACAAAGGGTAGATAGAAGTATGTGTTGAATAGAATTCCATGAAAAAATTATTGATAGATGCTTATGATATGTGAGCAGAAGAGGCAAGACGTAGGAAAGGGAAACAGAGAGTTAAGGAGTAGGACGGTTATGATTGGAAGCGAGTGCAGTGTAGTAAGCTAATATCAGGCAAGTATTCCGAACTTTCTCGAAATATTGTAATACGTGATAGTCTTGTTGATATTGCAAGTGCTTTGAAGCACTGAAACCTAAACCCTGATTCCAGTTATTGTTCTTGAGCCATGAACCTTATTCTTTCTAGACCATTGATTGTTGTATACCCAAACACGAACCTCAAGTATACGATACTACTCCACAAATACATGCAAACAAAATCCCAAACACTGAACTGAATTACTTGTACATTCAATCATTGTATCCTATGCATTGAAAGCCCAAATCTTTGAAACCCTGAAATGTTGATTTCTTTGTTATCCAATTCTTTCATTACCCAGCACCCAAGCTTTTAAATTACCTTATTGATCCTTACAAGGATTGAAACCCTTTCAATGTTAAACACTCATTATTGTTAATAATTCTGGTTATTGTTTATTATTGCATATTCTGTTATTATGTTAGAATTGGATTGTTTTTATAAAATTGTGGACCAGATTCGTGGTCAGACCATATAATGGTCAAGTTAGGCCAATGTGTGCCTTGGATCCAGTAGTTGGAGCAATGCTGTGTGCCTTGCTTGGGGTTAGTGCGTGATTGATCAGCAGCCTAACCTTGGTTTTTAAATTAAAAGTATAATATCCAATTCTAAATCATAATCCAATGTTCACTTGATATCATAATCATATTCACCTGATGATCATTATTCTCAGTTTTGTCATTGTGACTTGCTGAGCTAGTTAGCTCATTTGTGCGATGTTGTTTATATTCTTTCCAGTTAAAAAGGAACCAGTTGGTAGCGAGGATCCCCAGTCCAGCGCGAGAGCTAGGGGTTCAAGTTGAGAAAGCTGAGCTAGTAGGCTTCTTTTGAGATAATTTAAGTTTGTAAAAGTTTGTAATAATGTTTAATACTCAGTTTGAGTTTGAATTAGTTGGGATTTGAACGGTTTGTAATATATTAGTGTGTGTGGCTTGTGTGCATACTTTAACCTGTTGCGGTCCGTGGTGGTTGGTAAGTAGGGTCACTGCATATATTATTATTATCTTTATTATTGTTATAAGCAGGTTATAAATAAGGTGTGTGTGGACCCTAAACTTCTGACCCGGGTTTGGAGGGCGCCACAGGTTTGGTATCAGAGCTACAGGTTATAAGTCACTGACACAAGCCCAGGTTGACGGGAATGGGTAGAGGGATAGGATTAGAAGTAAGGTATAGGATGATAGAACGTCGAGAGGTTGAGTGTTATGGTATAACCGGTATTAGTATAGTTTGCGTCGTGGTACGAGATTCTTATATTACGATATGATTTCAGATAGCAGAGATGGCCGACTCTTTTATTCCCGTATCAGCTGATCACTCAGAGCCTTCAGTTGGAGCACAGCATCGGATCCACATCCTGTTATTCCACCAGCATTGGCTATTCTACCTCCACCGGTGTTGCAGCCCGTACCATTGCAGGCTATTCCACCTCCAGGCATGAGGCCACCTGTTAGAGGACCCCCACCTGCTGATTCAGGCTTTACTAGTCATTCAGTCACAGGAGTACCTTTCCAGTTCTCTTCCTATTCTGTCCCATATCATCAGTTTGAGGCTTGCCTTATGGAGCAGCGATTCCTACAGGGTCAGATCCAGGAGTTATTGCATATCATGCGTACCAGAGAGATGGGGAGTGGTGAGAGGCGACTTAGGGAGAGGCTCCAGGCGTTTCGTAGAGCAGCTGCTGTGAGGATTGCTGATGCTACACATGAGGACATCACCCCTGATTTCCTAGTAGAGTGGGCTAAGTGGGTTCTAGAGGAGCTTGAGGAGATAGGAGGTCCAGATTTGCCATGAGTTAGAGATTCTGAGATGGAGATGCTGAGCAGTGTTGTTATGATTATGTAGTATGTACAGTAGTGTGTAATGTGTATCAGTAGACTTTTGAGTTGTATTTATAGACTAGTGATGTTGACTAGTGAGTAGGTTATTGTACCCTTTTTGCTTTTACTTTCGAAGCGTCTTTACGCTTGTACTACCTAAAACTTTTGATCTATATATATCAGTACCTTTTTCCTTTCCAACACTGTCATTTACTTTATCGCACCTGTTTTACTTTACCTTATTTATTGCACCAGTATACCCTGTAATACCATGTACCATGTTTTCCATAACTGTTTATATTCTGTAAAGAAGCATGCAATTTACTTAGTTATAACTGTTTTCAAAAAGAGATATTCCTGTTTTACAAAACTTTTCTTTTATACAAAGATTTGATTCAAAAGCTAAATAAATTGATTGATTCTTTACAGAAAATGCCTCCCAGAAGAAATACCCGCACCAACCCCCAGAATGAAGAAACCAACAACAACAACAATAACAACCAAGATGATACAAACCAGAATGTGAACCCAGGACCCATGGACCCAGCAATAGCCCAGATTCTTCAAATCTTGGCCCAACAAACAGTTCACCTGGCATAACAACAGCAGAGACAGACCAATCCCCAGGTAACTTTCAAAACTTTTCAGGCAGTAAACCCACCAGAATTCAAGGGTTCCTTAGAACCAATTGAAGCAAATGTGTGGTTAAAGGAAATAGAGAAGGCATTTGCCTTGGTAAAAGTGAAAGAGGAGCAGAAGGTTGAATTTGCAAGTTACTATCTAAAGAATGAGGCCACCTATTGGTGGGAGATGGTGAAGACATTGGAAAGCACATATGTTATTACTTGGGAAAGGTTTAAGGAATTGTTTTTAGAAAAGTATTTTCCTCAGTTTGTTCAGGATCAAATGGAGCTGAAGTTTTTAGAATTAAAGCAAGGGAACATGTCGGTAACAGATTATGAGGGGAAGTGTGAGGAATTGTCAAGGTATGTGCCGTCGTATGTTGATACTGATAGAAAGAAAGCTAAGAGATTCCAGCAAGGCTTGAAGCCATGGATCAGAGGGAAGGTAGTTATTTTTGAATTGGATACCTATGTCGGGGTTGTACAGAAAGCTATGATCGCAGAGACAGAGAGTGAGATGTTCCAGAAAGAAAAGGAAAGCAAGAAAAGGAAAGTTGAGGGAAGTGAGGGTCAGTCACAAACAGGGAAGTTTCCAAATTTTAAGAAGGGCAAGTTTCAGCCAGGGAGAAATTTTAATTTCAGGAGACAAAATGCAGGAGACGGAGGCCAGGGCAATCGTCCAGCTAATATGAATCAGCCGAATCAATTGAGATTAACTTTTCCAGATTGTCAAGTATGTGGAAAGAAGCATGGATGAGTTTGTAAAAAGTTGAATGTGGTATGTTTTAAATGCAACCAGAAAGGGCACTACTCGAGGGAGTGCAGAAATCAGCCAGCAAGAGAGCCAGCAAATAAGGATCAGCCTATCCGGAATCCAGCAGTGAAAGTTCCAGTTATTGAATTTACATGCTTTAAATGTGGGAAGCCAGGACATATGGCCAGGGATTGCAAGACACCAGCCCCAGTCAGTAATGCATTGAGGATTATGGGATCTACCCCAACAGTGAATGAGACTCCGAGGGCTAGAGTTTTTGACATGTCGGTGAAGGATGCGATCCAGGATGCGGATGTCGTGGCAGGTACGCTTAATGTGAATTCTTTATGTGCCAAAGTGTTAATAGATTCGGGAGCAACTCGATCGTTTATTTCACAAGATTTTGTTAGTAAGTTAAATTGTCCAGTTGGGTATTTAAATGAAATAATGACTGTGGAATTAGCAAATCAAGAACGTGTAACTGTTAACCAAGTTTGTGGGAATTGTGAGATTAAGATTTCTGGTAGTAAGTTTTGGGTAGATTTGATACCGTTTAAGTTAGGAGAATTTGACGTTATATTAGGAATGGATTGGTTATCCAAGCATGATGCTCAGATAGATTGTCGAAATAAGAAAGTAATGGTAAAAACGCCAGACGAAAGAATAGTAACGTTCAAGGGACAGAAGCAGGTAAAGAAGTACTTAACGATGATTCAAGCCAAGAAGTTACTACGACAAGGATGTGAGCATTTCGCAGCATATGTGATCGACAGAAGTCAGGAGCCAGCAAAACTTGAAGATATTCCAGTTGTGAAGGAATTTCCAGACATGTTCCCCGACGAGTTACCAGGACTTCCTCCAGATAGAGAAATTGAATTTGCAATCGACTTAGCACCTGGAACCGAACCAGTATCCAAGGCCCCGTATAGAATGGCGCCCGTTGAGATGAAAGAGTTAGCAAAGCAATTACAAGAGCTGTTAGAGAAAGGAGTGATCAGACCCAGCGTATCCCCGTGGGGTGCACCGGTATTATTTGTCAAGAAGAAAGATGGAAGCATGAGACTGTGCATCGACTATAGGGAGCTCAACAAGTTGACAATCAAGAACAAGTATCCGTTGCCCAGAATTGATGATTTCTTTGACCAATTGAAGGGAGCCAAGTATTTCTCCAAGATCGATTTAAGATCGGGATATCATCAACTGAAGATTAAGCCAGAAGATATACCAAAGACAACTTTTCGAACAAGGTATGGACATTATGAATTTCTAGTAATGTCTTTTGGATTGACCAATGCCCCGGCAGCGTTTATGGACCTGATGAACAGAATTTTCAAGGAATATTTGGACAAGTTCGTTATAGTATTTATAGACGATATTTTGATCTATTCAAAGACGGAGGAGGATCATGCGGAACATTTAAGGACAACTTTGGAGATTTTAAGGAAAACGAAGTTATATGCTAAATTGTCGAAGTGTGAGTTTTGGCCACAGGAAGTTCAGTTCTTAGGACACATAGTCAGTAATGAAGGGATCAAAGTGGACCCAGCAAAGATCGAGGCAATTACGAATTGGGAAAGACTGAGAACACCCACTGAGGTAAGAAGTTTCTTGGGATTGGCAGGATATTATCGACGATTCGTTCAGAATTTCTCAAGAATTGCAACACCATTGACAAAGCTTACACGAAAGAATGAAAAGTTTATATGGAATGACAAGTGCGAAGAAAGTTTTCAGAAATTGAAGCGGAGATTAATCACAGCACCTGTTTTGTCACTTCCAGACGATCAAGGGAATTTCGTAATTTATAGCGATGCTTCTTACAAAGAATTAGGATGTGTTCTTATGCAGCACGAAAAGGTGATTGCGTATGCATCAAGGCAATTAAAACCATACGAACAGAAGTACCCTACTCATGATTTGGAGTTAGCAGCCATAGTATTTGCTTTGAAGATTTGGAGACATTATTTGTATGGAGAAAATTGTGAGATTTTCACGGATCACAAAAGTTTGAAATATATATTTACCCAGAAGGAACTTAATATGAGACAAAGGAGATGGTTAGAATTGATCAAGGATTATGATTGCTCGATTAATTATCATCCCGGTAAGGCGAACGTTGTAGCAGATGCGTTAAGTCGGAAGGAAAGGTTAAATGTGTTATCCGTACCTGAAGAGATATATAAAGAATTTCAAAAATTGGAATTGGAGATTAGAATTTACAAGCCTGAGGAAGCAAAAGTGTACAGTATGATTTTCCAGCCGGAGTTATTGGAGAAAATAAAGAAATGCCAGAAAGAGGTAATGGATCAAGATATAAATAGTTTGGTAGGTGAGGAATTATGCACGCAACAAGATGATCAAGGTATTCTTAGGTTTTCTTCAAGAATTTGGATTCCACCAGTAACGGAGCTGAAAAATAAAATTTTATAAGAGGCACATAGTTCAAGATATTCCATCCATCCAGGGAGTACCAAAATGTACAGAGATTTAAAGAAGAATTATTGGTGGCCAGATATGAAGAGGGAAATTGCGGAATGGGTTAGCAAATGCTATACCTGTCAGAGAGTTAAAGCAGAGTATCAGAGACCAAGCGGATTGCTGCAGCCATTGGAGATTCCAGAGTGGAAGTGGGAACATATTACCATGGATTTCATAGTTGGATTACCAAGGACAAGGGCTAATCATGATGCCATTTAGGTTATAGTAGATAGACTTACCAAGTCAGCTCATTTTCTGCCTATAAATGAAAGATTTTCGCTCGACAAGTTAGTTCATATGTACTTGAAAGAGATCGTAGTTCGTCATGGAGTTCCAGTGTCTATCGTATCTGATAGAGATCCAAGGTTTAATTCAAGATTCTGGAAGAGTTTTCAAGAATGTTTGGGAACAAGATTGAATATGAGTACGGCCTATCACCCCCAAATGGATGGCCAAAGTGAAAGAACGATCCAGACAATCGAGGACATGCTACGTGTTTGTGCTATTGATTTCAAAGGAAGTTGGGATGAGCATTTACCTCTGGTAGAGTTTGCCTATAACAACAGTTATCACGCCAGCATTGGGATGCCACCTTATGAAGCCCTTTATGGACGCAAATGTAGATCTCCAGTATATTGGGACGAAGTAGGAGAACGCAAAATACTCGGACCCGAATTGGTGCAGCAGACAAAGGAAGTTGTTGAAATTATCCAGAAAAGATTAATAGCCGCACAAGATCGTCAAAGGAAATATGCAGACCAGTCAAGAAAAGACATGGAATTTGAAGAAGGAAGCTTGGTATTATTGAAAGTATCACCGTGGAAAGGACTAACGAGGTTTGGGAAGAAAGGGAAGCTAAACCCAAGATATGTCGGACCTTTTGAAATCCTAAAGCGTATTGGAAAAGTAGCTTACGAGTTGGCGTTACCTCCGCACATGGAGCACATTCACAATGTTTTTCACATATCAATGCTTAAGAAATATAATCCAGACTCCAGGCATGTAATAGAATATGAGCCAATAGAAGTTCAAGCAGATTTATCATATGTAGAGAGTCCGATAGAGATTCTAGAGGAAAGAGAGAAAGTATTGAGAAATAAAGTGGTAAAGTTAGTAAGAGTATTGTGGAGAAACCCAAAGGTTGAAGAGTCAACCTGGGAGTTAGAAAGTGATATGAGAGAAAAGTACCCTCATTTGTTTTCTTAGAGATTCTGAGGACAGAATCCTTTTAAGGGGGAAGGATGTAATATCCGGGATATATCGTGTAATTAGTTTTGCTATTATATAATTATTATGTGTGTTCAGTATCTATTCTGTGAGTTAATTGTTAAGTGTTATCTGTACTTGAATATTAAAAAAAATAATATTAATTGAGTATTTTAATTTTTATATGTCCAAAATAAAATATAGATAATTGTCATATCTCCCTAATTATTTTTATGTTGGTTTATGGATTTATAAGAATCATATGAAATTTCTAAAATCTTTTTCCGGGTAATTAAAATCTATTTTATAAAAACGGGAACCAACCGACGTCAACCGTTGTTACGTTTTTGGAACCCGAAACTCTTTCGAGAACTCCTTCCTTACCTAATTGTAATATTCCGAGCATATTCCATGTTTCGACTTTTTCGATCCGGCGTACGGTTTGTCCTGCGCGGGTCCCGGCGCAACATTTTCGATACAATATTCGTTTCGGTAAATCAATAAAACCCGTATTTTCGATAAACGGGATCTTTTTATTAAACTATCATAATTATCACTTCGTAATACGTGTAACCAGGCGCTGAGACCAAGACCGCAGTACAAATTGTACTGATTTGGATAATTATCCCGAAAACCGATACCGTTTGGATCAGTTTTTACAAATAAACGTACCGTTTTATATCCGGAATGATCCAACGGGATACTAATTTTCCGTAATTATAAATAGCCATTTACCAAAATTTATTTCGTATCAAAATCAATTGCAGACAGATAATTATATAATTTTCAGAGAAAAACCCTAATTTCCTAAAACTGTTCTAAGAATCAAACAAGCATTTGGAGGTGTTATTGAATTCGGTTTGGAAAGCTCGAGTAACCATTCTGAAGGTCTTGAAGAGCTCTACCAGATTCTGTAATCCATACACCTGCAGAAATCAAGGTTATTTTTCTAAAAATTTATTTATTTTCGAATTTATTTTATTAAAAATATGAATTTTTGTTCGGATGATTGTTTGTATGATTTGATGATTGCATGTTGTAGAGCTTGTTTTCATGATGATTTTCATATGTCATACGTCTGATTTGGAGTTCAATAACATGTTCAAGTTTGAGTTTGATTTTCGAATTTTAAAATTAGGGTTTATAACCCGTATGAATGTTCTTAATTGAAATTTGGGGGTTTCTTATTCTGTGATAGATTGATGTTGTGTTATAGTGGGTTGTGTTCTCTGTGAAATTTGCAATCTAGTCGTATAAGTTTCATGAACCAACGAGGTCTGTAGAGAAGGGAGTTGTGTTTTGAAGTTTTCCGATGTTCGCCGGAAGCTGGAAAATTTTACGGCCAAATTCCGGCCAACTCAGGGATTGTTAGGATGAATTGATTGCATGGTTGTGTTCCTGGTGTTGTGTAGATGTGATCTGGAGGTGATGGTGGCCTGAGCATCCCTGGAACGTGTTCTCCGGCCATCCCCGACTGTTTTCCGGCGACCCCCTGGAAAATTACAGTTTAGTACCTATAGTTTTGAAAACGATGCAGTTTGGTCTCTATAGTTTCCAGACTTTGCAAAAATTGGATTTCTGTTTTAAAAATGTTTAAAAATCATATTTCTTATTTATTTTTATTATAAAAATTCGTAAATTCTAAAAATTATTATTTTAATTCTGAAAATTATTTTTAATTCACAAATAAATCTAAATTAATTAGTTAATTAATTTCAGTTAATTTCTAATTGATTAATTGGTCAATTAATTCGAAAATTAATTGATTAATTGATTTAATTAATTATTAATTGATTTTAGTTAATTATTTAATTAGATTTAATTATTTAAAAATGATTTAAAAATTCTGAAAAATAGTTTCGAGCTTTAAAATATTATTCTAAATTATTTCCAAGGCTCGATAATTATTCTAAAATTATTTCGGAGCCAGAATTGGCCAACTGAACCCTGTTTATTAACCCGAAATTGATCCAATGACCCGTTTTAATTCCAAAAAATGTTTTAAAAATCATTTTAAGTACCAGAAAGCCTATTTATGACCCGAGACTTCTTTATAAATAATATATCATTGATTACGTGATGTATTATGTGCTATATGTGACTTGTTAGTTGACTATCAGTCTATATATTCGGTGTTTACTTGATTATTGCATAACTTTCAATCCGTTAATCGGATTTGGGTAAAACGAAGGGTAGATAGAAGTATGTGTTGAATAGAATTTCATGAGTAAATTATTGATAGATGCTTATGATATGTGAGCAGAAGAGGCAAGACGTAGGAAAGGGAAACAGAGAGTTAAGGAGTAAGACGGTTGTGATTGGAAGCGAGTGCAGTGTAGTAAGCTAATATCAGGCAAGTATTCAGAACTTTCTCGAAATATTGTAATACGTGATAGTCTTGTTGATATTGTAAGTGCTTTGAAGCACTGAAACCTAAACCCTGATTCCAGTTATTGTTCTTGAGCCATGAACCTTATTCTTTCTAGACCATTGATTGTTGTATACCCAAACACGAACCTCAAGTATACGATACTACTCCTCAAATACATGCAAACAAAATCCCAAACACTGAACTGAATTACTTGTACATTCAATCATTGTATCCTATGCATTGAAAGCCCAAATCTTTGAAACCCTGAAATGTTGATTTCTTTGTTATCCAATTCTTTCATTACCCAGCACCCAAGCTTTTAAATTACCTTATTGATCCTTACAAGGATTAAAACCCTTTCAATATTAAACACTCATTGTTGTTAATGATTCTGGTTATTGTTTATTATTGCATATTCTGTTATTATGTTAGAATTGGATTGTTTTTATAAAATTGTGGACCAGATTCGTGGTCAGACCATATAATGGTCAAGTTAGGCCAATGTGTGCCTTGGATCCAGTAGTTAGAGCAATGCTGTGTGCCTTGCTCGGGATTAGTGCGTAACTGATCAGCAGCCTAACCTTGGTTTTTAAATTAAAAGCATAATATCCAATTCTAAATCATAATCCAATGTTCACTTGATATCATAATCATATTCACCTGATGATCATTATTCTCAGTTTTGTCATTGTGACTTGCTGAGCTAGTTAGCTCATTTGTGCGATGTTGTTTATATTCTTTCAATAATTAATAATCAGATGATTCCCAGATCGGGTGGAGCATTGTCAAGAGGCGTCACTTAATAACCCTTTCTTACAGATAGAAATCTGTTGTTGACAGAATCATCCTTTCTCTCAATATTGAAAATTCATATTCAATTACGTGTTTCATAAACACAAGAATCTCATGATTGTATTCATAATATTATTATTAAGGTTATGAAACAATTTCACTATACTAGATTGTCTAACAAACGCCTTACGTTCATTTAGGTTCACCTAAGTCTATCATCGCATGATAAACTAAGCATATATCATATATATAAACATGAATAAACGTCAAGGTAGGCATGTTACATCATCTAGCATATTGGTCTAAGCATTATACATCTCTATGTATCACATGAAGCATTTAAAAGCAATTAAAACGATTAAAAACAGCTTTAAAACACTTTCGGAAATATAAACAGTTCAAAACTTTTATATAAACTAAAATTTGATCACTCCATTAGATCCGTCTCGGAAAAACGAATCCAACGATATATTGCACGCCTAAAACGGAGTTACGAAACTCCCAGAAATCAAATTTAAAATAACAGACGGGCTGTAACGCATTATAGGAACGCGTTACAAGCCCTGTAACGCATTCCAGTGATGCGTTACAAGCCTTTTAAGCCATTAAAAGGTGTAACGCATTCCGCGAATGTGCCACAGGGTGTAACGCATTCCCGGAATGCGCGACACCCCCTTCCCCGCGTGCGCTGCACGCGCCTGCAGCTGCCGCCGCCTGCTTCTGCCGTGTCTGACATTCTCTGTACCTTTGCTTTGCTTCCCGTGCAGTCCGTCAGTACAAAAACAACATATGTATATATATACATACTTTACAATTTATATATATATATATGAATATTTAATTATGAATTTAATTGCAACAACTTCAAAAATTCATAATAAAAAATCTATACATCATAAAATTATGAAAAAATACCCAGACGATCTACAACACTTGTAGAACCCAGATCAACATTTAAAATTATTCTGAGAAACGATTTCTCATTAGACAAAATTAATCCATAATATAACTTGTAAAAATCATAATTAATTCATACAAGCACATAAAATTCTGAAATTTTTACCACAGATCTATATGCATACAACCTATGCTCTGATACCAATTTTGGATTTTTAATCGCAGCGGAGGCATGGTAAAACACTTTTACACATACAAAATCCAAATAAAAGCATATAAATCGTGATTAAAACATATGAATCGATTACTAACCTTTAATAGCGATCCAAAAGCAATGATCGGAGATCCTTAGCAGCTGCTCCTCAAATGTGAAGCACTCCACCGGTATCCACCAAGAAAACGACGTTAAGGAGGAGGAGGAGGTGGAGAGAATTAGGTTTTCTAAAAACTTTTTGGGTTATCTTAAAAATAGGGTTTATAATAGTATATTTATAGGCAAAATTTTCAGCTGAAATTTTCCCATAAAATATTATTATTATTAACCCATTTATTATTCTCATTAATAATTAAAACACCTTTTAATTATTAATCATTTTTCTAAACACTTTAGAAATAATTCTCTCTCTTGATTTAATTTCCAAAAATTAAATTCTTAATTAATAATATTATGAAATTTTCTTAATTAATTTATAATCAATTAAATCTAATATAATCAATTATTAAATTTGCCAATTAATTATTTATTTCATAAATAAATAATTATCAGCCATTATTAATTAATTCCTCCACCATTAAATCATTCTCTTTTTATGGTGTGACCCTGTAGGTTCAATATTAAGCCGGTAGTAGAAATAAATAATAATAAAGCTATTTTATCATTATTTATATAAATTCTCTAATTTATTAAATATGATTAATTAATTAATCATATTTATTCTACATCGTGAGAGATACTTCTCAGCATATCGCGACTATCCGGATAATACAAATTCACTGCTTAGAATAGCAAGAACCTATTCAATGAATAGTTACCGTACAATAAACTCCTTCTACCCTACAATATCCTGATTAAATACAAGGCATGGATCTCGTGTCAAGCCTATCTAATTTAATCACTTGCTTACCATTTACTATGCTTAGTTCTATGCAAATTAGAAACTCCTTTCTAATTTCATTCACTCTGGCCAGAGATTCCTGAACTAGCATAAGTGGATCAGCCTTGAACATTCGCTTCCTTCACTGGAAGGGGTAGATTCTTTATTGGTCATACACTATCTTCGTGTACAATTTCCTATACCCAATAGAGCCCTAATAATTGTCCCTGGAGACTAAGAACTAAACCAAAGCATAGTTCAGTATACACAAGATGACTATGATGACCTCAAGTCTAAGGATACTTGTACAACTATCACTATGTGAACAACTGCTGACACGTGAGTGAACTCCATCAGTTGTTCAGCTGTGCGAGTCATGTTCAGTGAACTTATTCTATAATAAGTACCTACATACTAGCTATAGTGTCACCACACAAATATCTATGAGAACAGACATCCTTCATAATGAAGCAAGCATAGTATGTACCGATCTTTGCGGATTATTAATTACCAGTTAGTAATCCTATGATCAGGAACTATTTAAGTTTAAAGTTATCATCTTTTAGGTCTCACTATTATGATCTCATCATAATCCATAAAAAGCTTTACTCTAAACTATGGTATATCTTATTTAAACACTTAAATAGATAGAGCCCGTAATAAAAACAAAACAAGTCTTTTATTAATATCAATGAAATCAAAACAGATTACATAAAAAGTTATTCCTAAATCCTAATACATGATTGGACTTAGGACATATTCCTTTCAGGGGTGACATGATCTGTATCAGAATGTGAAGACCTCTTTCTTTTCTGAATGCCAGAAGCTTCAGCTGCTTTCTCCTTCTAAATAGTTGACTCTTCAGCTTCTTTTTCTACAGGTTCTGATGTGAGAACCTATGCTTGCTCATCTTCATTTGATTCATCTCTAAGAATCAGTTTTCTCTTTCTCCTTGGTGGAGATGGTGGAACAGTTTGCACTCTTGAGGATTTAGGTGTTGAAACCTTGGTAGCTGGTTTAGGTTTTGGGTTGGAACTGTTGACAACTGGTATCTGCTGAGAGACACCAGAAGTGGATTGTGGTGGTTGAGAGGGTGCAATATCAGGAAATTTGGCTGTGTATGTGTTGGGGTCAGAGTTTACTAAGAACTTTTTTACAGATTGAGGAATTTGAAGAGGTCTTAGTATGTCTTTCTTATTATCAGCAGATAACAAGTCTGTGAAGGCCCTTTTATGAAGTTTAAAAGGCTGAATCAAGTCAATAAAGACTTGGGGCTTATCAGAATAACAAAAACTGTAAATAAGTTGACAGAACCTAGCAAAATAAACAATATTTGGGTCCTCTTTCATCCTATCTCTAATAAAACCCAAAATAGCAGTAACATAATCAAAATGAGTTTGATTAAGAAGTGCATACCTTATTTGCTGGTTCAGAATTGGAATAACATCAAAATTGTAGCATTTGTTGGCAAAGGCTCTGGTGATGCAATCGAAAAAGAAGCTCCACTCCCTTCTGATGTAGGGCCTCTTCAGTTGTCCCAGCTAGGACAGACTTTTCTCATAGCCAAGATTGGCCATCATGCTCTGTAGAAGTGGATCCCCAATCTGAGCATTGAAAGTACAATTTTCTGGCAAATACAGAGCTTGTCGAACAGTAGACAGGGTAACCAGGTGCTCATCTTCCCCAGTTGTGAAAATAATGCTTGGAGACCCATCTCCACCACCATCATCATAGGCTCCAGTCCTCCAAAACTCCAGTATTTGTGTTCCTGAGAGTGCTTGTGGTTGGGTCAAAGCATACCCAATCTCACTGCGAGCAAGAAAATCTTGAATGAAGTGAAGATCTGAAGGAACATCGTCCTTGCTGAGAATAGCCATATAGTTGTTGGGGACGAACTTGGCTCCATTAAAGATAACGTCCTTTGGTGCCATTTCTGTGAGAAATTAAGTGAAATAATGTGTGTGTAGAAAGTGTTTGATAAAATGCCTGTAAGAAAGTCCGTCAGAAAATAGAGAGAAAAAGAGAGAGAGTAAAAGAAATAAGAGATAAAGTAAGAGAGAAGGTAAAAGATTTGTATAATATTTTATCTCTAATATTTATACTCTTTCCACTCAACGGCTCTTTTTGGAAGTAAAACCGACATATTTACGCCTGTCACGCAGTAAATAGTCAATGCAGTAATTAGTGGGCACGGGAAATGTGCGGTAATTATTGCACACATGCATATGTAAAAAACAACACGCAACCCATCAATCAAATGATTATTACTGTTTTTATCTCACCTAATTATTTTTCTGAGAAATATAACCGTTACAGTAAATACTAAAAATAAGTCAAGTAAATAAATAATGTCACGCAAGCATCAGGATTTGCATCAGAACTTGACTATTATCAGAATTTAACGGTCATCAGAATATGGCTTCTGTACTCAAAAAGTGAATGACTATTTCTGTGTTTCTCCACACAAATAGTGACTGGTGTCTTCATAGTTTAGTCATCAGAACATAATCAGAACTTATCCTTAGAGTTTATGCAAATAATACTTAACTTTTTATCAGAAACAACTTAATTACCACAATAATTTTCATCATTCATATGGAGTGATAGTGTGTGTATGTGCAAATGATCAGATAAAGATTAAAGTCTGATAAACTTCAGTATATCTTAGAAATAAGGCATAACTAAGAAAAATGCTTAAAATCTGTCTTGAATTGTGAAGTCTACTATAGAATAAAGTTATGCAAGAATCCACCTCAACTGTTTGTGCTTATTTTATGCATCTTTTGAAATTCTTTTGACAAGGGCTTCTCAGTGTAAATGAGTTACAACTGCCATTAGAATTAATGATGTTATCAGAATATTTCTCCAATAATCAGAGAATATGAAAAGTCACCAAGAAAAATCAATTTCCTTTTCTAATGCATATAACTTAATACCAGCAATGCACTTGGATCTTCCCTTTCAAATAAATTACTCTAGATCTCAAAGGAGTACCCGATTTCAATTTTTTCTTTTCTTTTATTTTCTTCAGATAAGTGAGGCTTATCAAGCATGTAGTTCATCCTTAAGATTTACTGACATCAGAATTTGAAAGATAAGAAGCAATAATCTAGTTTGTGACGTAGTAATAAGATACAAGAAGTAAATTTGACTAAGATCAAAATCGGAATTTGCTTGTGTTAGTGATTTTCACATAAATAACTAATTCAAACATGGGATACATAGTTTGTTAAAGACTACTAAGTTAGCATCTAACATAATAATCCTCATTGGATTGAATAGTCACAGAACATTCAAAACACTTTCAGAGTTTATAGAATCACATCAAATAATAGGCAGTGTTTAATATGTTACAATTTAAGCACAGATTACATTGAGATAAGAAAATCTGTAAACACTAATCATAAAGTCTGATGTATGAGAACAAAAACTAAACAGATTTTGAGAAAGAACCTGAAACCATTCCAAGTTCATTTACCAGTCTTATAAAAGTAGCTTGACATAGTGGTTTTGTGAAGATATCTGCTAGTTGTTGATCTGTTAGAACAAAATGTAATTCCACTGTACCTTCCATCACATGTTCTCTTATGAAATGATACCTAATGCTGATGTGCTTTGTCATTGAGTGTTGAACTGGATTTCCTGTCATAGCAATAGCACTTTGATTATCACAGTAAATAGGTATTTTAGAAAATTCTAACCCATAGTCCAGTAACTGATTCTTCATCCAAAGAATCTGTGCACAACAGCTTCCTACAACAATATATTTTGCTTCTGCAGTTGATATGGAAATTGATTTATGTTTCTTGCTAAACCAAGAAACCAATCTGCCTCCAAGAAATTGGCAGCTTCCACTAGTGCTTTTCCTGTCTATTTTGCATCTGGAAAAATCTGCATCTGAGTAACCTATTAGCTTAAAATCTGATTCCCTAGGATACCACAATCCTAGATCAGCTGTACCCTTGAGGTACTTGAAAATTCTTTTCACAGCTATTAGATGAGGTTCTCTTGGATCAGCCTGAAATTTTGCACAAAGACAGGTAACATACATGATATCTGGTCTACTTGTAGTTAAATAGAGTAAAGAGCCAATCATACCTCTGTAGTTAGTAATATCTACTGATGCTCCAGTATCTTTATCTAACTTGGTGGCAGTGGCCATGGGAGTTGATGTAGTAGAACTGTCTTGCATTCCAAATTTCTTGAGTAGATTTATGGTGTACTTGAATTGATTGATAAAAGTACCATCTTCAGTTTGTTTGACTTGAAGTCCCAGAGAATAACTCAACTCTCCCATCATACTCATTTAATATCTTGAGTGCATTAACTTGGAAAATCTTTCACAAAGTTTTGTATTTGTAGAGCCAAAGATGATATCATCAACATATATCTGTACCAAAAGTAAGTCCTTTCCATGGTTGAGGTAGAATAAAGTCTTGTCAATTGTGCCTTTGTGAAATCCACTTTCCAGAAGGAATTGAGCCAGAGTCTCATACCATGCTCTAGGATCTTGCTTAAGGCCATTAAGTGCTTTGTTAAGCCTGTAGACATGAGTTAGAAATTTTGGATCTACACAGCCTTGAGGTTGTTCAACATATACGTCTTCTTCCAATTCTCTATTGAGAAAAGCACTTTTCACATCCATTTGAAAGAATTTAAACTTCTTGTGAGCAGCATAAGCCAAAAAGATTCTTATGGCTTCCAATCTAGCAACTGGAGCAAATGTTTCATCATAGTCAATACCCTCCTGTTGAGAGTAACCTTTAGCAACCAACCTTGCTTTGTTTCTTGTAATTATGCCATCACTGTCAGTTTTATTTCTGAACACCCATTTTGTACCAATAATTGATCTGTCCTTTGGTCTTGGTACTAGGGTCCAGACTTTTTTCTTTCAAATTCATTTAACTCTTCCTGCATTGCTTGCACCCAATCAGCATCTTGAAGAGCTTCTTCCACTTTCTTTGGTTTAGTCTAAGATAAAAAGGAATGATAGAGATATTCATTTGTTATTGCTATTCTAGTTCTGACACCTGCTTCAGGATCTCCAATTATTAAGTTAGGTGTGTGTGATTTAGTCCACTTCCTTGCAGGTGGAAGTTGATCTCTAGAACTGGATCCTCCCCCATGATCCATGATGTCTCCATCAGCATTTTCTGATGCTTCCCCTGAAGTTATGCTCTCTGAGATTCCAGAAATTGAGTTGGATCCTTCAGGAATTGAAGAATTAGAGTTTCCAGAATTATCAGAATTTGGCTCATCAGAACTTGATGAATCAGAACTTGAAGAGCCAGTGACTGGTTTTGATTCTTCTTGAGAGTCTTGAGATGTGGTATGATCATCAGCTTGCCCCCCTGAACAGGTGCATTTTCCTTTGGAGCAGTTACCACAGTTTCAATGACATCAAAATTTAACCCATCAGAACTTATAGGATCAGGATTTAGGTCATCAGAATTTACAGAATCAGAATTTAAATCTTCATTTTCAAATCTCAGCTGATCATGATCATTGAAATCTTCAAGTCCAGTAATCATTTTATCATCAAAAGATACATTGATAGATTCCTTGACAACCCTTGTTCTTAAATTGTAGACTCTGAAGGCTTTTATGGAAAGTGGATATCCAACAAAAATTCCTTCATAATCTTTTAGATCAAATTTTGACAGCTGTTCAGGATGAGTCTTAAGAACAAAACACTTGCATCCAAATACATGAAAGTATTTCAGATTTGGCTTCTTTTTCTTCACCATCTCATATGGTGTTTTTTCATGCTTGTTTATGAGTGTAGCATTCTGTGTAAAACAAGCAGTCTGCACAACTTCATCCCAAAAATAGGTTGGTAGCTTTGCTTCATCAAGCATAGTTCGTGCAGCTTCAATAAGAGTCCTGTTCTTTCTTTCTACAACTCCATCCTGCTGTGGAGTTCCGGGTGCAGAAAATCCTTGCTTTATTTCTTGCTCTTAGAAGAACTCTTCAATGATTGAATTCTTGAACTCAATGCCATTATCACTTCTTATTATCTTAACAGAATCTTTGACTAACTTATCCAGCTGTCTGACATGATCAGTTAGAGTAGATGCAGTTTCATTCTTCTTGTGCAAAAAATATACCCAGTTGTATCTTGTGAACTCATCCACTATAACCATAGCATATTTCTTCTTTGCAATAGACATGACATTGACTGGACCAAATAGATCAACATGCAGTAAGTGATAAGGCTCAAGAATTGAAAATTCAGTTTTGCTCTTGAATGAAGATTTTCTTTATTTTTCCTTTTGACATGAGTCACAAAGACCATCAGGAGCAAATATTGATTTTGGCAATCCTCTCACAAGAGCTTTCTTTACTAGCTTATTTATGTTGTTGAAATTTAAATGAGAGAGTCTCTTGTGCCAATTCCAGCTTTCTTCAATTGATGCTCTGCTTAACAGACAGATTGCAGCACCATCAAAATTTATTGAAAGTCTGGCTTCATATATGTTACCATGTCTATAACCTTTCAGAACCACTTTGCCTGTAGAATTACTTACAACTTCACAGTGTTCTTCAAAAAAATCCACATGATAACCTCAGTATCAGATTTGACTCACACTTAGCAGATTGTGTTTAAGTCCTGAGACAAGAGCTACTGATTCAATTATGACATTCCCAAGATTGATCTTGCCATATCCCAGAGTCTTTCCCATGATGCCATCTCTATAAGAAACTCTTGGGCCAGCTTTCTCAACAAAGTCTGATAGCAGGGCTTTATTTCCAGTCATATGTCCTGAACATCAACTGTCCAGAACCAGTATGTTTTTCCTGTTGCCCTGCAATCAGAAAGACCACTATTGATTAGTTTCAAGGACCCATACTTGCTTGGATCCTTTAGCCTTGTTAAGTTTGTTAGCATTTGCAGCGGATTTAGTTTCAGAGTTTATGCTAACATGCATTTTATCAGACTTTATATCAGACTTTGCATCATAATTTACGCTAGAAGGAATTACACTAAGTTTCTTTAAAGAAGGTTTTATTTCATAATAATCATAGTACAAACTATGATATTCCTTACAGGTATAAATAGAATGCCATAAACTACCACAATGAAAACAAGGATTTTGTGGTTTAAACCTAACAGACTGACTCTTAACTCCTGATCTAGGAGGTAAAGAGTTTATATCTTTATTTTTCCTGCAAAAAGAAGCAAGATGGTTATAGTTTCCACAATTATAGCATTTCTTTCTAGGAGCATTAGGAACAGGCATATAATTATTACTTTTATTCACACCTTCCTTTCCATTCCTATTTTTCCTAGCTTCCTTTACCTTATTCACATTTTTAATCACTTTCAGCTTATACTTAAGCTGCTTCTTTGTCATTAAGCCAATGTTCACCAAAGCTGGTTTATCCTGTTTTGATTTGTCAGAAGTTGACTTTCCTTTGACTTATGTTTTAGAGTCTTTCATCTCTTCAGAATCAGACACAACAGTTTTTGCAACAAATTTAACAGGATTTACCTTTGGCTTTATAATCTGTTTGATAACACTTGACTTAATTGGCAAAGTCCCTTTCTCACTTTTACCATCATTATAACCTAACCCCTCTTTCTAGTTTCCACTACTTAGTATATTCTGAGTTGTTCTGCCTGAGTAAGTCCAAGTCATAATGATTTCTCTTTCTTTTTCTAATTCAGTTTTTAGATAATCATTCTGTTTAAGCAATTCATTCTTAACATACACAACATTATCTCTCTCTCTCTGTCTGAATAGTGTTCATCTTGAATAACTCTTCTTCAAGATAGCTATTTCTATTTTTGTACTTTAGATTTTCAGATTTTAATCTCTCATTCTCTAAATTCTGATCTCTATAGCTAATATAAATATTTTTCAGAAATAATCTCAACTCAGTAATATTTTCTGTATCAAAAGCAAGAGTTGATAGAGGTACCTTTAGTTCATCAGCATCAGAACTGCTATCAGCATTTGCCATTAAGGCATAATATGCCTCTTCTTCAGATTCTGAAGTGTCTGCCCAGTTTTTCTTCTTTGTGATAAGTGCCTTGCCTTTATCACCTTTTCCTTTCTTGCAATCAGGAGAGATGTGGCCTCTTTCACCACAATTGTAGCATTTGATATTTGAGTTATCTCCTTTGTCAGACTTTCCTCCTTTGCCTTCAGTCTTTCTGAACCCTTTCTTGTCAGAACTTCCACCTTTCCTGGAAAACTTCTTACCCTTTCTGAATTTCTTGTAGGTTATCTTTGTGATACCCTTCACCATAAGAGCACACAGTTGCATCATCTCTGCATCAACATCCACTTCGGATAAATTTTCAGGTTCTGAATCATCATCATCAGAATCTGATGACTCTGAATCAGACTGTATGATGAGAGCCTTTCCTTTTGCCTTCCTAGAGACAATTGGCTTTTCTTCAGTCTTTAAAGCAACTGTCTTAGACTTCCCTCCATGTCTTTTTCTTTCTTTGCTCCATCTCAAGTTCATGAGTCTTGGGCATCCCATAGATTTCATCAAGAGACATGTCAGCAAGTTCATATGTAGTAGCTTTCAAATCCCACTTTTCAGGAAGAGCTAGCAGGAATTTTAGATTTTAATCTTCCTGATCATATTCCTTATCCACTAGTGACAGATCATTCAACAGCTTTGTGAATCTGTCATATGTATCAGTTAGTGACTCATCAGATTTGGAGTCAAAGTGCTCATACTCCTGTGTGAGTATTGTCTTCCTGTTCTTTTTGATGGCATTGATTACTTGACATCTCACTTCCAATGCATCCCAGATTTCTTTTGCAGTCTTGCATGCAATCACCCTGTTTGACATGACATTGTCAAGTGCACTATGAAGCAAGTGTCTTACTTTTGCATCCTTTCCTAGTGAAGAGATGTCTTCAGTGGTGAGTTCTCTATTTTCTTTGGGAATTATCGTCTGTGGCTCATTCCCAACTGCAACATAAAGCTTTGTGGGCTTGTGTGGACCATCATAAATTCTGTCTAAATATTCTGGATCTGTAGCTTCTAGAAACATGGCCATCTTCAGACTCCATACAGGGTACTCAAACACCTTGAGCAGAGGAACACTGATGGTTTCATATCTACTGGTGTTTTGAATGGGTTGAACCTTTGCAGGTTCTTGAGGGTCTAGTGTTTTTTATTGATCAGACATGATTGATTGTTTGTTTGGATCTTAACTGTATATAAGCTTAACAGATTGGCTCTGATACCACTTGTTAGGCCTCAATGATACTATAGAAGAGGGTTGAATATAGTATCTACAATCAATTCAATTATAAACACAAATATATAATAGAAAACAAGTTTATTCAATATATCAAACTCTGTTACAATAGGTTTAATCTACTCTCTCAGTGATGCATGATATCACTAAGAGCTGCTAGGATTACAATGAATAATATTCTCGCGAATGATAACACATATAGTGTAAACCCTAATATGTGTTTATATAATACAAAGTTACAAGATAACTACTAATTGATATGATAATGATTTTATTTCCTAGAATACATAAATCTGAGATTATCTACTGCAGTATTATAGCTATATAACTCTCCAAACATATCTTCTTTTGTTTAATCCAGACCCTCTCCTGTAAATCAGCCGCTTTTCATCCCTGAAGTGTATCCGCACTTAAGTACTGATATAAGTCCTGGTGGCTTAAGTTCTGATAACTTCCTGTCTTCAGTAAGTTCTGATTTCCAGTTAAGTTCTGATAATAAGTTCTGAAACTAAACAAATCAGATTAGACATAACATCACAAATATATCTAACACCAGTGATTGTCCAGATGTTGGGACTGATGCAGTAACAGGTATTGCATCTTACGCAACAGCAATAACATCAACAAGCAGCAGCACCACCTGTAGTGACTTTTAAGCAGTTTCAAGCAGTTTAGCCACCTGACTTCATGGGAAGTGCCGATCCTGTGGAGGCCAATGCATGGCTTAAAGAGATTGAGAAGGCTTTTGACTTAGTCGGAGCAGGAGCTGAGCAGATGACCAAATTTTCCAGTTACTTTCTGAAGGGCGAGGCAAACTATTGGTGGGAATCCACACGAGCTTTGGAAGGAGATGAGTTTGTGACTTGGGAGAGGTTTACAGAGTTGTTTTTGGAGAAGTATTTCCCGAGGTATATGAAGAATCAAATGGAGATCAAGTTCTTGAACCTGACCCAGGGAGATCTTATTGTCGCTGAGTATGAAGCTAAGTTTACTGAGTTAGCAAGGTTTGTGCCGGATCAGGTTGATACGAATAAAAAAAAGTAAGAAGGTTTGAACAGGGATTAAAGTTTTGGATTTAGAACAGAGTGGCCATGTTTGAGTTGACTTCATATGTGGCAGTGGTTCAGAAAGCAATGGTGATTGAAAGTAGGAGTGATATGTCTTAGAAAGGAAAGGATGGGAAGAAAAGGAAAATAGAAACCTTAGAAGGAGGTCAGCAACAAGGTAATTTTCAGGGCCGTTTCAACAAAAGGCCAGAGTTTCAGGGCAATAAGAATGTGGGATTGAGGAGACCACAATCAGGAAATGGAGGACAAGACAGCTGTTTTCAGAATTCAAATCAGCAGAGGCCCAATCGTCCACCAGTACCAGATTGCCAGTTTTATGGTAGAAAGCACTTTGGGAATTGTAATGCTAATGTGACGTGTTTCAAGTACGGTAGGAAGGGACACTTTGCTAATGTGTGTCAGAATCCAACTCCAGGTCAGAATTTGGGAACTGGTTGTTATAAGTGTGGGAAGCCAAGGCATATTGCCAGAAATTACCCAATAGAAGGTACGATAAGTAACACACCAAGGTTTACAGGTGCTCCATCTCAGAATTTGCTAAGGATTGAAGGACCACCATCTCAACCCAAAGCCAGAACATTCAACATGACAATGAAGGATGCTGTTCAGAGTTCTAACATGGTTACATGTACGCTTCCAGTCAACTCCGTAGATGCTAAAGTTTTATTTGATTCTGGAGCTACAAGGTCATTTATTTCTCAAAATTTTGTCGATAAGCTGCATTGCGAAGTTAAGTTGTTAGAACAAGCATTAATGATAGAATTAGCTAATAAGAATCAAGTTTTTGTTGATCGAGTGTTCCCGAGGTGTTATATCGAAATAGCGGGACATCATTTTTATGCCAACTTGATACCTTTTAAGTTGGGAGAATTTGATGTTATCTTAGGAATGGATTGGTTGTCAGAGAATAATGCTCAGATTGATTGTAAGAATAGGAAAGTGAGACTTCAGACATTGGATAGTAAAAAGAAGGTGATATTTCAAGGAAATAAGCAAGTGAAGAAGTTCTTAATGATAGTTCAAGCGAAGAAGTTATTGCGTTAGAATTGCGAGGCGTATTTGGCCCATGTGATAGACACTAGCATGGAAGTTCCAGCACTAGAAGCAATTCCAGTCGTCAATGAGTTTCCAGATGTCTTTCCAGATGATCTTCCAGGATTACCTCATGACAGAGAAATTGAGTTTGCAATTGATCTAGCACCCAGAACAAATGCAGTTTCTAAAGCTCCGTACCGGATGGCACCGGTGGAGATGAAAGAATTGGTAACTCAGCTGCAAGATCTTCTGGATAAAGGAGTTATAAGACCCAGTGTATCTCCGTGGGGCGCACCAGTACTGTTTGTCTAGAAGAAAGATGGGAGTATGTGTTATGAATATGTTGTGAACTTGATGATTTCATTAACAAAACACCTTAGTAGATTTAACTTAGTGAAATATGTAGCACTCAACGGATAAGCAAATATAGTCCCGACGACTTAATATAGTCCCGACGAATGATGATTTAACATCCATCGAGTGAGTAGCTTATGTAACAATAAGTCATGTAACACATCTCTGTAAACACCTTTGTTTAGATTCTGTAGTAGCATATAAGTCATGTTGACTTTAATTAGATATGTAGAATAGGTTGATTAATTGTACATAGATGATGTCTTGTAATTCTGCATAAATGAAATGAAGTCAAGTGCCAAATAGCTACCCGACGGATGATCAACAAAGCTACCCGACGGATGATCTACAAGGAAACCCGACGGATGATCAATTCAAATATCTGTTGACAGTGAAAACACAGTCACATGCCTTGAGTGTATGAAAAAGGAATGTGGAAGCCTATCCAACTGGGTTTTTGAGAACAAAGAAGCATTGCCATTTCCATGCTATTATGAAGATATTCAAAGATGCTGGAATAAAGTAGTGAAGCATCATAGTATTAGACTTGATAGGTTTTGTTTTATTATTTTATCTTATTACTGTGTAATCTTGGTGATATATAAACCAAGAGTAGCAAATAGAGCAATAACAAGACTAAGCAAGTATTCTCTCAGAGAAACAATTGCAAGCTGTATCCTTAGCATTTCTCTGTAAGTTTAGTTACTCTTGACATTGTTAAGGGACTAACAATTGGTATCAGAGCAAGCTCTTGAATAACAAAGTGTTTAAAGATCACAACAAACAGCAAGATGAATAAGAAGGATATAACGACTCGTGTATTTTTGAGTTATTTAAATATGTGATTATTATGGAAATTATTAAATAAAATATGTGTGTTGGTTTTGACTGCTATGTGTTATTTGATTATTATCCATATGTGATTTATAGTATACCGGGTTGTCCGCGCGATTAATTATGGGATCGTATTGAATTGTTTTCACTTTCAAAAGTGGATTTAGTATAAATTTATTTGCATAAATATTGGGAAAGTTTCTGATTTTTTTTATGATTTTATAATTACAATAATTATTTTTAGGATTTTACAAAATTGAGAAATCAATATTTTATTAATTATTTATCTTTAAATGATTTTCTGAATACTTTTATTTGTAAAATCCATATTTAATTCTAGAATTCTTCAAAAATTATGAAACTCGTATTTATTTAAGTTTGGAATATTCCGGGGATTTTAAAATTATTTTGGAAATTTCGGGATTAATTTCACCCGCGCATTGTTTCGGTTATTTGTTAAAAATGGGTATAAAGTGCGTTTTAGAAATTATTTTAAAATTTCAAAATTTATGTTTTTATTTACTTCGGGATATTTATGATATTTTAAGACTGCTTTCGTAGATTTCGGATATTATTTAAAGTGTACCTCGGTCTGTTAATTTTGAATTTCGGGGTAAAGCAAGCCTTTAAATCTTCGTATTTATCCCGTATAAGACGTGCCAATTTTATAAAATTGGGGAGGGGCACGTGTTGCTTCCCTGTGTTCGGCTGCTATCAATAGACCTGCTAAAGACCCGAACCATAGAGTACTTAATATTGGTGCCTCGAAAAGATATGTTTTTAGATCTCGCATTGAAAAATCTCCTTCCTTTTTTTATTATAATCTAAAATATGGTAATACATATATGATCAGATGCATATGCAGTTAAGAACCATGTACACGGAATCCCTAATTTAAATTGAAATATACAACTATCCAGTAAATAAAATTTTTTCTTAAAACATAAAAAAACGTTCCTCTCTTCCCAAGCATTCCCGAAAACTACTCATTTATTTTTACGACAGGTTCCGTTCCGTATTTCATACGTATATAAGACTTTTCTTTTACTATTATTATATGTTAAATGGGATCAAAAAGACGAAATGCCCATATAAATTGTATATATCAATGGAGGAAATAACGATGTGGAAAACAAAACAGGAATTCTATACAATGACACTGTAGACCAATTGGAGGGATGTAGCGCAGCTTGGTAGCGCATTTGTTTTGGGTACAAAATAGCACAGGTTCAAATCCTGTCATCCCTACCTATTACTTCTTCGTTGAGCAGTAACGAGGGATTAATTAAGATCGATTTTAATATCCAATAATATTATATAATCGTTCATTAAACTGGGGTTAAAAAAAGTGTTAAGAATTCTTTTATTTATTAATAAATCACCCCAAATTCCCCACCCCCCTTTTTGTGCATCTCGCTGCCTTGGTTTAAACTCTGTTCCTCTTCTCCTCCTTCCTGCTCTTCAACGGCTGCTTCTTGTTGTGCCTATTTTCGGTAATCACAGTATTGCGCCGCCCTGTTCTCCGTTTAACTTCTTCGTTCTGATTCTGGCGACTTTCTTTCCGGTTTATTTCCGGCTTTGCTTCGGCTTGGCCCCTGTTGTTTCATTGGGTATATACATATATATATATATATGCAGTGTGTATATATGTGTAATTATGTGTGTGTTCAGCTGTTGTGTGCGTGTCTTCTGTTATCGCCGCCGTGCGGTGTTGTTCGGCCCTGTTTCTTTTTCTCTTGCTTGGTTGTGCCCTGTGGCGCGTGTGCTGTATGGACTGTTTATTTTATTTATTGACTGGCCTTTTAATTTTGCAGATTATTTGATTAAGGTTTCATGAAATGAATTTAATCGTGCGAGAATAATTAATTTAATTGGTAAAATATATCTGGAAACCCGAATTTTATCGGGCACCGATAAATTTTGCCGCCATTCGCGATGACTTTATACGAGCGAACGGTGGACAGTGATGATCTAATTCTGAGTCCTAATACGAATAAAAATATAAAATACGAATATTAGTAAAAGTGAATAATATCGGTGGTTGGGATTGTCGTTGATGTTGTTGTGTTTGAGATTTGACGTCGATTGATGTTTCGACGGGTAGTCCGATAAACAAAGGAGACGCTGCCCGATTTCCGGGAAATTAACTATGGAAATGCGGGAGCGTATCCGATAATTATCGGAGCATCGAGTGAACATATATATATATACCTATACTTTATACAAACTTGATTGTATGTTGTGGTAAATGTTCTATCCAAAACTCAGTAACCCTAATTTCGTAAAATGATGAGAATAAGTATTTTCTGGAAACGAACACTGAACCGATTTCGAAAACGTGAACTCTAAATTGTGGTTTGTATTATTTTAATATGAATGATTACGAGTCGGGTTTGAATATCGTGGGGTAAGAATTAGTATCGAGGATATGTCAAGCATACCTAGACGTCTAACGTAGGGTATTTCGACTCTGTAGGTTATAGTCGGGAACCTGAAAGTGGATGATGGACTAAAGATAACATAGTGGTCAATCGACGAGCTCAGTAGAGTTTCAACATAACGACCTGAGTGTCGAAGTCGAATCCAATAGGATCTAGTGATTGGACGTTAGAACCTGAGCAGCAGAATCGGCTCAGAGTTGATCAGTAATAGTTGTAAAGCCTTGTACGGCAAGTATTTCTGAACTTTTCTTCAAGATATATTACCAATGTTTTCGAACTGTTTCATAACATGTCACTATTATTAAACATAACTCTTGTTTTATAATGCATATGCTTCAAACTATTTACCCTTAACCCTGATTCTTTCTTGATCTTGAGCCGTAAGCCTTATTCTTTGCAAACCGTCCTTTGTTGATCCTCAGACACCAAACCATACAAATATAATACTACTCTTCAAAGATATGATTACCAAACACCAAACACTGAAAGAGAATGATTTGAAATCACATGAACTTTTATACTCCAATCATTCTTAATAACATCAAAGAACCATATCCTGAAAAATCATTATTGGTCTGATACCTGACCCTTGTACAAACTGAAAACCGTTTCTTATACATACCCTAATATACCCTTGAGATATCCACGAGTTTCCTTACGTTTTTATACAAATGTTTAACCATCATCGATTATGATCTTGTTTTATTGAATCATATTGTTATCATATTGAACTGCTTTAGGATTGGATAGTTTTTATATATGTGGACCAGATTCGTGGTCAGACCATACCAATGGTCAAGTTAGGCCAATATGTGCCTTCGATCCAGTAATTAGAGCAGTGCTGTGTGCTTGCTCGGGGTTAGTGCGTGACTGTTCAGCAGCCTAACCTTGGTTTTAAAACTTAAAATGAATATCCAATTCTAATGATTAGTTAAAAAGAAACTTGATTCCTTTGAATCATCTCATTGGATCATTGTTTAACCTCAGTTATCACTATTATGACTTGCTGAGCTAGTTAGCTCACCCTTGCGATTCTTTTATATATTTTACAGTTGAAAAGAATATGGATGATAGTGAAGTTCCTTAGTCCAAAGTGCGGGCTAAGGTTACAGTTGAGTTGAATCGAGCTAGCAGAAGCTTCATGCGGTATAGAGATAGTCAGATTATAAGAATGATTTTATTATCAATTGTAAGTTAAATTAGTTGGGATTTGGTACGTTGTAATAAAGGTTAAGATTGTGGCTTGTTTTCATACTTTAACCTGTTGCGATCCGTGGTTATGTAAAGCAGGGTCATTGCAAATAATATTTCCTATACAGGTTTATATTGTGCATGAGTTGTGGACCCCAAACTTCTGACCCGGGTTTGGAGGGCGCCACAGGTTGGTATCAGAGCCACAGGTTATAAGTCACTGGAACAACCCTAGATTATCGGGATTGGGTAGAGGGTTAGGATTAGGAATAGGAAATAGAAAGATAAGACGTTGTGAGGTTGAGTGCGATTGTATAGTAGGTCTCCAACACGGTTCGTATTGTGACTCGGGATTCTTAGCTTGCGACGTGATTTCCGGACAACGGTAATGGTAGATCCTGACTTCTCTGTATCATCTGATCGTTTGGTTTTTTCCGTTCAAATATCGTCATCTTCTATCAGATTTGATTTGTACCTTTTTCCTCCACTAGCATTAATGGTACTACCTTCTGTTATAACGGTTGCACTTCTTCAAGCTATTCTACGCTAATTTTCCGCCTCTTGATGCGAGATTACCTATTCAAGAACTTCCATCTGTTTATTCTTGTTTTAATGAACATTCGGTTGTGTGTGTATCTTTTTAGTTTACCTTAAATCCTGTTCTATACCCCCAGTTTAGAACTTGTCTTATGAAGCGATTGTACCTACGAGGATAGATTCGAGAGCTACAGTAAATGGTGAGCGCTTGAGTGAGACGAAGTTTATAGAGAAGATTTAAGTGTTTCAGAGGATAGCTGTTATCGGGTTAAAAGAAGCCTTAGTGACTAAGCCACCCGTGAATAATTATGGGATGAACTAGATAAATTTTGTGAAAGAGTAAGAGAGAAAAGTATAAACCTGGAATTTTTGTGAAATTAAATGATGATGATATGATAAATGCGAGATGTAAAGTAGTAATGTGATGTGATACGAGCAAACTTTGTTCTGTGAAATAGACTTATTGACTATTGGATAGCCTGTTTTACTTAACTACTGTAACGGTAATGTCGGGAGTATTACCAGCAGGGGAGCTTTGATGTGAAGCTACGAATAAGATAACATGCAATGACAATTGAAGTTTTTGTCGATTAAGGAAGGCAAATGGACACGATAAAGGAGGAAAGGTAGATTGGAGTGAACGAATTTTATGTGATTGTTTCTTTAATATGGCACCTTGTTATCGGTCGGAAGGACAACAACCAACTCATATAGTAAGGACAACCAGGTTTGTGATTTTCCAAACTTTTTAAACAAATTTTCGAAAAAGATTTTTCTTACAAAAATTTCTAAAAGCCTTTTTGAATAAAATAAGTTTTAAACAATGGTTGTCAAGTTACTACTTGAGTTTCTTGTTTGTTAAGAGACCCGGATTACCTGGAAGGATCGTTATGTCGAATGGCACGTGGTTATTCTAAATTAAAAGAGGAATCTTGAAGTTACCTGGTAGGAACGCCACTATGATCGAATTGTTAAGGTATTATACGTGTAAGTACGATGTTAAAAATGCAAAACTTAGCAAGTAAGAATTCATTATAATGCTTGGTTTGGGAAGACATTTCAGCGGACTTTCTAAAGTTGTTATATGACGCAATTGGGATATGATCGAACGAGCTCGAAAGATGAATACAAATGAAATATGAATGGTGACCAATGGTATCGTTCTTGCCTTCAGTATTACAATATATATTCCTATTCAATTCCTAAAAATGTATGAACTTCTTTTCTTAAATAAACTCTTTGTTATGATATCGAAAAGGAGGATATTGCATTCCTTTCAAATTTAATTGTTTCCTCAAGTTTTGCATTCTGATTGGGACAAACAGTGTTATGGTGAGACACTTTGTCGGAATGACGAAGAGTCGGGTGGGACGCCACCTAATCATGTGCTGTATGCCAAATGGTATGAAAGACTGGCCATCTTAAGTACCAATGTGGTTGTCTCATTCATATTCAAATCCTTGTTTCTTCTTTCTTTTCAACTCTAAATTTTGTTGAATTGTGAATCCTTCTAGTTGTTTCGTTGTACTGTCGTTCTTTGCAAGAGTTTTTCCAATAGAAATCAATGTATTATGGACCAAGCGGGCAAAGTTCCATCTACCTCTCATGCATGGAAAGCAAACAAGGGAATATGACGAGAATTGCAAATCACTAGCCCGGTCAAGGATGCACTAAGAGTCAAGGGAATATACTCCAATAAAGAATACGTTTTCAAGAATAAGAGTTGATGCTTTGTCGGTGAAATATGTTATTCCGGATATGGATGCGGTGACGTGAACGATTATTGTGGATATCTTACGCGTTAAAGTATTAAAAGACGTGAGAGAAACTTAATTGTTTATCTCTCGAGGTTTTGTTGATAAGATAAATTACCATGTTAAATTGATAAGATTATGATCAAAGAACTAGCAAGTCAAGAACGTGTAGTTGTTAAATAAGTGAGTACCAATAGTGGAATTGAGATTTCTGGCAATAAGTTGTGAAGGATTGATATCATGGAAGATAAGAGGATTTGATATTATTCTAAGGAATGGATTAACTATTAAAGCGTGATGCCCAAGCGAACCGTCGTGATGAAAAGATAGTCCTAAAGACGTCAAATGAGAATATAAGGAAGTATAAAGGAAGAAGGAAGGTAAAGAATCTGTCAACGATGATTACGGTGATCAATATGTGAGCATTATGGTGATTAGGAGATAAATAAAAGTCATAAGCAAACAAAATTTGAAGATTTTATAGCAATTAAGGAGTTTCAAGATATGTTTCCAGATGAGTTATCAACATTTCCTCCAGATAGAGAAATGAAGCTCGCGATTGACTTAGCACCTGAGATGAAGCCAGTGACTACGGCCTTGCCCAAAATGGCACCAGTTAAAATGAGGAAGTTAGCAAAGTAGATGCAAGAGATGTTCGAAGAAGAAGCGATTAGACCCGGCATATCCCATAAGGTGCACCAGTACTAATTGTTAATAAGAAATGGAAGTATGAGATTATGCGACGCCTAGCGAAAGTTCAACAAGTTTATTATCAAAAGCAAGCATCTGTTACCTTGACCCAATGATTTGTTTGATCAGACGAAGGAAGCAAAGTACTTTTATAAGACTGATTTAAGGCTTGGTATTTCACCAATTGAAGATTAAACCTATGGATATATCAAAGATAATTTTCAGAACTAAGTATTATTCTCGTATTGTCATTTGGATCAACCAATATACCAGTAATATTTGAACTTGATGGACAGAATCTTGAAAGAATATCTGAATAAGCTGTAATTTAACACTTAAAGTCAACGGAGAACCATGCAAAGCATTTAAGGATAACTGGGAAGTTGGAGAAGAAAGAAGTTGTATGAAATATAGTTCTTAGCATAAATAGTCAATATGGAGAAGATCAAAAGAGATTCAGCAGAAATTAAAGTTACTATGAATGAAAAGAGACCATAAACACCAACAAAAGTAAAAAGTTTTATCAGGGGCCGGTTACTATCGAAAATTTGTGTAAGATTTCTTAAAAGTTGCAATATCTTGGGTGAAGCTAACCATGAAAAGCAAGAAGTTTATATGAAATGGAGAAGGGTGAAGAAATTTTTGCGGAAATAAATGAAAGAATGGTTACAATACCTGCTTTATCATTTTGAAAGTATTAAGGAGATATGGTAATATATAGTGATGCTTCTCATAAGGAAGTAGGAAGTATGTTGATGCAGCACCATAAAGTTATTATATATGCGCCCAGACAACCGAAATCTTATGAGCAGAAGTATCCTACTCATCATTGGGACTAACCGTAATAATATTTGTGGGACATGATATGTATGGAGAAAGGTGTGAGATCTATACAGACCATAAGAGTTTGAAGTAGGTATTCACGAGGAAAAGAAAATGTAGTGACAAGCGAACGAACATAGAGACTACACCAGAAGAATTAACTATAGGATTCTGGAAGTTGGAATTGGAAGCTAAAGTTCATAATCCAAAGGAGGAAAGATGGATTGTGTGACCTTTCAGTTGAAGTTGTGAAGGGAAAGATAAGATGTCAAGAGAAGATAATGGATCACGATGTTGGTAGTTAGAAAAAGGAAATTTATGCACCCAGGAGAACGATCACGATATGTCCAAATTTCCTTCCAGCACTTGGATGCTACAAGTAGAAGAATTAAGAAATGAGATCCCACAGGGAATTCACAATATTAAATATTTAAGTTATTGAAGAGATGCCAAGATATATGGAAATTTAAAGAAAAATAATGATAACCAGGTATAAGAAGCGAATTTCAAAATAGATTGGGAAGTGTTGGACATGCCAAAGAATTAAGGCGAAGTATCAGAAGCCTAATGAACAAGGCATACCAAGGTGTTGTTTTACAAGAAGCGAATCATAAATGTATCAGTGATGTTGTTGGAGAAAAGGAATAAAATTATGAGATTATGTACTAATTAGCGGGAGTTCAATAAAACAACGAATAAGAAGAAGCGAGACCCTATAAAGAATTGACTACTTACGAGACCTAATTCAAGCAATATATTATATCTTGAGGATTAACTTAAGATCCGACCTGAGAACATATCAGAGATTATGATTAAAGTGAGTTAAGGGCATTGCAAACTCAGATGATATTATGTGAAATAACAAGTGTATCAGACGATTATAAGAAATTAAGGATCATGGTGTATAAGGAGTACTTAGATAAGTAAACCGTATTTATTGATAACATCCTCATCTACTCAAGGAATAAGAAAGTCTGCGTGGAATGCCCAAGGATTTTTCTCCAAAGATCAGAAGGAAAGCAACTATACGTTGAGTTTTCAAGAATGAAATTTTGACTAAGGTTAACAAAGGATTCTGAATTAATCCATTTACAACCACCTAAGTAAAGCCGTATGGTAACAGATGCCGTATGCCGACAAAAAGAATTAGATGTAATGAAGACCACCGATGAGTTAATAAATGAATTGGAAAGAGTGGAATCTGAAGTTCAAACACTTGAAAGTAATAATACGTGAATATATGAGATTACTTTTCAGCCTTAATTGAAAAGAGTAAGAAATGTTTAAATTTTTGGAAACCAAGCTGAAAATGAACACCGCTTATCATCCTTAAATGAAGAGTCAAGGTACAAAAGTGATTCAGGAAATGTAAAATATGTTGAGAGGTTGAGTTTTAGGGAAACACTGGAATGATCATTTATCATCAATGTCAGCTTTGGGATGCCATTTTATCAAGCTTCATGTGAACGCAAGTGTAGGTCCCCATTTTATTGAAATAAAATGGGAAAGAGAAAGTTGTCAAATTCTAAGTTAATTTAGCACACCAAGAACGTAGTAATATTGATTGAAGTAGCTCGGAGGAGACAAAGAAAGAAGGCGAAATTATATTGAGAAAGGATATGAATATAGAAATAGGATCAGTAGTATTAGTAAAAGTGTCGTCTTGTAAGGAACTGGATAAGTCTAAGTAGAAGGGACAGGGTAAGTCCTAAAATTAGTGAACCATTCGAAGTATTGTTAAATATAGATAAAGTTGTTCATGAGTGATATAACCGTCACACCAGTGTGTACACCTAATGTATTTTACTTGTCAATGTTAAAGCGATAAGTATTGGGTTTGAATTAAGTGATTGATCAGGAGCCAATGGGGCTCTTGCCCAAGTTGTTCTGCATATAGTGATCAATCCAAATTCTTGATCGTTAAAGGCAAGTCCTTGGAAATGAATGCATACCTATTGTGAGTACGTTTGAACCCTCGAGAATTAGAGTCAGATATGCTTGACAGATATCCTCACTTGTGTAATTAAACTAGATTCTGAGGACAGAATCTTTTTAAGGGGGGAAGGATATAACGACTCGTGTATTTTTGAGTTATTTAAATATGTGATTATTATGGAAATTATTAAATAAAATATGTGTGTTGGTTTTGACTGCTATGTGTTGTTTGATTATTATCCATATGTGATTTATAGTGTACCGGGTTGTCCGCGCGATTAATTATGGGATCGTATTGAATTGTTTTCACTTTCAAAAGTGGATTTAGTGTAAATTTATTTGCATAAATATTGGGAATGTTTCTAAAATTGTTTTTATGATTTTATAATTACAATAATTATTTTTAGGATTTTATAAAATTGAGAAATCAATATTATATTAATTATTTATCTTTAAATGATTTTCTGAATACTTTTATTTGTAAAATCCATATTTAATTCTAGAATTCTTCAAAAATTATGAAACTCATATTTATTTAAGTTTGGAATATTTCGAGAATTTTAAAATTATTTTGGAAATTTTGGGATTAATTTCACCCGCGCATTGTTTCGGTTATTTGTTAAAAACGGGTATAAAGTGCGTTTTAGAAATTATATTAAAATTTCGAAATTTATGTTTTTATTTACTTCGGGATATTTATGATATTTTAAGACTGCTTTCGTAGATTTCGGATATTATTTTAAGTGTACCTCGGTCTGTTAATTTTGAATTTCGGGATAAAGCAAGCCTTTAAATCTTCGTATTTATCCCGTATAAGACGTGCCAATTTTATAAAATTGGGGAGGGACACGTGTTGCTTCCCTGTGTTCGGCTGCAACCACCTGTCAAACTAAGAATTCTTTTATTTATTAATAAATCACCCCAAATTCCCCACCCCCCTTTTTGTGCATCTCGCTGCCTTGGTTTAAACTTTGTTCCTCTTCTCCTCCTTCCCGCTCTTCGACGGTTGCTTCTTGTTGTGCCTATTTTCGGTAATCACAGTATTGCGCCGCCCTGTTCTCCGTTTAACTTCTTCGTTCTGATTCCGGCGACTTTTTTTCCGGTTTATTTCCGGCTTTGCTTCGGCTTGGCCCCTGTTGTTTCATTGGGTATATACATATATATATGCAGTGTGTATATATGTGTAATTATGTGTGTGTTCAGCTGCTGTGTGCGTGTCTTCTGTTATCGCTGCCGTGCGGTGTTGTTAGGCCCTGTTTCTTTTTCTCTTGCTTGGTTGTGCCCTGTGGCACCTGTGCTGTATGGACTGTTTATTTTATTTATTGACTGACCTTTTAAATTTGCAGATTATTTGATTAAGGTTTCATGAAATGAATTTAATCGTGCGAGAATAATTAATTTAATTGGTGAAATTTATCTGGAAACCCGAATTTTATCGGGCACCGATAAATTTTGCCGCCATTCGCGATGACTTTATACGAGCGAACGGTGGACAGTGATGATCCAATTTTTGAGTCCTAATACGAATAAAAATATAAAATATGAATATTAGTAAAAGTGAATAATATCGGTGGTTGGGATTGTCGTTGATGTTGTTGTGTTTGAGATTTGACGTCGATTGATGTTTCGACGGGTAGTCCGATAAACAAAGGAGACGCTGCCCGATTTCCGGGAAATTAACTATGGAAATGCGGGAGCGTATCCGATAATTATCGGAGCATCGAGTGAACATATATATATACCTATACTTTATACAAACTTGATTGTATGTTGTGGTAAATGTTCTATCCAAAACTCAGTAACCCTAATTTCGTAAAATGATGAGTATAAGTATTTTCTGGAAACGAACACTGAACCAATTTTGAAAACGTTAACTCTAAATTGTGGTTTGTATTATTTTAATATGAATGATTACGAGTCGGGTTTGAATATCATGGGGTAAGAATTAGTATCGAGGATATGTCAAGCATACCTAGACGTCTAACGTTGGGTATTTCGACCCTGTAGGTTATAGTCGTGAACCTGAAAGTGGATGATGGACTAAAGATAACATAGTGGTCAGTCGACGAGCTCAGTAGAGTTTCAACAGAATGACCTGAGTGTCGAAGTTAAATCCAATGGGATCTAGTGGTTGGACGTTAGAAACCTGAGTAGCAGAGTCGGCTCAGAGTTGATCAGTAATAGTTGTAAAGCCTTGTAAGGCTAGTATTTCTGAACTTTTCTTCAAGATATATTACCAAACAATTTCGAACTGTTTCATAACATGTGTTAGTCCCTTAACAATATAGCAAGAATTACAGAAGGGGGGTTGAATGGAATTCTTGAACCTTTTTCTTGAAATAAAAATGTTCAACTCGATTATGGATATATCTGTTTTGATTAGCACAATGCGGAATGTAAACTTGAATGAATCAAAACATAAGTAATTAAAAACAAGAGTCTTTAAAAACATTCTGGTGGATTTAAACAATTCCACCAGAGATATATATAATATATCGAGAGGACTCTGTGTGCAGAAAAGCTCACAGCTGCTTATAAAATAGAACTGCTGAGAATACAGAAAATGCTAAAGATAGTGTTTACAAAGATTTCTCTGTTTTTAGTTTCTTAGCTATCTCAGTTGTTTTTTTTATTTGCTACTCTCTTGGTTTATATATTACCAAGATTACAAAGTCAAAAGAACTGAACAAATATAAAATCTAACAGTCTTGATCTTTGCTGCTTTTCGTCCTCTATTACCCAGTTAATGGGCTTTCACAGTGTGTTTGTATCCAACTCGACGGCTGTGTGTCTGCTTTCACTGTTCAACTAATGTTTGAATCTTGATATGATCATCCGTCGACTTTCAGATCATCCGTCGATGACTTAATTGATCATCCATCGACTGCTATGTTAAACATCCGTTGATAGTCATTTGATCATCCGTCGAAGCTTTGTTAAGCATCCATTGATAGTCATTTGATCATCCATCGAAGCTTTGTTAATCATCCGTTGGTAGCTATTTTGGCATTTGACTTCATTTCACTTATACAGAATTACAAGACATTGCTTATGTACAGTTAATCAACCTATTCTGCATATCTAGTTAAAGTCAACATGACTTATATGCTACTACAGATTCTATACAAAGGTGCATACAACACTGTGCTACAAACTTATTATTACATAAGCTACTCACTCGATGGATAATAAGTTAATCATCCGTCGGGACTATAATGAGTTATCCGTCGGGACTATAATTCTTATCCGTCGAGTGCTACATAATTTCACTAAGTAAAATCTACTTAGACATTTTGTTTAAGTGATCATGAAGTACACAACATATTCACAACAATCTCCCCCAATTTATGTCTACTGGGATTGTAGCCATAAATTAAGAGACACTTGATGATCACAAAACATCCTTAACATATATCTTTAAAGATAAGTAGATAAAACTGAAAGTGCTTCAATTTAAACAAAATGTACAAGGTTTGGCTCACAGTCAGTTCAAGATGCTCCTCTAGCTTGAGCAGATTTTTCTAGTTTCTTGAAGGTCTGGATCTTCTTCCAAGCTTTCTGTTGTTTTCTTCAATTTGATTCTGGAGCTATCTGTGAAATTCTAATTCATCAGATTCTGAGAGATCTAACATTTCTTGCATCTCCAAGAGAGTCTCATTGCTAGAGATACTCAATTGGTCTTCTAATATGAAGAATCTTCTCACACCCTTGTCATCCATGAACTCCATCAGCCAGTAGGGCCTTAGATGCACTCTTCTCCCTGTGTATGGGATGATAAGAGTCTTGGGAAGTGCATCTTTGGCTCTAACACTCCTTAGCTCTTCAATCTTCTTCAATACTAATCTTCTTGCAGTTACATTGAACCCAAAGTTTTTCTTGAAGGATGAATAGACTTTGATCAACACAGCTTGGCTTTCTTGAAATATCCTGTGAAGGGGCCACTATATCTCCCTTCCTCCTTTGTACTTGAACACCAACCTTTCAGGTAGGTTTCTGTATGCATCAATTGCCCTTACCTCATCCAGCTCCTCCAGATAAAGGTTTAGGTCTGAAAATTCTTTGATGTCACACAAGTACAAGTAGTCTCCCCTGTTGATCTTGGGTTGAGCTTTGACTACTGACTTGGATTTGAGAGGTGACAGCTTCACTTTCTTGACTGCCCTTTATTTTGTCCTTCTTGGCTTAGTAAGAATTGGCAAGTTGAAGTCAAAGGGTTCTTCAAAGATGACTTTGGATAGTTTGCCCTTGGTTTAAGAATTATCTCAGCCTTTGTAGTCTTGATGCTGGAAGATTGTCCTTTCTCTAGATAGTTCATGCTCATCTCATTCACACTGATTGGCTTGACATTAGAGTGATGGATGGTTGACTGAGCTGGTTCCTTGACTAATTCAAACTTTTTCTTTATTTCCTCATCAATCTTTTTCCAGTTGATCAGAGTCAACTTTCCTTTATCAGTATCTTTCAAGTTTTCTGCTGCTGCATTAATAAGATCTATACTATCTGCAACTGGTGGCTTGGAGATAGTAATTGAAGGTACAATTACTTTGCTGATTTGAACTAGAAGTTTCTCCCCCTCAGTTGGTCCTTTCTCCCCCTTACTTGATTCTCTCTCCCCCTTTTTGTTATCATCAAGTGGAGGAGTTAGGCCTTGTGCTTTAGCCGGTTGCATAAGAAGATTTGTCTGAGTCTGTTGATTTTGAAGAAGTAGAGCCACTGAATTCTCAATAACTTGAACTCTGTTCTCCAGCTTGGCTATCTTCTTGTCAGAATCTGATTCTCTCCTTAATCTCAGTAATAGATCTTGCATGGTACCATATGGCATTACTGAATCCAGCTTCTCAGAGTTATATGTCTTCAAGTCAGCTATATCTCTTTTCAATTCATCCACACTGAGATTCTGTCTTAAGTGTTGGATCTTCATTAAATGTAAAGAGTCTAGGTGAGCTTGAAGAACAGCCTTGGTACCAGCATCTGAAGCTTCCTGAAGGGCCTGTTGAATAGCTATTACTTGTTTGACCAATGACACCTCAAATTGTCCAGGTGTAGATTCCTTTGCCCATGCCCATTCAGGTAAACTTAAAGCAGAACTTGGGCCTTCAGCTCCCCCTAAGTTCATGCTTCCATCCAAAGAACAAGAGTCATCATCATCAGAATTTACTCCAAATTCTTCAGATGGCTCTCCAGCTTGAGAAGGCATTCTGTTCACAGCAGCTTTATCTCTTTGAAGAGATTCTGTGGTGTGCACTAAATTCAAAGTCTGCTCTGCCTCCACATTTCCCTGAGCAGCCAACAGTTGATAGGCTGAAACAGGGTGAGTAAAAGTGTCAGCATTCAAGGAAATGTTATCAATTACAGCTTTGTAATGTTGCTGAAATTGTCTTTCCTTTTCAGCATCATCCACAATCATTGACTCACTAGCAATGGCTGGTTCCATCCTTATTTCTCCAGTACCTGCCTTTCTCTCATATTCTCTCTTTTGTTGCATCAGGGTCTCACTCTAGCTCCCCACCCTCACACCCTCACCTTCACCTACTAAGGTGGGACTCCTCTCACTCACTTTTGCCAATCCTGAATGAATGGATTACTGAGATTCACTCTTTTCCTCTCCTTTTTCCTGGGAGCAACCCAGCCTCTCACTCAATGCACTCTCCTCTCTCAGTCCTAAGAGTGATTGTATTACCACCAAATCTTCTGCACTCGAAATTATTGAAGTTTGAAGTTGTGCAGAGACATTCGACGGATAAGTGATATCCGTCGGGTGAGTGGTAAAGCTATCTGACAGATAACTGCTGTTAAGCTTATCCGTCGGGATACAATCACTACTCGACGGATGAGCAATATCCATCGAGAGAGTAGAAATGAATGAGGTGGGAAGAGAAACTATTGTTGACTCTGTGTTGATTGAAGTTATTTGAGGCACAGATGTCACAATAGAATCTGAAAGAATTGGCAAGTGAGCCAACAAATCATCTAAAAGATGATGCTCACTTGCACTAGATTTTGGCTTCCCCAACAGAGTTAAAGAAGGGGAATCAGGAATTGAAGTGTTTATCATGTCCACTTCCAGTGAGTTAGTTGGTGAGTATTGTGTTTCTGTTGCTTCTATTATGAGAGATTTTGGTTGTGACTCCACATTTATTGGAGCCACATCAATCTGAATTTGAGAAGGTGCAGGGACTGTGTCTTTAGCACCAGTTTGCACTAAGTGTGTGCCCTGTGCATCCCCAGTTGTTTTAGATTTCTTCTTTCTAGTGTAAGTTTGGGGTGAGCTTGTGTCCCTAACCCTCTTGGCCTGTGCTCTTGGATGAGAGCTTTGTTCAATAGCCACATCCTTTTGGGAGGATGCAGCTAGAAGTGAGCTTTTGTCCTTTTTAAGCACTGCAGTTTGTTGGGAAACTGCAGTGTGGCTAGGCTAGGATTCACTCAACTCTCCAACCTTATCCTTGGGGTTTCTTTGATGTTCACCCCTTCCCTCACCTACCTTACCCTCCTTCACACTCCCCTCTTTGGCTTTGGTAGATTTTTCAACCGGTACCTTTTAAGGGATACCAGAGGGGGTTTTCTTTGATTTGGATTTAGAAATTGCAGTTGTTTTGGCAGCTTTGGTAGGCAACTGTTTGGTCATTGTCACAGTTGCCATAGCTATGCCTGAAGTCAAAGAAATAGAGGAGATTGAAATAGTTGAGGGTATAGATGAACTTACCTCACTTACCTGAGGTGACAGCATTACAGGAAAATAGAACATTGGCACATCCCTGTGATGGTTGGCTCTGTTCAAGTCTGCAATGATTCTTCTCTCTTGAACCCAACAAGCTAATTTGTTGTCAGGGTTCTCAAGTACAATCTCTTGACAAAGATGGTTAGCCAAAAGCATAAAAAATCTGGCATAGTAAACATTCTTTCCTCTTTTGGCTAAGTCACCTAATTTAAAACCTAACTCATACATAATAAGGTCACTGAAATTGTAAAATTTGTCTGTAACTAGCATGTATAGCATGTTAAGCATGGAAATGTTCAAAGAATCAAAATTACTGATTTTTCCAGAAAAGACTTTAGTTACAACATCACACAAGTAACTCCATTCCTTCCTAAGACCTAGTCTTCTAATTTCACTTAGTTTTGCAGTAGGAAGAGCATAATGAATGGAATTGAGCATATTGACAATATCAGTGTCAGTGTGTGGTGCAGTTACATTATCATCAGGAATCTTGAAACATGCTTTTATTACATCACTATTGATACAGAAATCATTACCTTTGATGGTCAGAGTGATTGTTTGTCAGTAGAGTTGTAGATTGATGTTGTCCACATCTCCTCAACAACTTCACAATAAATTGTGGGTGATTCCAGCATGGCAAAACTTAACTTGCAGTTCTTCACAAAGTCCATCATCTTATGATAGTCTTCAGATTGCTGAATCCCCTTATTGACCAAAGCAGTGAAGTTGTTCTTCTCATAGATGAACCCAGTCTGTGACATGATCTTTACTATGGGTGCCATTGTTAGAGAAGAAAAGCTTGAAGAGAAAGATGATTTTTGCTTGAGAGAGAATGAAATAACACAGTTGAATTTGAGAGTGATAAAAGAAAATGATTAGAATGAAATAAGCTTTTATACTTTACTCAAAATCAACGGATAAAAATAATAAATAGAAGTAAATTACCCAAAAGAAATTGCCTAAAACAGCCGTTTTAAAAATAAACTGTAAAAATTCCACCCATTATCCGTCGTGTAATGCTTACAAACTGTAAGTATACTAGATGGATAATGTTCAGGGAATTAACGGTTAAGATTTAGACACTTCGACGGATGAGGATAAGTTGTTATCCGTCGAGCTTTAAATACTCCAGAAAAGTAATTGATTTTTATTTACAATTTGTATATCGACGGATGACTCAACTCGATGGATAATGGTCATCTGTCGAGATGCAAATTTTGACTTAGCCAAAATTTTCATCCAAGACAAAAAAAAATCAGTTAAATTTCTGGCTACTTTTCAACTTGCAAGATAATTCAGATAAATTCAAGAGTAATTAAGCATACCTAACTCACTTACCAGCCTAGAAAAGGTGGATTCATGCAGTGGCTTGGTAAAAATATCTGCAAGTTGCTTCTCACTGGGAACAAAATGTAACTCTACAGTACCATTCATTACATGTTCCCTTATGAAATGGTACTTGATGTCTATATGCTTTGTCCTTGAATGTTGCACTGGATTTTCAGTGATGGCAATTGCACTTGTGTTGTCACAGAAAATAGGAATCCTTTCAACTTGCAAACCATAGTCTAGCAATTGATTTTTCATCCATAAAATCTGTGCACAGCAACTGCCAGCAGCAATATATTCAGCTTCAGCTATAGAAGTAGAAACTGAATTTTGCTTTTTACTGAACCGGACACAAGCTTGTCTCCTAAAAATTGACAGGTTCCTGTTGTGCTTTTTCTATCAATTCTGCAACCTGCATAATCTGCATCTGAATAACCAGTTAGATCAAAACCAGAATCTCTAGGATACCAAATGCCAAGTTTTGGTGTTCCTTTGAGATATCTGAAAATTCTCTTAATAGCTATCAAATGAGACTCTCTAGGATCAGCCTGAAATCTAGCACACAAACATGTAACAAATATTATATCTGGCCTACTAGCTGTTAAGTACAGAAGTGAGCCAACCATGCCTCTATAACTTGAAATATCCACAGACTTTTCAGTAGTGTTTAGTTCAAGCTTAGTTGCAGTGGCCATGGGAGTTTTTGCAGATGTGCAATCCATTAGATCAAACTTCTTTAAATGATCAAAAATATATTTAGTTTGACTAATGAATATTCCATCACTAACTAGCTTAACTTGTAAACCAAGAAAGTAAGTTAGTTCTCCCATCATACTCATTTCATACTTACTTTGCATCAGTTTGGCAAACTTTTTGCAAAGTTTCTCATCTATAGAGCCAAAAATAATGTCATCTACATAAATTTGGACAAGTATGCTAGAGCCATTAACATTTCTGAAAAATAAAGTTTTATCTATAGTACCTCTTGTGAAGTGATTTTCCAAAAGAAACTTTGATAAAGTGTCATACCAGGCTCTAGGTGCTTGCTTCAGTCCATAAAGTGCTTTCAGTAGATAGTAGACATACTCTGGGAAATTTGGATCTTCAAAGCCAGGAGGTTGACTTACATACACTTCTTCCTCCAAATCTCCATTCAGAAAGGCACTTTTGACATCCATTTGATAGACCTTGAAATTGGCATGGGCTGCATAGGCTAAGAAGATTCTGATGGCTTCAAGTCTTGCAACAGGAACAAATGTTTCATCAAAATCTATCCCTTCTTGCTGACAGTAGCCTTTAGCAACCAATCTTGCTTTGTTCTTTACTACTATGCCATTTTCATCCATCTTGTTTCTGAATACCCATTTGGTGTCTATTGGATTCTTTTCTGTAGGCTTGGGTACCAGCTTCCATACTTTATTCCTTTCAAATTGATTTAGCTCCTCCTGCATAGCTAAAATCCAATCAGGATCTAACAAGGCTTCTTCTACCTTCTTTGGTTCTTCCTTAGACAGGAAGCTGTTGTATAGACATTCTTCTTGAGTTGCTCTCCTGGTTTGAACTCTGGAAGAAACATCACCAATAATCAGTTCAAAGGGGTGATCTTTTGTCCATTTTCTTGGTTGAGGTAGATTAGCCCTAGATGAAGAGACCTCAATGTTGTCTTGATGTGTGATTGAGTTTTGATTGCTAGAAACTCCCCTTGAGTTTGTGGAACTTTGATTTGAGATTGGGGTACTTTCTATGGGTGATCTGCCATGACTTCCTGCTCCTTTTGATAACCCGACGGATGGTGAATTTTGAGTTCCGATGGATGAGGCAGGTTATCTTCCGACGGATAATACAGATTGCCTTCCGACGGATGAAGCATTATGTAACTCGACGGATGTTGAGTTTTGTGCTTCATTTATGGTAGATTTGTCTGCATTATCCTTAGACACTATTTCTTGATCACTCTCATCATCACTTTCATCACTGACCATCTCAACATTGTCGAATTTGAGGCTCTCATGGTAATCTCCATCTTTTAGTCCTTCAATCTTTTTTTTTCATCAAAAACAACATGTATAGATTCAACAACAATGTTGGTTCTTAGATTGTAGACTCTATATACTTTACCAACAGCATATCCAACAAAAATTCCTCCATCTGCTTTAGCATCAAACTTCCCATTTTGATCAGTTTGATTTCTCAGAATATAGCATTTACAGCCAAAGACATGAAGAAAGTTTAGAGTTGGCTTCTTGTTCTTGAACAATTGATAAGGTGTCATGCATCTTGCTTGATTAATCAGGGAGATGTTCTGAGTGTAGCATGCAGTGTTTACAGCTTCAGCCCAGAAATAAGTTGGTAATTTTGATTCTTCAAGCATTGTCCTTGCAGCTTCAATAAGAGATCTATTCTTTTTTTCCACTACTCCATTTTGTTGTGGAGTCCTTGCTGCTGAAAACTCATGCAAGATCCCATTTTCCTCACAAAATACTCTCATGACATAGTTCTTAAACTCAGTTCCATTGTCACTCCTGATTCTTCTAACTTTGAAGTCAGGATGATTGTTAACTTGCCTTATGTGATTGATGATGATTTCACTAGCCTCATCTTTGGACTTTAGGAAATAAGTCCAAGAGAACTTTGAGAAATCATCTACAATAACTAGGCAAAATCTTTTCTTTGAAATTGACAATATATTGACTGGTCCAAACAAATCCATGTAAAGCAGTTGCAGAGGCTCTTCAATTGCTGAATCAAGTTTCTTCCTGAATGATGCTTTAATCTGTTTCCCTTTTTGGCAGGCATCATACAGTCCATCCTTTGTAAACTCCACCAGAGGAATACCTCTAACTAGCTCTTTCTTTACCAGCTCATTCATGGTCTTGAAGTTCAAATGGGATAGCTTCTTGTGCCATAGCCAACTCTCATCCTGACTTGCTTTACTAAGAAGACAAGTTACAGATTCTGCTTTAGTTGAGTTGAAGTCAGCTAGATACACATTTCCTCTTCTCACACCAGTGAGAACCACTTTGTTGTTTTGATTATTAATCACAACACAGGTTTCTTTGTTGAAGGTTACTGAGTTGCCTTTGTCACAAAGTTGGCTGATACTCAACAGATTGTGTTTGAGACCATCCACTAAGGCAACCTCTTTAATGATGACATTGTCCTTTGAAATCAAGCCATATCCCACAGTATAACCTTTGCTGTCATCTCCAAAAGTGATACTTGAGCCAGCTCTCTCTTCAAAATTTGTGAGCAGGGTAGAATCACCAGTCATGTGTCTTGAACAACCACTATCCAAGTACCAAAGATTCCTTCTGTTTCCCTGCACACATCAAAATCAAATCAAGTTAATTTTGGTACCCAAGTTTCCTTGGGTCCTGCCTTGTTAGCTTTCTTCTTCTATTTCTTAGGTCTTAACTCATTTGACTTAGGAATTTCAGATTCTTCCTTAGTCATTTGGGTTGGGCCTTTGAAACCACTAGATGCACTAGAATTATCATGCATGTTATGGCTAACAGGAAATGGCATGCTTGGTGCAAACATGTTATTCCAGTAAGGCATGCTAAATGACATTTGAGGCATTTTGTATGCAGCATAATATGGATTTGGTGCAAATGGCATATTAGCAAACTGTGCATTCATGTTCTGTGTAGGCATAGCATTAACAGGCATGGGAGGCATGGCATTCATGTTAGAGAATTGAGGCTGAACAGACATGGGAGTAGACATGGCAGATTTGCAATTAACAGACAAATGATTTATACTACCACACTTGACACAGATTTTTCTAGGAGCATATTTGTCAGGTGTGTAGTTATTGTGTTTGTTAATCCCTACTTTACCATTCCTATTGTTTTTCCTTTTAGTCTCTGTTTTTACCTCTATCTTCTCAAGTCTGTCACTTAACTGTTTGACAGTCATGTGACCAACATTAGCCTTCTTCCCTTTCTTGGCTTGACTTGACTCTCCTGAAACAAAGTTCTTGGAAACAGACCCATACTTATCATTTAGCTTGGTTAATTTGGCTTTGCTAATGGGTTTGCTTACAACCGACGAATGAGGATTTTTATCATTCAACGAATAACACTTTTTGTTATCCGACAGATAGTCCTCATCATCCGTCGAGTCTACATCTCTCAGCAACCCATCCACCAAAATAGGTTCTAGTTTCTCCTTATTCTTTTTCCAGGCTTCATCACAAAAAGACTCAATTCCTTGAAGCTTGGTGATTTGAGCATGAACATCTCTGGATGTTTTCCATGCTTTAATCACCTCTTGTTCACGATCGAGCTGCTTCTTTAAAATTTCTTCCTATTTCAAGGACTCAGTCAATTCTACACTCAATTTTTAGTTTCTCAAACTCAACAAACTGAGACTCAAGCACATTATTCCTCTCACTCAAAACAAGTTATTTTCTTTGATTTTAGCATTTTCTTTAGTGAGGGACTTAAGTGTAACACACAAATGATACAATTCTGTAGACATGTCATTTATTGCATCATTACACTCAGCTTTAGATAAATATGCAAGGTTTGTAGTGATTACCTAATTGCTTGAGGAACTTGTCTCTGTTTCATCAGACTTGGCCATAAGGGCTAGATTGACATAGCTGACATCCCCATCTTCATCCAAACCATCAGCTGCCCAGTCATTCTCTTGTGTAATAAAAGCCCTTTCCTTCTGTTTGAGTAGATCAAAGTATTTTTGCTTATAATCCACAGACTCAAACCTTTTCTTACTGGAATCTGACTTTCTACACTCATTTGCAAAATGCCCTGCTAAGCCATATTTGAAACACTTGAATTTTGATTTATCCACCATGTTTCTATTTGGCTTGGCAGCTCCAAAGTTCTTCTTGAACTTGAGCTTGGCAAATCTTCTTGAAAGGAATGCTAGGTGCTCATCAATGTCCTCCATGTCATCTTGGCTCAATGAATCTTCATTTTCTGCAGCTAGCCCTTTACCCTTGCTTTCACAGGCCTTTGAAGTTGATTCCACAGCTTCCATCTTCACTTCCTTCTCCTTTTCCAGATCAGCAACTAGTGCAATGGATCCTCCTTTCTTCTTTCCTCTCTCCATTCTTTCATCCTGCTCTATTTCAAGCTCATAGGTCTTCAGAATGCCATACAGTCTCTCCAAAGTAAACTCCTTATAATCTTGTGAGTTTCTTAATGAGACTGTCATTGGTTTCCATTCCTTTGGAAGAGATCTGAGAAATTTCAGATTGGAGTCTTTAGTCTAATAGACTCTTCCATGCAATTTTAGAGCATTTAGTAGCTTTTAGAATCTACTAAAAATGTCAGTGAGTGACTCACTTTCTTCATTGTGAAAATGCTCATATTGCTGAATCAAGAGCTGCATTTTATTTTCTCTTACTTGCTCAGTACCATCACAGATTATCTGTATTGTGTCCCAAACTTCCTTGGCAGTCTTGCAGTTGATGATGTTATCAAACATGTATGCATTAACACCATTGAACAGAATGTTCATGGCCTTTTTATCTTTCCTGACTTGTTCAATATCAGGATCAGACCATTCATGCCTTGGCTTTGGAACAGATGGTTCATTTCCTGTTGCAGCTCTCATTGGAACATGAGGGCCTCTTTCTATGCAGTCCACATAGGCCTCATCTTGAGAAAGCATGTGAAGATGCATCTTTACCTTCCAATGATGGTAATTATCTTTATCAAGAAAAGGAATCTTGACTCCAACATCTTTCTTGTTCATCTTGCTGAATTATTTTGATCTTTAAACTCTTTGTAGATTAAGAGCTTGCTCTGATACCAATTGTTAGTCCCTTAACAATATAGCAAGAATTACAGAAGGGGGGTTGAATGGAATTCTTGAACCTTTTTCTTGAAATAAAAATGTTCAACTCGATTATGGATATATCTGTTTTGATTAGCACAATGCGGAATGTAAACTTGAATGAATCAAAACATAAGTAATTAAAAACAAGAGTCTTTGAAAACATTCTGGTGGATTTAAACAATTCCACCAGAGATATATATAATATATCGAGAGGACTCTGTGTGCAGAAAAGCTCACAGCTGCTTACAAAATAGAACTGCTGAGAATACAGGAAATGCTAAAGATATTGCTTACAAAGATTTCTCTGTTTTTAGTTTCTTAGCTATCTTAGTTGTTTTTTTATTTGCTACTCTCTTGGTTTATATATTACAAAGTCAAAAGAACTGAACAAATATAAAATCTAACAGTCTTGATCTTTGCTGCTTTTCGTCCTCTATTATCCAGTTAATGGGCTTCCACAGTGTGTTTGTATCCAACTCGACGGTTGTGTGTCAGCTTTCACTGTTCAACTGATGTTTGAATCTTGATATGATCATCCGTCGACTTTCAGATCATCCATCGATGACTTAATTGATCATCCGTCGACTGCTATGTTAAACATCCGTTGATAGTCATTTGATCATCCGTCGAAGCTTTGTTAAGCATCCGTTGATATCATTTGATCATCCGTCGAAGCTTTGTTAATCATCCGTTGGTAGCTATTTTGGCATTTGACTTCATTTCACTTATACAGAATTACAAGACATTGCTTATGTACAGTTAATCAACCTATTCTGCATATCTAGTTAAAGTCAACATGACTTATATGCTACTACAAATTCTATACAAAGGTGCTTACAACACTGTGCTACAAACTTATTATTACATAAGCTACTCACTCGATGGATAATAAGTTAATCATCCGTCGGGACTATAATGAGTTATCCGTCAGGACTATAATTCTTATCCGTCGAGTGCTACATAATTTCACTAAGTAAAATCTACTTAGACATTTTGTTTAAGTGATCATCAAGTACACAACATATTCACAACAACATGTCACTATTATTAAACATAACTCCTGTTTTATAATGCATATGCTTCAAACTATTTACCCTTAACCCTGATTCTTTCTTGATCTTGAGTCGTAAGCCTTATTCTTTGCAAATCATCCTTTGTTGATCCTCAGACACCAAACCATACAAATATAATACTACTCTTCAAAGATATAATTACCAAACACCAACCACTGAAAGAAAATGATTTGAAATCACAGGAACTTTTATACTCCAATCATTCTTAATAACATCAAAGAACCATATCCTGAAAAATCATTACTGGTCTGATACCTGACCCTTGTACAAACTGAAAACCGTTTCTTATACATACCCTGATATACCCTTGAGATATCCATGAGTTTCCTTACGTTTTTATGCAAATGTTTAACCATCATCGATTATGATCTTGTTTTATTGAATCATATTGTTATCATATTGAACTGCTTTAGGATTGGATAGTTTTTATATATGTGGACCAGATTCGTGGTCAGACCATACCAATGGTCAAGTTAGGCCAATGTGTGCCTTCGATCCAGTAATTAGAGTAGTGTTGTGTGCTTGCTCGGGGTTAGTGCGTGACTGATCAGTAGCCTAACCTTGGTTTTAAAACTTAAAATGAATATTCAATTCTAATGATTAGTTAAAAAGAAACTTGATTCCTTTGAATCATCTCATTGGATCATTGTTCAACCTTAGTTATCACTATTATGACTTGCTGAGCTAGTTAGCTCACCCTTGCGATTCTTTTATATATTTTACAGTTGAAAAGAATATGGATGATAGTGAAGTTCCTCAGTCGAAAGTGTGGGCTAAGGTTCCAGTTGAGTTGAATCGAGCTAGCAGAAGCTTCATGCGGTATAGAGATAGTCAGATTGTAAGAATGATTTTATTATCAATTGTAAGTTAAATTAGTTGGGATTTGTACGTTGTAATAAAGGTTAAGATTGTGGCTTGTTTTCATACTTTAACCTGTTGCGATCCGTGGTTATGTAAAGCAGGGTCATTGCAAATAATATTTCCTATACAAGTTTATATTGTGCATGAGTTGTGGACCCCAAACTTCTGACCCGGGTTTGGAGGGCGTCACAAAGGATGTTGGAGTCAAGATTCATTTTCTGGACAAAGATAATTACCATCACAGGAAGGTAAAGATGCATCTTCATTTGCTTTCTCAAGATGAGGCCTATGTGGATTGCATAGAGAGAGGTCCTCATGTACCAATGAGAGCTGCAACTGGAAATGAGCCATCAGTTCCCAAGCCAAGGCATGAATGGTCAGATCCTGATATTGAACAAGTCAGGAAAGACAAGAAGGCCATGAATATTCTGTTCAATGGAGTTGATGGTGACATGTTTGACAACATCATCAATTACAAGACAGCCAAAGAGGTTTGGGACACCATTCAAATAATTTGTGATGGCATTGAACAAGTTAGAGAAAACAAGATGTAGTTACTAATTCAGCAATATGAGCATTTCCACTTTGAAGAAGGTGAAACACTCACTGAAATATTTAGTAGATTTCAAAAGCTACTAAATGCTCTGAAGTTGCATGGAAGAGTCTACCAAACCAAGGATTCTAACCTCAAATTTCTGAGATCCCTTCCAAAAGAATGGAAACCAATGACAGTCTCCTTGAGAAACTCACAAGAATACAAGAAGTTTACACTAGAGAGATTGTATGGAATTCTAAAGACTTATGAGCTTGAAATAGAGCAAGATGAAAGAATGGAGAAAGGGAGAAAGAAAGGAGGGTCCATTGAACTGGTTGCTGAGTTAAAGAAAGAGAAGGAGATGAAGATAGAAGCTGTTAAGTCTACTTTAAAGGTCTGTGAAAACAAGGGCAAGGGGCTGGTAGCAGAAAATGAAGATTCTTTGAGCCAAGAGGATATGGATGACATTGATGAACATCTAACATTTCTTTCCAGAAGATTTTCCAAGCTCAAGTTCAAGAAGAACTTTGGAGCAGCTAAGCCAAATAGAAACATGGTGGATAAATCAAAATTCAAATGTTTCAAATGTGGCTTGGCAGGGCACTTTACCAGTGAGTGTAGAAAGTCAGATTCCATCAAGAAGATGTTTGAGCCTGTGGATTATAAACAGAAATATTTTGAGTTGCTCAAACAAAAGGAAATGGCTTTCATTACACAAGAAAATGACTGGGCATCAGATGGTCTTGATGAGGATGAGGATGTCAACTATGTCAATCTAGCCCTAATGGCCAAGTCTGATGATACAGAGACAAGTTCTTCAAGTAATCAGGTAATCACCACTAACCTTGCACATTTATCTAAAGCCGAGTGTAATGATGCAATAAATGACATGTTTATAGAATTATATCATTTGCGTGTTACTCTTAAGTCCCTCACTAAGGAAAATGCTAAAATCAAAGAAAACAACTTATTTTTAAGTGAGAGAAATAATGTGCTAGAGTCTTAGTTTATTGAATTTGAAAAACTGAGAATTGAGTGTAAGATTGCTAATGATGAATTAACTGAGTCCTTGCAGAAAGAAGAGATTTTGAAGAAGCAGCTTGAACGTGAACATGAGGTGATTAAGGCATGGAAAACATCTAGAGATGTTCATGCTCAAATTACCAAAGTTCAAAGTATTGAGTCCTTTTGTGATGCAGCCTGGAAGAAGAATAAGGAGAAGCTGGAATCCAATTTGGTTGAAGGATTGCTAACAGATGTGGACTCGACGAATGATGAGAGTGAAAGGAATATGTCCTAAGTCCAATCGTGTATTAGGATTTAGGAATAACTTTTATGTAATCTGTTTTGATTTCATTGATATTAATAAAGACTTGTTTTATTTTTATTACGGGCTTTATCTATTTAAGTGTTTAAATAAGATATACCATAGTTTAGAGTAAAGCTTTTTATGGATTATGATGAGATCATAATAGTGAGACCTAAAAAGATGATAACTCTAAACTTAAATAGTTCCTGGTCATAGGATTACTAACTGGTAATTAATAATCCGCAGAGATCGGTACATACTATGCTTGCTTCATTATGAAGGATGTCTGTTCTCATAGACATTTGTGTGGTGACACTATAGCTAGTATGTAGGTGCTTATTATGGAATAAGTTCACTGAACATGACTCGCACAGCTGAACAACTGATGGACTTCACTCACGTGTCAGCAGTTGTTCACATAGTGATAGTTGTACAAGTATCCTTAGACTTGAGGTCATCATAGTCATCTTGTGTACACTGAACTATGTTTTGGTTTAGTTCTTAGTCTCCAGGGACAATTATTAGGGCTCTTCTGGGTATAGGAATTTGTACACGAAGATAGTGTATGATCAATAAAGGATCTACCCCTTCCAGTGAAGGAAGCGAATGTTCAAGGCTGATCCACTTATGCTAGTTCAGGAATCTCTGGCCAGAGTGAATGAAATTAGAAAGGAGTTTCTAATTTGCATAGAACTAAGCATAGTAAATGGTAAGCAAGTGATTAAATTAGATAGGCTTGACACGAGATCCATGCCTTGTATTTAATCGGGACATTGTAGGGTAGAAGGAGTTTATTGTACGGTAACTATTCACTGAATAGGTTCTTGGTATTCTAAGCAGTGAATTCATATTATCCGGATAGTCGCGATATGCTGAGAAGTATCCCTCACGATGTAGAATAAATGTGATTAATTAATTAATCATATTTAATAAATTAGAGAATTTATATAAATAATGATAAAATAGTTTTATTATTATTTATTTCTACTACCGGCTTAATATTGAACCTACAGGGTCATACCATAAAAAGAGAATGATTTAATGGTGGAGGAAATAATTAATAATGGCTAATAATTATTTATTTATGAAATAAATAATTAATTAGTAAATTTAATAATTGATTAAATGAGATTTAATTGATTATACATTAATTAAGAAAAGTTCTTAATATTATTAATTAAGGATTTAATTTTTGGAAATTAAATCAAGAGAGAGAATTATTTCTAAAGTGTTTAGAAAAAGGATTAATAATTAAAAGGTGTTTTAATTATTAATGAGAATAATAAATGGGATAATAATAATAATAATATTTATGGAAAAATTTCAGCTGAAAATTTTGCCTATAAATACACTATTATAGACCCTATTTTTAATATCGGAACCCGAAAACCCAAAAAGTTTGGAAAACCCAATTCTCTCCACCTCCTTCCTCCTCCTTAACATCGTTTTCTTGATGCATACCGGTGGAGTGCTTCACACTTGAGGAGCAACTGCTAAGGATCTCTGATCGTTGTCTCCGAATTAATTTAAAAGGTTAGATTCGATCCCTCGAATTTTTATTTATCATCTGTATGCTTTTATTTGGATTTTGTATGTGTAAAAGTGTTTTGCCATGCCCCCGCTACGTTAAAAATCCAACAGTGGTATCAGAGCATAGGTTGTATGCATATAGATCTGTGGTAAAAATTTCAGAATTTTATGTGCTTGTATGAATTAATTATGATTTTTACAAGTTATATCATGGATTAATTTTGTCTGATGAGGAATCATTTCTCAGAATAATTTTGAATATTGATCTGGGTTCTACAAGTGTTGTAGATCGTCTGGGTATTTTTTTCATAATTTTATGATGTATAGATTTTTTATTATGAATTTTTGAAGTTCTTACAATTAAAATTTGTTATTAAATAAGTAAATATATGTATATATAGTATATATATATTTGTATATACATCTGTATTGTTGCAAAAGAATTTGTGATGCACGGAAAACAAACAAAGACAGACTAGCACAGGTGACAGCGGCAGAAAGGACAGGCACGGAAATCGAGAAAAGCTGTCGGCTGCTGAAAAACAAAAAAAAATAGGGGTGTAACGCATTCCGGGAATGCGTGACACACCTGTGGCGCATTCACGGAATGCGTTACACCCTTTAATGGCTTAAAAGGGGTGTAACGCATCACCGGAATGCGTTACAGGGATTGTAACGCGTTCCTGTAATGCGTTACAGCCCGTCTGTTGATTTTAAAATTGATTTTCTGGGAGTTTCGTAACTCCGTTTTAGGCGTGCAATATACCGTTGGATTCGTTTTTTCGAGACGGATCTAATGGAGTGATCAATTTTAGTTTATATAAAAGTTTTGAACTGTTTATATTTCCATGAAGTGTTTTAAAGTTGTTTTTGACTGTTTTAATTGCTTTTAAATGCTTCATGTGATACATAGAGATGTATAATGCTTAGACTAATGTGCTAGATGATTTAACATGCCTACCTTGATGTTTATTCATGTTGATATCTGTGATATATGCTTAGTTTATCATGCGATGATAGATTTAGGTGAACTTAAATGAACATAAGGCGTTTGTTAGACAATCTAGTATAGTGAAATTGTTTCATAACCTAAAGAATAATATTATGAATACAATCATGAGATTCTTGTGTTTGTGAAACACGTAATTGAATATGAATTTTCGATATGAGAGAAAGGATGATTCTGTCAACAACAGATTTCTATCTGTAAGAAAGGGTTATTAAGTGACGCCTCTTGACAATGCTCCACCCGATCTGGGAATCATCTGATTATTGATTATTGATTTGAAATATTTAATTTAAAAGGAAGAATCTCTTTATAATATGATTATGATTGTAACGTAATATAATCCCTCTAAAATTAAATAATATCAAGTAGTAATTGGCCAATGATACAACGGGCTTGTGTCGGTCATAGCCTTCCAATATGATAGAAAAGTAGTTCTTATTTTTGAATCATTATCGGTTCGTGCTACAGCCGAGGGCTTTGATTTCGAAATAAGAAATACTTGTCTATTACATAGAGATGTGTACTTTGAATAAGAATCTAAAGGTCGGTACGTGCTACAGCCGTGGGCCTTTGGGGACTGATTCAACTGTACGGAATGTTGGGTTAGACTTGACTTAGAATATTGAGTTTGTCGTGCTACAGCCGAGACTCAATTATTCAAGAGGCTAAAGTTTGATTAGGGAATAACATGAGATGTAATTGACAAGAGTTGTCTGCCTATTGAACATTACATGGCGGTTCGTGCTACAGCCGGGGTCGTGTAATGGAATGTAGGATCCCTATTCCCACTAGCATTATGAATGCTTAATTTTTCACGTAGGGGGTTGAATAAATTAGATAAACTAGTGGGAGCCACTTATGAATAAAGACCCGATTCATATAGTGTTTTGAAATGAAATCGAATATTTGCTAAGCGTTGTTATGTGTTTATCATTTACAGATTTACTTTGTACATTATGTCTTCTGCACTATCACTCAGGAGCATACTGGATGCTCACAAATTGACTGGTCCTAATTATGCTGACTGGCTTCGAAACTTGAGAATTGTTCTCAGGATTGAGAAGCTGGAATACGTGATTGACTCACCTAAGCCTACTGAACCTGCTAGTGATGCACATAATGATGAACATGTTGTGTATCGTAAGTGGATAGATGATGCAAATGTTGCTCAATACATCATGCTAGCTTCCATGAACATTGAGCTACAGAAGCAACATGAGCATATGGATGCTCACACTATCCTCATGCATCTACAAGAGTTGTATGATGTGGCAGGGAGGACAGCTCGATATGAGATATCGAAGGAGTTGTTCGGTTGTAGGATGTCTGAGGGATCATCTGTGAATGACCATGTACTTAAGATGATCAATTTGATTGAACGTCTTGGACAACTTGGTTTTGCCATGGATGGGGAGCTGAGCCAAGACTTGGTCTTGCAATCGCTTCCGAGTTCGTTCTCGCAGTTTGTTGTGAACTTTCACATGAATAAGTTGGATGTCAGCCTGCCTGAACTCCACAACATGTTGAAGACTGCGGAATCGAATTTCCCCCCTAAGAAGAGTTCTGTTCTTCTAATTGGTGAAGGTTCCAATCCTAAGAAAAGGAAGAGGAACTATTCCAAGAAGAAGAAAGTAGGTGAAGAAAAGCCGGTTCCACCAAAAGCTGAAGACCCCAAGAGCAAAGTTGTTTGCTTTCACTGTAACAAGGTTGGGCACTGGAAGAGGAACTGCAAGGTTTACCTTGCATAATTGAAGAAGAAGAAGGGTAGTGAGACTACCGCTTCTGATTCAGGTATGTTCATGATAGAAGTGAATATGTCATTAAATCAAATTTCTACTTGGGTATTAGATACCTCCTGTGGTTCTCAAATCTGCAATTTGTTGCAGGGACCAAGGAGAAGTAGGACTCTTGAGGAAGAGGAGGTGATTCTACTGATGGGAAATGGAGCAAGAGTTGCTGCTGAAGATGTAGAATCATTTCATTTACATAGGCCTACGGGCAAGACTATTGTTTGAAATAATTGTTATTTTGTTCCCTCGATTTTGAGGAATATTATTCCCATGTTAGACTTGGCTGGATTTTCATTTATTATTGAGAATAATGAATGTTCTATTCTTAGAGATAATATTCTTTATGGATATGGTACTTTAAATAATGGTCTGTATAAATGTGACATAATTTACTTCAGATTGAACAAACTAATAAAAGAAAAGGGATGATGAAAATCTCACTTTATTGTGGCACTGCAGTCTCCATTTAGTAGACATGGAGAGAGGACTGCAAATTTGCTAGGAATGGTACACACAGATGTATGTGGACCAATGTCTACACAAGCCATGGGTGGATTTTCATACTTCATTACTTTCATAGATGATAGATCTGGATTCGGATATGTGTTTGATGAAACACAAGTCTGAGGCCTTTGAAAGGTTCAAAGAATATAAGTATGAAGTGGAGAAACAACCAAACATAGTATTATAACTCTTCGATCAGATCGAGGTGGTGAATACTTTAATGGAGTGTTTCTAGATTATCTCAAAGTAAATGGTATAGTCTCCCAGTGGACTCCTCCAGATTGGTATCTGAAAGGAGAAATCGAACTTTGTCAGACATAGTTCGGTCCATGATGAGCTATGCAAATCTTCCAGTATTCCTATGGGGTTATGCATTGGAAACCTCAGCATATTTACGGAATAAGGTGCCTTCCAAAATCTGTTCCTCAAACTTCGTATGAGATATGGAAAGAAAGGAAACCGAGTCTTAAACACGTTAAGATTTGGGGATGTCCAGCTTATATCAAGTAAGTTGACCCAGATAAGCTGGAATATCGATCCGTAAAATGTAGTTTTGTGGGATATCCTAAAGAGACTTTAGGGTATTACTTTTACACCGATCATCGGGTGTTTGTCTCCAGACATGCTACCTTCTTAGAAAAGGAGTTTATCCTTGAAGGAAACAGTGGGAGTAAAATTGAACTTGATGAAGTTCAAGAAGCACAAACTACTACGGATCAAGTGGAAACACCTATTCTGACTGAACAACCTTTTGTGGAATAGCCCATTCATAGATCAGGGAGAGTGTCTCGCCAACCTGAGAGGTATTATGGCCTTGTCATTGAGAATGACAATGAGTTGTCGATCATTGATGATGACGACCCTGTAACCTATAATGAGGCTATAAGTAGTGTTGACTTAAAGAAATGGCATAGTGCCATGAAATCCAGAATGGAATCTATGTATACGGTATACAAAAGATAGATTATAGCAGATGGCCAGGTGGAGACCTTTAAGGCCAGGCTTGTGGCAAAAGGATTCAAACAAAGGCAATGGATTGACTTTGATGAAACCTTTTACCTGTAGCCCTGTTAAAATCAGTTCGGATTTTACTTGCGAATGCTGCTTACTACGACTATGAAATCTGGCAGATGGCCAGATGGTTTTCTTTCCAAGGGAAATGAAAACCTAGTGTGTAAGCTGCTGCGAACCATATGTGGTTTAAAGCGAGCTTCTCGAAAGATGGAACATTCGTTTTGATGAGACAATCAAAGAGTTTGATTTTATCAAAAACGCAGTTGAACCATGCGTCTACAAAAGGGTTAGTGGGAGCGCGGTAACATTTCTTATATTGTATTGAATTAGAGTTGACACACATAACAACATAACAGACCCACTCACAAAGCTACTTTATGAAAGTCATTTTGATCGTCAAGATGGGTATTTGATACCAGAGTGATTGGCTTTAGTACAAGTGGGAGATTGAAAGGAATATGTCCTAAGTCCAATCGTGTATTAGGATTTAGGAATAACTTTTATGTAATCTGTTTTGATTTCATTGATATTAATAAAGACTTGTTTTATTTTTATTACGGGCTTTATCTATTTATGTGTTTAAATAAAATATACCATAGTTTAGAGTAAAGCTTTTTATGGATTATGATGAGATCATAATAGTGAGACCTAAAAAGATGATAACTCTAAACTTAAATAGTTCCTGGTCATAGGATTACTAACTGGTAATTAATAATCCGCAGAGATCGGTACATACTATGCTTGCTTCATTATGAAGGATGTCTGTTCTCATAGACATTTGTGTGGTGACACTATAGCTAGTATGTAGGTGCTTATTATGGAATAAGTTCACTGAACATGACTCGCACAGCTGAACAACTGATGGAGTTCACTCACGTGTCAGCAGTTGTTCACATAGTGATAGTTGTACAAGTATCCTTAGACTTGAGGTCATCATAGTCATCTTGTGTACACTGAACTATGCTTTGGTTTAGTTCTTAGTCTCCAGGGACAATTATTAGGGCTCTTCTGGGTATAGGAATTTGTACACGAAGATAGTGTATGATCAATAAAGGATCTACCCCTTCCAGTGAAGGAAGCGAATGTTCAAGGCTGATCCACTTATGCTAGTTCAGGAATCTCTGGCCAGAGTGAATGAAATTAGAAAGGAGTTTCTAATTTGCATAGAACTAAGCATAGTAAATGGTAAGCAAGTGATTAAATTAGATAGGCTTGACACGAGATCCATGCCTTGTATTTAATCGGGACATTGTAGGGTAGAAGGAGTTTATTGTACGGTAACTATTCACTGAATAGGTTCTTGGTATTCTAAGCAGTGAATTCATATTATCCGGATAGTCGCGATATGCTGAGAAGTATCCCTCACGATGTATAATAAATGTGATTAATTAATTAATCATATTTAATAAATTATAGAATTTATATAAATAATGATAAAATAGTTTTATTATTATTTATTTCTACTACCGGCTTAATATTGAACCTACAGGGTCACACCATAAAAAGAGAATGATTTAATGGAGGAGGAAATAATTAATAATGGCTAATAATTATTTATTTATGAAATAAATAATTAATTGACAAATTTAATAATTGATTAAATGAGATTTAATTGATTATACATTAATTAAGAAAAGTTCTTAATATTATTAATTAAGGATTTAATTTTTAGAAATTAAATCAAGAGAGAGAATTATTTCTAAAGTGTTTAGAAAAAGGATTAATAATTAAAAGGTGTTTTAATTATTAATGAGAATAATAAATGGGATAATAATAATACTAATATTTATGGGAAAATTCCAGCTGAAAATTTTGCCTATAAATACACTATTATAGACCCTATTTTTAATATCGGAACCCGAAAACCCAAAAAGTTTGGAAAACCCAATTCTCTCCACCTCCTTCCTCCTCCTTAACATCGTTTTCTTGGTGGATACCGGTGAAGTGCTTCACACTTGAGGAGCAACTGCTAAGGATCTCTGATCGTTGTCTCCGAATTAATTTAAAAGGTTAGATTCGATCCCTCGAATTTTTATTCATGATCTGTATGCTTTTATTTGGATTTTGTATGTGTAAAAGTGTTTTGCCATGCCCCCGTTGCGTTAAAAATCCAACAGAGAGTCATCCGTCGGATAATCAAAAGGATTATCCGTCGAGTGATATAAATCCTCATCCGTCGGCTGTGAGCAAACCTGTGAGTAAAGCCAAACTTGCCAAGTTAAATGAAAAATATGGATCAGTTTCAAAAAAATTCATTTTAGGAGAATCTATTCAAGTGAGGAAGGAGAAGAAAGTGAATGTTGGTCATCTGTCTATCAAGCAATTGAATGACAGACTAGAAAAGATTGAGGTTAAAATAGAGGCTAAAAAGAAAAACAATAGAAATAGTAAAGTAGGGATTAACAAATATAACAACTACACACCTGATAAGTATGCTCCAAGAAAAATCTGTGTTAAGTGTGGTAGTGTAAATCATTTGTCTGTTAATTTCAAAACTGCCATGCCTACTTCCATATCTGTGCCACCTCCTTTTCCTAACATGAATGCCATGCTTTCTATGCCTATGAATGCTATGTCTACACATAATATGAATGCACAATTTGCTAATATGCCATTTGCACCTAATCCTTATTATGCTGCATTTAGTATGCCTCAAATGCCATTTAGCATGCCCTACTGGAATAACATGTTTACTAATAACATGCCATTTCCTGTTAATCAAAATGTGCATGATAATTATGTTGTAATGAATGGTTTCAAAGGTCCAACTCAAATGACTAAGGTGAATCTGATATCCCCAAGTCAAATGAGATCAAACCTAAGAAATAGAAGAAGAAAGCTAACAAGGCAGGACCCAAGGAAACTTGGGTACCAAAATCAACTTGATTTGATTTTAATGTGTGCAGGGAAACAGAAAGAATCTGTGGTACTTGGATAGTGGTTGTTCAAGACACATGACTGGTGATTCTACCCTGCTCACAGAGTTCAAGGAGAGAGCTGGCCCAAGTATTACTTTTGGAGATGACAGCAAGGGTTATACTGTGGGATATGGCTTGATTTCAAAAGACAATGTCATCATTGAGGAGGTTGCCTTAGTGGATGGTCTCAAGCATAATTTGTTGAGTATCAGCCAGCTGTGTGATAAAGGAAATTCAGTAAGCCTCAACTCAGAAGCCTGTGTTGTGACAAACAAGAGGAGCAACAAAGTGGTTCTCACTGGAGTGAGAAAAGGGAATGTGTACTTAGCTGACTTCAACTCATCAAATGCAGAATCTGTTACTTGTCTTCTCAGTAAAGCAAGTCAAGATGAAAGTTGACTATGGCACAAGAAGCTATCCCATCTAAACTTCAAGACCATGGATGAACTTGTAAAGAAAGAAATGGTTAGAGGCATTCCTCAAGTGGAGTTTTCTAAGGATGGACTGTGTGATGCTTGCCAAAAGGGAAAGCAGGTTAAAACATCATTCAGAAAGAAGCTTGATTCAACAATTGAAGAACCTTTACAACTGCTACACATGGATTTGTTTGGACCAGTCAATGTGTTGTCCATCTCAAGGAAAAGATTTTGCTTAGTAATTGTAGATGATTTTTCAAAGTTCTCTTGGACATATTTTCTTAAGTCCAAATATGAGGCTAGTGAAATCATCATCAATCACATAAGGCAAGTCAACAATCATCCTGATTTCAAAGTTAGAAGAATCAGGAGTGACAATGGAACTGAGTTCAAGAATTCTGTGATGAGAGCATTTTGTGAAGAAAATGGGATTTCACGTGAGTTTTCAGCAGTTAGAACTCCACAACAAAATGGAGTAGTAGAAAGAAAGAACAGATCACTTATTGAAGCTGCAAGGACAATGCTTGAAGAATCTAAGTTACCAACATATTTCTGGGCTGAAGCTATAAATATTGCATGCTACACTCAGAATATTTCTCTGGTTAATCAAGCAAAATGCATGACTCCCTATCAATTGTTCAAGAACAAGAAGCCAACTCTAAATTTTTTTCATGTCTTTGGCTGCAAATGTTATATCTTGAGAAATCAAAGTGATCAGAATGAGAAGTTTGATGCTAAAGCAGATGAAGGAATTTTTGTTGGATATGCTATTGGTAAAGCATACAGAATCTACAATCTGAGAACCAACATTGTTGTGGAATCAATACATGTTGTGTTTGATGATAAAAAGATTGAAGGATTACAAGATGGAGATTACCATGAAAGCCTCAAATTTGACAATGTGGAGATAGTTAGTGATGACAGTGATGATGAAAGTGATCAAGAAATAGTGTCAAAGGATAATGCAGAAAAATCAACTACCAATGAAGCACAAAATTCAACATCTTTCGAGTTGCAAAATGCTTCATCCGTCGGGAGACAATCTGCTTTATCCGTCGGGAGACAACCAGCTTCATCCGTTGGTACTCAAAATTCACCATCCGTCGGGTCATCAAAAGAAGCTGAAAGTCAGAATAGATCACTTACATAAATTTCCCCTTTCTCAAATCAAAGATCCATAAACTCAGGGGGAGTTTCTAATAATCAAACTTAATCACACATCAAGACAACAAAGATGCCTCTTCATCTAGAGCTAATCTACCTCAACAAAGGAAATGGACAAAGGATCACCCCTTTGAGCTCATCATTGGTGATGTATCTTCTAGAGTTCAAACAAGGATAACAACTCAGGAAGAATGTCTATATAGCAGATTCCTATCTAAGGAAGAACCAAAGAAGGTAGAAGAAGCTTTGTTGGATCCTGATTGGATTTTAGCTATGCAGGAGGAGCTAAACCAATTTGAAAGGAATAAGGTATGAAAGCTGGTACCCAAGCCTAAAGGAAAGAATCCAATAGACACCAATTGGGTATTCAGAATCTTCTTAGCCTATGCAGCCCATGCCAACAAGAAGGAATAGATTTTGATGAAACATTTGTTCCTATTGCAAGACTTGAAGCCATCAGAATCTTCTTAGCCTATGCAGCCCATGCCAATTTTAAGGTCTATCAAATAGATGTCAAAAGTGCCTTTCTGAATGGAGATTTGGAGGAGGAAGTCTATGTCAGTCAACCTCCTGGTTTTGAAGATCCAAATTTTTCAGAATATCTCTACTATCTTTTGAAAGCACTTTATGGACTGAAGCAAGCACCTAGAGCCTGGTATGACCCTTTGTCAAAGTTTTTTTTAGAGAATCACTTCACTAGAGGTACTGTAGATAAAACTTTATTCTTTAGAAATGTTAATGGCTCTATCATACTTGTTTAAATTTATGTAGATGACATTATTTTTGGCTTAACAGATGAGAAACTTTGCAAAAAGTTTGCCAAATTGATGCAAAGTAAGTATGAAATGAGCATGATGGGAGAACTAACTTACTTTCTTGGTTTGCAAGTTAACCAAGTTAGTGATGGAATATTCATTAGTCAAACTAAATACATTTATGATCTTTTAACGAAGTTTGATCTAATGGATTGCACATCTGCAAAAACTCTTATGGCCACTGCAACTAAGCTTGAATGAAACACTACTGAAAAGTCTGTGGATATTTCAATTTATAGGGGCATGGTTGGCTCACTTCTGTACTTAACAGCTAGTAGGTCAGATATAATGTTTTCTACATGTCTGTGTGCTAGATTTCAGGCTGATCCTAGAGAATCTCACTTAGTAGCTATTAAGAGAATTTTCAGATTTCTCAAGGGAATACCAAAACTTGGCATTTGGTACCCTAGAGATTCTGGTTTTGATCTAACTGGTTATTCAGATGCAGATTATGCAGGTTGCAAAATTGATAGAAAAAGTACAACAGGAACCTGTCAATTTCTAGGAAACAAGCTTGTGTCCTGGTTTTGTAAAAAGCAAAATTCAGTTTCTACTTCTACAGCTGAAGCTGAATATATTACTGCTGGCAGTTGTTGTGCACAGATTTTGTGGATGAAATATCAATTGCTAGACTATGGTTTGCAAGTTGAAAGGATTCCTATTTTCTGTGATAACACAAGTGCAATTGCCATCACTGAAAATCCAGTACAACATTCAAGGACAAAGCACATAGATATCAAGTACCACTTCATAAGGGAACATGTAATGAATGGTACTATGGAACTACATTTTGTTCCAAGTGAAAAACAGCTTGGAGATATATTTACCAAGCCACTGGATGAATCCAACTTTTCAAGGTTGGTAAGTGAGCTAGGTATGCTTAATTACCCTTGAATCTTTATAGATAATTTGCAAGTTGAAATGCAGCTAGAAATTTAATTGATTTTTCAGTCATGGATGAAATTTTGGCTAAGTCAATATTTACATCTTGACGGATGATCATTATCCATTGAGTTTGATCATCCGTCGGTATACTATTTGTTAATAAAATCAATTATTTTTCTGGAATACTTTATGTCTCGACGGATAACTGATTTATCCTCATCCGTCAAATTGTCTTATTCTTAGCCGTTGATTCTCTGAATATTATCCATCGAGTATAATTACAGTTTGTAAGCATAACACGACTGATAATTGATGGAATTTTTACAGTTTATTTTTAAACGGCTATTTTGGGCAATTCTTATTAGTTACTTTATTTTACTTTATTATTTTTGACAGTTATTTTTGAGATAGTATAAAAGCATAATTCATTTTCATTACTTTTCTTTTATCATTCTCAAATCATCTGCTCTAACTTCTCTCTGTCTCAAAAGCAATTATCATCTCTCTCTGCAATTTTCACTCTCTAACAATGGCACTAGTCATCAAGATCATGTGTCAAACGGGATTTATCTATGAGAAGAACAACTTCACGGCTCTAGTGAATAAGGGGATTTAGCAGTCTGGCGACTACCACAAAATGATGGATTTTGTGAAGAACTGCAAACTCAACTATGCCATGCTGGAATCACCCACCATTTACTGTGAGGTTGTTGAAGAAATGTGGACGACTGCAATATACAACTCAACTGATAAGACTATCACTTTCACTATTAAAGGTAATGAATTCTGTGTTAATAGTGATATTGTTAAAGCATGTTTCAAAATTCCTGATAATACTGTAACTTCTCCACACACAGACACCGACATTGTTAATATGCTTAATTATATGGGCTATGCACTCTCTACTTCTAAATTAAGTGAAATTAGGAGGTTGGGTCTTAGGTTGGAATGGAGTTATCTGTGTGATATAGTTACTAAGGTATTTTCTGGTAAAATTAGCAATTTTGATTCTGTTAATATCTCTATGCTCAACATGCTTTACATGCTAGTAACTGATAAATTTTTCAACTTTAGTGATCTTGTCATATTTGAGTTGGGGTTTAAGTCAGGGGAGCTAAATAAGAGGGGTAAAAATGTTTACTATGCTAGATTTTTAATGATGCTTGCTAACCACCTCTCTGAGGATATTGTGCTTGAGAACCCAACCAACAAATTAGATTGTTGGGTTCAAGAAAGGAGAATCATTGCAGATTTGAATAGGGCAAACCATCATAAAGAGGTGCCACTCTTCTATTTTCCAATTATGGAGGCACCTCAGGTAAGTGAGGTAATTTCAACTGTCTCTACTCTTCCAGCCACACAAACTTCTTTGCATTCTAGTGTAGCTATGGCAACTGTGTCATTGGCCCAACAGTTGCCTACCCAAGCTACCAAATCCAAAATCTCAAAAACAAAGACAAAGAAAGCCCCCTCTGGTGTCTCTCAAAAGATGCCAGTTGTAAAATCCACCAAACCAAAAGAGGGGAGTGTAAAGGTGGGTAAGAAAGGTGAGGGACAGGGTGAACATCAAAGAAACCCTAAGGATAAGGTTGGAGTGGTGAGTGTTTCCCAACCTAGCCACACAGCAGTTTCCCAACAAACTGCAGTGCTTAATAAGGATATAGGCTCATTACTAGTTGCATCCTCCCAAAAGGATGTGACTATTGAACATAGCTCTCAACCAAGCGCACATGCCAAAAGGGTAAGGGACACAAGCTCACCCCAAACTTATACTAGAAAGAAGAAATCAAAGACCCTTGGGGATGCACAGGATTCACACACTGTGTAAACTGGTGCTAAAGACACAGTCACTACACCTTCTCAAAGTCAGGTTGATGTGGCTCCAATAAATGTGGAGTCATAGCCAAAATATTTAATAATAGAAGCACCTGAAACACCAAATTCTCCCACACACTCTTTGGATGTTGACATGATAAACACATCACTTCCAAATTCTCCATCTTTAACTCTCTTGGAGAAGCCAAAAATCCAAGCAAGTGAGCATCATCTTCTAGAGATTTGTTGGCTCCCTTGCCATTTCTTTCTGAAACTGTTGAGACATCTGTGCCAAAATTTTCATCAATCAGCACAGAGTCCACAATAGTTTCCACTCCAAACTCATTCATTTCTACTCACTCGATGGATATTGTTCATCCGTCGAGTAGTGATTGTATCCCGACGGATAAGCTTAACAGTAGTTATCCGTCGGATAGTCGAACTGCTAACCCGAGGGATATTCCTTATCTGTCGAGTGTCTCTGCACAGCTTCAAATTTCATCAATCATTACAAGTACAGAAGACTTAGTAGTAGTGCAATCACTCCTAGGATTGAGGGAAGGGAGTGAAATGAGTGAGAGTCTGGGTTGCTCCCAGGAAAAAGGAGAGGAAAAAAGTGAACCAATGCAGTCCATTTCTTCAGGACTGGCAAAAGTGAGTGTGAGGAGTCCCGCCTTAGATGGTGAAGGTGAGGGTGTGAGGGTGGGGAGCCAAGGTGAGACCTTGATGCAAAAAAAGAGAGATCATGAGAGAAATGCAGGTACATGAGTGATAAGGATGGAAACCATTGCAAGTGAGTCAATGAATGTCAATGATGCAGAAAGGAAAAGGCTATTTCAGCAAGAATATCAAGCTGTTATAGATTATATATCCCTAGATGCTGAGACATTTACTCACCCTGTTATATCTTATTAAACTCTAAATGTACTTGGTTCATACAACACAATCTTTACAGAGAGCAAAGGATGTAATCACTGCTATGCCTTCCAACATTGGTAATGATTTTGAATTGGATGAAACTTCTTTTGGGGATGTTGATGGGGATGATGAGGAAGATAGTATGGACATAGGGGGAGATGCAGATGTCCCTGCCTGGATGCTAATAAAAGAGTGCTCATACTCACATCTCCAATCAACACTATTCAAGCTGATTCATGACACCCAAGAAGCCATTCAGGCATCTTCCAATGCTAGCACAAAGAAGCTACTCATAGCACATATTGAAGCACTCCAGCTGCATAAAATTCAAGCCCTCCAACACAGTCAGAGTGTGAATGCAATCAAGCAAGAAATTTATGAAGTCAAGCAAGATGTTATAGAAAGGATGGATGCTAGACTCCATGCAACCACCATGACTGAAATTGCTCAAAAGCTAAGCAAGGAGGCTGATCTCAATAGGAAAGTTGAGGCCATGGACTCAAGAATATCTGCTGTATAGAAGTCAATGGCCAAGATACTTAACAATCAAGAAGCTCATACTGCACTACCCCAACAGTTGGTGGCTGCTCAACTCCCTCCCACACAACTTGATGATAACAAAAAGGGGAGAAAGGCCCAAGTGAGGGGGAGAAACAGCATAACATTCAAGTTAGCAAAGTAATTGTGCCCACAATTGCTTTCACTAAGCCACCAACTAAAGACAGCATTGATCTGATTAATGAAGCAGCAGCCACATTGAGAGCAGCTGAAAAGAAGCAGTTGAGCCCAATCAACTGGGAGAAAATTAATGAGGACATTCAAAAGAGGTTTGGGCTAGCAAAGAAGCCAGAAAAATCAGCCATTCATCACTCTCAAGTCAGTAAAATCTCTGTGAATGATATGAGCATGAATAATCTGGAAAGAGGACAGCCATCCTGCATCAAATCTCCAAAGGATGAGCTAATTTTGAAGCCAAAGGTGAACTATCCTAAATCTTCTCTAAAGAATCCTTTGGATACAGTGTATGAGACACCAAAGCCTGATGAAAAAAAACTGCTGTCAAGATCTATTGCATTCTATAAGGATCCAGCTGATTCAGCATTGAAAAGAAGAATTGCTAAGGTTTTCAGGAATGGTAAGGAAATTTGTGTGGTGGCTGGACACCCTCAATTTGCTGAAGCAAAGAGAGAAGAAAAGGAAAGATTGAAGCAAGAAAAGAAGCAAGCTGCTCTAGATGCTAAAAAGGTCAAACAAAAGAAGGAGCAAGTTGCTATCTTGGCCAAGCTGCAAGCTATAAAACCTACACAAAAAATTCCTGAACAATCATCTGAAACCACTGAATCTAAGGAACTGAAAATGCAAGAAGAATCACAGCAGATAAAAAGTTTTCGATACAAACTTCATGCAAAGAGGAAAGTGGATTTTGATAAAAAAGAATTGGAAGATCAGTTTCCCAAAAAGTCTACATCTGCAACAACTCATACATCTATGCCCTCTGTGGCACATGAAGAATTCAAGATAGATCCATCCAAAAATTTTCATTGTGAACCTATCATTCCAAAGGATGAGCCAATAGACTGGGATAGTCTACCAATACCTGAACTCAATCTACCTCACTTCATGAAGCCAAAGAATACAAAGACCAGAGCAGTCAAGAAAGTGAAGCCCTCAACTCTCAGATCCAAGTCCCTAACCAAAGCTCAAACCAAAGTCAACAAGGGAGACATCATGTACATCTGTGATATTAAGGAATTCTCAGATTTAAACCTATATCTAGATGAACTGGAAGAAGTCAGAGGGATTGATGCTTACAGGAATCTACCTGAAAGGTTAGTATTCAAGTACAAGGGAAGAAAAGAGATACAACGACCACTTTACAGGATCATTCAAGAGAGCCTATATGTGCTGATAAAGGTTTATTCATCCTTCAAGAAGAACTTTGGATTCAATGTGACATCTAGAAGACTTGTTCTAAAGAAGATTGAAGAACTGAGGAGTATTAGAGCCAAAGATGCACTCCCAAAGACTCTAACGATTCCTTACACAGGGAGTAGAGTGCATCTAAGGCCCTACTGGCTGATGGAATCCATGGATGATAAAGGAGTTGGAAGATTCTTCAGATTAGAAGACCAGTTGAGCATCTCTAGTAATGAGACTCTTTTGGAAATGCAAGGAATGCTATATCTCTCAGAATCTGATGAACTGGAATTCCAGAGACAACTCTAAAATTAGATAGAAGAAAACAACAGAAATCTTGGAAAGGGATCCAGATCTTCAAGGAAATAGATTAATCTGCTCAGGCTAGAGGAGCACCTTGAAAAATGACTATCAGAAAATCTTTGTACATTTTGTTAATTGCAGCACTTTACAGTTTTATCTACTTCCATTTAAATTTGTATTTTTAGGGTGTTTTGTTATCATCAAGTTTCTCTTAATTTATGGCTACAATTCTAGTAGACATAAATTGGGGGAGATTGTTGTGAATATATTGTGAACTTGATGATTTCATTAACAAAACACCTTAGTAGATTTAACTTAGTGAAATATGTAGCACTCGACGGATAAGCAAATATAGTCCTGACGGATGAATCAATATAGTCCCGACGGATGATGATTTGACATCCATCGAGTGAGTAGCTTATGTAACAATAAGTCATGTAGCACATCTTTGTAAACACCTTTGTTTAGATTCTGTAGTACCATGTAAGTCATGTTGACTTTAATTAAATATACAGAATATGTTGATTATTGTACATAGATGATGTCTTGTAATTCTGCATAAATGAAATGAAGTCAAGTGCCAAATAGCTACCCGACGGATGATCAACAAAGCTACCCGACGGATGATCTACAAGGCAACCCGACGGATGATCATGTACCCGACGGATGATCAATTCAAACATCTGTTGACAGTGACAACACAGTCACATGCGTCGAGTGTATGAAAAAGGAATGTGGAAGCCTATTCAACTGGGTTTTTGAGAACATAGAAGCATTGCCATTTCCATGTTATTATGAAGATATTCAAAGATGCTGGAATAAAGTAGTGAAGCAGCATATTATTAGACTTGATAGGTTTTGTTTTATTATCTTGTCTTATTACTGTGTAATCTTGGTGATATATAAACCAAGAGTAGCAAATAGAACAACAACAAGACTAAGCAAGTATTCTCTCATAGAAACAATTGTAAGCTGTATCCTTAGCATTTCTCTGTAAGTTTAGTTGTTCTTATTTGTAAGCAGCTATGAGCTATTCAAACTTCACAGAGTTTTCTTGATATATATATATATATATATATCTGGTGGATACATTCAAATTCACCAGAAAGTTTTAAAGACTTGTATTTTTATTACTTTGTGTTTTGATTCATATTTAACTTGTCATTCGGCACTTTGCATATCAAAACACTGACATATATATTTTAAGTTAGAACATTTTATAATTGAGAAAAAGTTTCAAGAATTCCATTCAACCCCCCTTCTGTAATTCTTGTTGCATTGTTAAGGACTAACAGTATGCGGCTGTGTATTGACTATCGAGAACTGAATAAGCTGACCATTAAGAACAAGTACCCGTTACCAATGATCGATGATTTGTTTGACCAATTGAGAGGCGCTGTATGGTTTTCTAAGATTGATTTAAGATCGGGATATCATCAACTAAAGATCAAGCCAGAAGACATTTCGAAGACCATATTCAGAACCAGATATGGGCATTATGAATTTTTGGTAATGGCATTTGGATTAACCAGCGCACCAGCAGCTTTCATGGACCTGATGAATCGAGTGTTCCAGAAGTATTTGGATAAATTCGTGATCATGTTCATAGATGACATTCTGATATATTCCAAGACAGAAGAAGAGCATGCATAGCATTTAAGGATAGTGTTGGAAATATTACGACAGGAGAAATTATACGCGAAGTTTTCCAAATGTGAATTTTGGTTAAAAGAGGTACGATTTCTTGGACACATGATTAGCAATAAAGGAGTGGAAGTAGATCCGACAAAGATTGAAGCCATAGTCAACTGGGAGAGACCAAAAACACCAACAAAAGTAAGAAGTTTCATGGGATTAGCAGGTTACTACAGAATATTCGTGCAAGATTTTGTGAAGATAGCCATGCCATTGACGAAGCTCACCAGGAAGAACCAGAAATTTGCATGGGACGAGAAGTGCGAAGAAAGTTTCCAAGAATTAAAGAATAGATTAGTATCTTCACCAGTGCTAGGCTTGCCAGATGATCAAGGAAATTTTGTGATCTATAGTGACGCGTCGTACAAAGGATTGGGAAGTGTTTTGATACAGCATGACAAGGTGATAGCCTACGCTTCAAGACAGTTGAAACCACATGAAGAGAAGTATCCAACTCATGATCTGGAACTGGCAGCTATAGTATTTGCATTGAAGATATGAAGGCATTATCTTTATGGAGAAAAGTGTGAGATCTACACGGACCACAAGAGTTTGAAGTATATCTTCACCCAGAAGGAATTGAACATGAGGCAGAGAAGATGGCTAGAACTGATCAAGGACTACGACTGTACCATCAACTATCATCCAGGCAAAGCAAATGTGGTGGCCGACGCTCTGAGCAGAAAGGAAAGGTTAAACACGATAACTTCATCCGAGGAATTGATCAAGGAATTTGAGAAGCTTGAAATAGAGATCAGTACCCCAAGTATGTCTACAAATGTGTTATGTGCAATGTCTTTTCAACCAGAATTATTGGAGAAAATAAGAAGATGTCAGGAAGAAGTCATGAGCCATGAACGAGACAGTTTGACTGGAGAAGAGATAGGGAGTCAAAAGAATGATAAATGAATCTTAAGATTTTCTTCCAGGATTTGGATACCCTACATAGCCGAACTAAAAGATGAAATTCTTCGAGACGCTCACAACTCCAGATATTCAATTCATCCCAGAAGTACGAAGATGTAAAGAGACTTAAGAGAAAATTTTTGGTGGCCAAGCATGAAGAAGGAAATTGTAGAATGGGTGAGTAAGTGTTACACTTTCCAGCGAGTCAAAGCATAATATCAAAGACCCAGTGGACTGATACAGCCATTAGATATTCCAGAATGGAAAAGGGAACATATTGTGATGGATTTTGTAGTTGGATTACCGAGGACCAAGTCAAATCATGATGCTATTTGGGTTATTATTGGCAGATTGACAAAGTCAGCATATTTTCTTCCTATCAACGAGAGATTCTCAATGGATAAATTGGTTCGGTTATATCTAAAAGAAATTATGACACGACATGGAGTTCCAGTATCCATAGTTTCATATAGAGATTGTAACACCCCCAAATCCGGGGTCGGGGATCCGGGTTGTCACGAGTTCCATTTCCCTTAATAACACCCAATCTTAATAAATAATCAACTACTCTGTACTGTGACCCCACAATAAACACACACACCACAAGTTATAGTCTCAGAGATGAACACTCAAAAATAACACAAGTCCTTATATTCCACAATTATAAACCGTTACACCTTAAAAAGGTTCTGAATAAATTTACATATTCCTTGCCATTATTACAATTTATATTATACATAAGTCTGGTTCATCAATAGTTGAAAACCTAGCTTATTGGTAGCTCCTACCTCAGCTACGGCGGCATCAACGCTTTCAGAAGACTGCGGAACGTTTTCTAACCGCTTGCGAATCGGGAGCTTGGTCCTGTTCATCTTTTCTATCTGTTGTTGTGTGATGAAAGAAGAAAGCAAGGGTGAGCATCAAGCCCACCAAAATAATATGTATAATGATTAACAATATATGAGCCTTCTCATAGTACTCATGAAAGTCTTGGTCAAAAGAAATGAACCAAGTTTGATATCTTAATGCGATGAAGTCGCAAAATATTCAGTATATATACATATATACTTTTCAAAATCTTGGAAGTCCTCTTCCATGCATAATATACACAGAGTTCCAGTTTATAACTGTATAAAAATATCGTTGCAAGGTGATCTCATATATCTACCCTAGTCTTAACGTTTTTCTGAAAATCTTTGATATGCATAAGATAATCATTAACTAGATATAAGTTGAAAATATGAAGTTACAATATACCCCAATATACTTATATCTTTTCCAAATATTACTTGAACTACCACCGTTCAAGTTATAATCAGTTCAAAAGTTCATCACATAGATGAGACTACAAGACAAGATTTGAATAGATTCAATCTTTGAATATTATTATAAATAATGAAGTTACGAGATACTTCATTAAATCCCGATATATATATACACCTATATATATATACATTCCATACACTCCTTGAAAACCTCTGTTATGAAAATTATAAACAGAGTTGCAATATCCAATGAATTTGGAAAGGAGAAAACCTTGGCATAAACCTGATATCTTGCTGATCAGGCAAAGATACCAATAAGTAACCTTTTCTACTAGTAGATGGATGAATTCCCCACTGGTCATCACCCTGGCCGCAATAGGACCTTATGTTGGACTGCCACTCAGCCACTTACGCATTTGATGGACTCCCACTGAGCCACTTACACTTTCATGGACGCCCACTGAGCCCATGTTGCTTATGCCGACTCAAATAGATGAACTTACTTCCCGAACGATGGGCAAGTAATCAAGATGTTTTCTCAAAACAGCAACCTCGTTGCGAATGTAAAATACACCACTGAGCCGGATCCCTCAAGTTTTGAACGAGTATTTAAATCCCCTTTAAAAGGAAGATCTTAAATATAAAAATGAGTTTTGGGATCCGCTCTAACTTTTAAAAATCATTTTGAAGACTCGAAAACACTTTAAAGAGTGTTTGGAGTAATGCTGATTTAATGAAATAAATCAGTCCCAATATATTAGAAAATATCTGAATATTATTATTTAAATAATATTCCCATAAAGAATAATCTTTATAAAAATAATTGAAGTAGAAGTTTTAAAACTTATACTTGAAATGAGTATTAAATAACCAAAGATATACTTATACGAAAGTACTATCTTTATTTGAATAATCAAAGATAAGTTTGATTATCGACACCTTATTCTTTAATAAAATAAAGAACATATCTCAGCAAATAATCGGAGTCATAGATCCTCAAATGAATATTCAAATAATATTCATTAAATAATATAAACTGAGTCATAAGCCCTCGAATGAATATTCAAATAATATTCAATAAATAATATAAAAGAGTCATAAGCCCTCGAATGAATATTCAAATAATATTCAAATAATAAAATAAAAGGAGTCATAAGTCCTCGAATGAATATTCAAAATAATATTCATTTAATAAAATAAAGAAGTCATAAGCCCTCGAATGAATATTCAAAATAATATTCATTTAATAAAATAAAGAAGTCATAAGCCCTCGAATGAATATTCGTAATAATATTCATTAAATAAAATAAAGGAGTCATAATCCCTCGAATGAATATTCGTAATAATATTCATTAAATAAAATAAAGTTATCGAATAAACCTTATTCGATTAATAGTTTTAAAAACTATATCAATATATATATATAAATATATATTATACTCGGGAGCCTCGCCTCCCGGTTTTAGAAAAAGTTCACCTTTTGATCCCCTATACTAAGGGTATACGCAAATACCGCTTATCTCTAGCATAGGTATTATGCAACGAATAAGCATTTGAACCAACAGATATATAAATCAAGAATACGAAACAGGCATGCATATATACCATATCACATGCTACAATATATCGCAAGAATTTGCTAATAACAAATATGCATTTATCACAAGATCATGCATATACACATATACATCACAACAACAGTATAACGGGTAGAAAACTTGCCTAAGCGACTGGGGGTTACAAATGGCTCGGGACGAGTCTGGTGACCTATAAACAACAAGTAAGTTGGAATTAAACCAAAGTCACTTGTAAATCTATACTTTAACCAACTTAGACTCTAACGCTTGCTTTGCGCTTACTGATTCTCTTAAGTCACTCGAGTACCCTCGGCTCCACTATTTTTAATAATTTAACCATTATGAGTTTTAAGGCGATTCCTTCGCGAGTGTCTTACCAACTTCCTAACACACTTAAAATAATTGTTTCATACACTAATTAACCCTTTAAGGTCCTTAACCAAGGTTTCAAAGTAAGGCGAGGGGTAATGGTTCGGTCGCGAAACGCCGTTACTTAAAACAGTCATTTCTCCTAAACCGTACATCGGAATCAAACGAACTACATATCAAAACGAAGCTCGTAACATGAACTATCTAAATATGGCAATGGTCAAAACCTAGCAGGGAGTTCTCGGGTCCTAATATTATGAACAAAAGCAGTCTAAAGTAAATCGGACATTACGACGGCTATGTTTATGCGATTTCCCAAATTTTTACCATTCCAAATCATATCAATCCAACTACCAATCAACAACAACTCAATATACACATCAATGCTACTGATTTCAGTCATAATAAGCTCAAGGATATCAATCCAATCATATATTATAACATCTCCAAATTCAACTAAACTACTTAACAATTAAGCTCGAATCATGCTTATCATTCAAATTACTACTCATCCATCCAAACCATCTCCAAACTTCAACATTCAAACTTATTACTAAAGGGTGTGAAGATTTATACCTTCCTTGGGAGGTGTTAAGTTTCTAGGAAGCCTTAGGGAGCCTCCTACAAGCTTGATCTTTCCAAAGAAATCAAGAACACAAAGTTAGGCTTTGAAGTTTCTAAAAGTCCGATTTAAAGAAATGTAAAAATGAGGGTCTTACCTTGCTTATTTGGAAGAGACTTGTGAACGAGAGTTATAGGACATCTCAATACCTTTCCAACGAGCTATAGAACACAACTTTTGAGTGAGTATTGAAGGAGATATGGCAGTTTGAAGTTGTTGGGTTTGTTTTAGCCGAGAGCTTTCTTCTTGAAATGGGAAAGTCAACTTCTAATTTTTGTGTTTTATGATATTTGCTTGGTTGCTTCTCCTTTTTGGCCTTGGAAAATGTTTTAGCTTTTTACCATGGTAAATTTTACATGGCCTAAAATCAACCAACAAAACAAAACCCCTTGTCATGCTTATGTCATCTTGCACATGTCATAATGCTTCCACTTGTCCACACCTTGTTGGTTTGATGACAGCATCATCCCTAACCTCCTTGATTAACTCCTAATTGCTTGCCTAATGACCGCTGATCTGTTATACGATTCGCTTAACTTTCGTTTTCGTTTATCGTTTGAGGGATCATACCCGGGATCTTATTACTTAGGTTTCTTTAACCTTTCTCAATACATTATATTCCTTTCATGATCCTCTCTTATAATCCTTGAATTTAAATCCTTTTTATTCTGTTACCTTATACTCAATTCTTTCTGTATCTGGTAGATTTTCGGGAAAAATCAAAGTGTTCGGAATTGGATTCTGACGATCTTTACATACACTTATATACCATATAGAGTACTAATAAAATCTCAGAATATCCATAACAGAACCCCTACATAGTGTGGCATGAAAAGTTTTCTCATTCAGCAAAAACACTATTCATAAGGGTTTCAAAAATTTCCAAAAATTGGGGTTATTACAGTCTCCCCTCCTTAAAAGGATTCCGTCCCGGAATCAAATAGAAAATGAATAGGGATACTCTCTTAGCATTACACTTTCTAACTCTCGAGTAAATTTTCCCACATTGTGGTTCTACCATCAAACTCTGACTAGTTTGATAACCCTTTTCCTAAGCAATTGTTCCTTTTCACTTTATAGTTACGTCTGGTTGCATGTCTATGCGCTCATATGCCCCTATTTATCTGGCATCCGAATTACACTTCCTTAACATTGATACGTGAAACACGTTATGACTTGCTACATGTTCTGGGGTAAGGCTAGCTCATATGCTAACTTCCCAATACTTCTTAATATATCCAAGGGTCCGACAAATTGTGGACTTAGCTTTCCTTTCTTTCCGAATCTCATCAATCCTTTCCAAGGGTTTCCAAGGGGATACCTTTAACAACACTAGGTCCCCTACTTCCTATTCTTTGTCCTTTCGTGTCAAATCAACATACTTCTTATGTCCATCTTGGGTTACTATCAGCCGTCCTCTGATTAGATCTATTATATCCTTGGTCCTTTGGACTACTGCGGGTCCGAGCATCTTGCGCTCTACAACTTCATCCTAACATAAGGGAGATCGACATTGTTTTCCCTCAAGGATCTCATAAGGCGACAACTCGATAATGACATAAGATCTATTGTCGTAAGAAAACTCAATCCCTGTTAAGTGATCATTCCAATTTCTTTCAAGTCTATTGCACAGACTCTCATTATAGCTTTTAGCATTAGAGCTTTTGCTTCTCAATACCCATTCTTTTCCAGTTTGTAATCGCTACTACCTTCCGTTCCTAATATTATACTGGTTATACTTTTGCTCGTTAGCGTTCTATAACCTTTTAATAACCTCGTCAACCTTAGTATCACGAATGTGTTTCCATTCCGCATACCACCACAACTTTACTACTCCTTTTTCAGCTGCTTTTATCTTCGAAAGCTTAGTCCTTCATATAGAAGTAAAAGAATTTATTGAGAGATCACTATGATCATGAACACTTGTTACATTGCATAGTTAGTACAGAAGGTGGCCAGCCTTTAGTACTTGACAAGCAATTAAACAATATATGGTATCCTACTCGGCTTCTATCACACAGATAGATAGTCATTCGGCAATACCTCCCATTCTGGAAGGGTTGTTCTTCTCAGCTTATATGAAATGAAAAGAAGAGAAAAGAACGAATTGAAGAGAATTGTATATGTGATAAAAAAAATATACTACCACCAAATATCTGGCTTGGAACCTACCTCTGAACTATAGAGGTTTGATATAGGAGAACAAAACATATGTGTATTTATATCAACATCAAGTATTATAGCATCGCATTTTACATGCTTAAATATTTACTATTCCATCCATCATTCTATGGACCCATGCTCTTGCTCGAGCTTATACACAATCACCTTTGAAACTCCCTCGACATCGAAAATCGAATCTGGGTTTTCATTCTAGACATCACCGTTACTAAAATTCTATGCTTGCACTGCAACCTTCCTCGTATAGTAATACGACTCTCTATTGATAAGAAGGAATAAGTATTCAATAGGTAGATAATCGACTTAATTAGTCTATCAATGATAACTTATACACTACCACGACCCGTTTAGTGGTACTCAATCTCAACATCCATTCCAATACAACTCTCACGGTTGTAACCAGCTCATTACTCGCAGAATCATTGCTGCATTACTATGGTCCACTACTGACCTATTGTCGTCATTCACGTTCCATGAAATCTTAATATCTAACCATACGGAGTCCATACATGTCGTACCAAATCCTTTTAAGGAGGTAACATAATCACCATTCCTGATTCATGAAGAACACTCATGATCCTGACATACATACATGACATGAAGCAGATAAAATTGCAGAAGAGTTTCAATCAAAGCAACGATAGCAGGTTAATACCATTCTAAATCATATGCCTTAAATAGAAGACTTACTCAAAGGTTCGTCTAGTCCTTTTTGAAACATGGTCCTGGCTTATCTCAAGATAGGACCTTCTAAGATAGATAGCCCGTTCATGGCGATTACACGAATTAAACCTTTACCAACTACTATTACGGTTGGGTATTGCACAGTCATCAGAAGGAATGTCAATCTTCCAAACCATAATACAACCTTCACAGCTTTAACCATCATCACTGTATTCTTTTGGCACAAGCGCCTATAATTATCCTCTTACCTTTAAAGTGTCGGCCACCTCTTTGGCCTTTCCTGATAGTAAAATTTCCTTACAGTCAATGTCATTTTAACCACCTCCAAATAATTTTCTACCTCATTTCAATCACAGCTTATGTGAAGATGTTTTCCTTAAAATCTGATAAGTAAAAAAAATATCACCATTTTTCCATAAGTTATTGCCTCAGTCTTTAGAGGTTAATCACTGTCACGACTGACTCTCAATCATACTTAGAACATCTTTTATCTTAAGTCCTAATTGCCCTGAACAATTTCGACCATTACTGGTTCGATCCATACTTTCTCGTGGTGTAACACGTGCCCCACTTGGCATCATTATAATTACGTCACATTTCCTTTATCAACATTTCTATTCTTGAGAATTTTGAATATTACCTTTCTCCTTGTAAAACCTCTAAGGTTATCCTTGAATCGTTCCTCCTGTATTCCCTAGATACAGGGCATATCAAGATACCATTTATTAATACCAGAATCATTGTCTATATACTTCTGAAAAAATTTCTCCACTGATTCTTAAAGGTTGTTATTACCTTAATCCTTTCCAATTCATACTGTTAAAACTCATACTATCCCTATTAAGGGTGAAATGCCAACCTTTATGCATTCCCCTAGGATTCGTTTTAAGTTACCGATGTTCTATCCTTAATTCCACCTTTAAAAAGGTACATGCATCCTTCCATGGATAAATCAAGTCATATATCCCTAATAAGGGTATCTTATTCAATCATTCCCACCTCGATAGTATATGCCTAATTTCACAATAACATCTGTATTCAAAATGAGGTCAATCAATATGGCCTCCAAAAGATAAGAACGGTTACCAAAAGATAAGAACGGTTATCCGTTTTTCTTGCCTGATTCAGTAATGATAACAGGGATGTTCTAGAAGATGTTTGTCGTGTTCAACGTGAACCTTTTAGTTCTAACTACTCATTTACCTCTTTTATTTATCTCAACAGTCATCTCAATGTTGGGATATCTTTCATACCTGGCGTCTCCCTTTCTGGGTATCATGCCCCCGGTCTTACACTTCACATTCTTGAAGGTCACTTCCTTCATCCAATTTTCCTAATTTCTTACTTTCTTGTCTCCTCAGTCCATCTGTGTTTCCTTATTAATCAATCGATCTATCTCAAATTTTCATCGAATACTGTCAACTTCAAGGGAATTAACTTTACATATCGCTTACGCCTTCAAACCTTGAATTTATCTCATGATCAGTCACCATCGCGCTGATGATGACACACTTCTCTATATTTATTGCAAGGGTTTCTTAGGGTTTCCCATACCTAACTCCCTTATCACTTCTCAACTCTATTTCCTTTATATCCCTTTATACTCCTTCCCTTTTCAGTCTTTTATTTTCGTTTCCATTACAACCATTACATGAACCAACACAACATAAGCATTGATTTTAAACATCCCGTCATTCTGGATTCGTGTCCTCAGAACGAATCTTGACAACTTTTATAACTTAGATTCATAATTCATCATACTCGTCCGCTTTTGTTCTGGCTCTAAAGCTTTTACACTACCTCCATAACCTTGGGAAGTACTTTCCCGAAAACAATTGTCTGAACTTTAATCAGTTTATTATAATCTCTTGCTCCGTGCCTTCCTTGGTCTTTCACCAACGGGTGGCCTCTCTCTTAGGAGGGTAAGTGACAAAAACAGTCTTTTGTGGTTCGTCAATCATTCAGAATCTCAAATGATTCCTCTATTTCCTTTAGCCAGGCTCTTGCCTCGACTAGGTCAACCTGTTCCTTGGAACTCTGAGAGCTTAGAGACTTAAAGGTCCTGAAAGAATTTCCTATCGCATTGTTTCCTCAAGGTGGTGGTTGGGGATAATAGTCTAAGTTCTGTCTAGACAGGTCCATAAATTGCCGTATAGGAGTACCGTCTCGGGTCTCCTTTCCTTACTCGACTTTCTGTTTCCTTAGTATGAAATGTTTCAACCTTCTCCCATAATCGGGGTTATCTTATACATTAAAAACCTTATTTTCCACTCTATCATGTTATGGGTTCTTTCTTTCTTGATGGCAACCTCCCTGACTATCACATTCAGGGTTTGCCCTAAATCTTATTCCTCAAACTATGGCTCTCATCTAAGTTCTCATCCTTAAGCTCTTGAACTTTCGGAACCCAAATTCTATAGGAATACCTCATTATTCCCTTATCATCTTTCTCGGTATTAATCTCATATTTATTTGTTGGCTCTCTGCCTTCATTCATCACCTTTTTCTGGCACAATATGCTCTTTTCCAATAATTCGGTCTCTATTGCAATCTCAAACAGCTTTTCGGTACCGGCTCCGGTTACCTTCACTTCTATTTCCATCTTCTCAAAATCTCTTATAAACTCTCTCAAAGACATTATCATCTTCAGTCTCTCCTTTTTACTAAGGGCATCAGCCACCACATTGGCTTTCCCCGAATGATAAAGAATCTCATAATCGTAATCCTTGATTAGCTCTAACCACCTCATTTGGCACATGTTGAGCTCTTTTCTGCGTGAAAATGTACTAGAGCACTTATGGCTTAGGTAATTCTCGCACTTCTCTCCATACAAGTAGTGCCTCCAATCTTTAGGGCAAAACTATTGCCATGAGCCCAAGCTCATAGGTGGGGATATCGAATTTTATATTCCCTTAATTATCTTGACGCGTACGCGATTACCTTGCTGTGCTGTATAAGAAGCACCCTAATTCCTTATGCGAAGCGTCACTACACTTCACAAAATCTCATTTTCCATCCGGCAACGCCAACATAGGGAACGTCACCAACCTTTGCTTCGGTTCTTAAAAGTTGTTCTCGCATTTCTCTGTCCATTCGAACTTCTCAGTCTTACGAGTAAGCCGCGTTAAAGGGGCTACTATCTTTACAAACTTGAACGAACCTCTGGTAGTGACCGGCCAATCCTACCTCTAGGAGTTGCCCTAACCATGGTCATCAATTCCTCAGTGGTCCTTTATTCATTCTTGTTAGGATCCTTCACGGGATCCTCCTCAGCAACAATCCTTTCTAGGACAACATCCTCAACCGCTACATCCTCAATATCAACATCATCCGGTCCTGCGTTAGGACGCTCTATCGGATCCACAATCCGATCTCCAATTAGTAATAAAACATCATCTCCAATTAATCATTATACATATCTTAATGAACCAAGTTTGATATCTTAATGCGATGAAGTCACAAAATATTCAGTATATATACATATATACTTTTCAAAATCTTGGAAGTCCTCTTCCATGCATAATATACACAGAGTTCCAGTTTATAACTGTATAAAAATATCGTTGCAAGGTGATCTCATATATCTACCCTTGTCTCAACATTTTTCTGAAAATCTTTGATATGCATAAGATAATCATTAACTAGATATAAGTTGAAAATATGAAGTTACAAGATACCCCAATATACTTATATCTTTTCCAAATATTACTTGAACTACCACCGTTCAAGTTATAATCAGTTCAAAAGTTCATCACATAGATGAGACTACAAGACAAGATTTGAATAGATTCAATCTTTGAATATCATTATAAATAATGAAGTTACGAGATACTTCATTAAATCCCGATATATATATACACCTATATATATACATTCCATACACTCCTTGAAAACCTCTGTTATGAAAATTATAAACAGAGTTGCAATATCTAATGAATTTGGAAAGGAGAAAACCTTGGCATAAACCTGATATCTTGCTGATCAGGCAAAGATACCAATAAGTAACCTTTTCTACTAGTAGATGGACGAATTCCCCACTGGTCATCACCCTGGCCGCAATAGGACCTTATGTTGGACTGCCACTCAGCCACTTACGCATTTGATGGACTCCCACAGAGCCACTTACACTTTCATGGACGCCCACTGAGCCCATGTTGCTTATGCCGACTCAAATAGATGAACTTACTTCCCAAACGATGGGCAAGTAATCAAGATGTTTTCTCAAAACAGCAACCTCGTTGCGAATGTAAAATACACCACTGAGCCGGATCCCTCAAGTTTTGAACGAGTATTTAAATCCCCTTTAAAAGGAAGATCTTAAATATAAAAATGAGTTTTGGGATCCGCTCTAACTTTTAAAAATCATTTTGAAGACTCGAAAACACTTTAAAGAGTGTTTGGAGTAATGCTGATTTAATGAAATAAATCAGTCCCAATATATTAGAAAATATCTGAATATTATTATTTAAATAATATTCCCATAAAGAATAATCTTTATAAAAATAATTGAAATAGAAGTTTTAAAACTTATACTTGAAATGAGTATTAAATAACCAAAGATATACTTATACGAAAGTACTATCTTTATTTGAATAATCAAAGATAAGTTTGATAATCGACACCTTATTCTTTAATAAAATAAAGAACATATCTCAGCAAATAATCGGAGTCATAGATCCTCAAATGAATATTCAAATAATATTCATTAAATAATATAAACCGAGTCATAAGCCCTCGAATGAATATTCAAATAATATTCAATAAATAATATAAAAGAGTCATAAGCCCTCAAATGAATATTCAAATAATATTCAAATAATAAAATAAAAGGAGTCATAAGTCCTCGAATGAATATTCAAAATAATATTCATTTAATAAAATAAAGAAGTCATAAGCCCTCGAATGAATATTCAAAATAATATTCATTTAATAAAATAAAGAAGTCATAAGCCCTCGAATGAATATTCGTAATAATATTCATTAAATAAAATAAAGGAGTCATAAGCTCTCGAATGAATATTCGTAATAATATTCATTAAATAAAATAAAGTTATCGAATAAACCTTATTCGATTAATAGTTTTAAAAACTATATCAATATATATATATATAAATATATATTATACTCGGGAGCCTCGCCTCCCGGTTTTAGAAAAAGTTCACCTTTTGATCCCCTATACTAAGGGTATACGCAAATACCGCTTATCTCTAGCATAGGTATTATGCAACGAATAAGCATTTGAACCAACAGAAATATAAATCAAGAATACGAAACATGCATGCATATATACCATATCACATGCTACAATATATCGCAAGAATTTGCTAATAACAAATATGCATTTATCACAAGATCATGCATATACACATATACATCACAACAACAGTATAACGGGTAGAAAACTTGCCTGAGTGACTGGGGGTTACAATTGGCTCGGGACGAGTCTGGTAACCTATAAACAACAAGTAAGTTGGAATTAAACCAAAGTCACTTGTAAATCTATACTTTAACCAACTTAGACTCTAACGCTTGCTTTGCGCTTACTGATTCTCTTAAGTCACTCGAGTACCCTCGGCTCCACCATTTTTAATAATTTAACAATTACGAGTTTTAAGGCGATTCCTTCGCGAGTGTCTTACCAACTGCCTAACACACTTAACATAATTGTTTCATACACTAATTTACCCTTTAAGGTCCTTAACCAAGGTTTCAAAGTAAGGGGAGGGGTAATGGTTCGGTCGCGAAACGCCGTTACTTAAAACGGTCATTTCTCCTAAACCGTACATCGGAATCAAACGAACTACATATCAAAACGAAGCTCGTAACATGAACTATCTAAACATGGCAATGGTAAAAACCTAGCAGGGAGTTCTCGGGTCCTAATGTTATGAACAAAAGCAGTCTAAAGTAAATCGGACATTACGACGGCTATGTTTACGCGATTTCCCAAATTTTTACCATTCCAAATCATATCAATCCAACTACCAATCAACAACAACTCAATATACACATCAATGCTACTGATTTCAGTCATAATAAGCTCAAGGATATCAATCCAATCATATATTATAACATCTCCAAATTCAACTAAACTACTTAACAATTACGCTCGAATCATGCTTATCATTCAAATTACTACTCATCCATCCAAACCATCTCCAAACTTCAACATTCAAACTTATTACTAAAGGGTGTGAAGATTTATACCTTCCTTGGGAGGTGTTAAGTTTCTAGGAAGCCTTAGGGAGCCTCTTACAAGCTGGATCATTCCAAAGAAATCAAGAACACAAAGTTAGGCTTTGAAGTTTCTAAAAGTCCGATTTAAAGAACTGTAAAAATGAGGGTCTTACCATGCTTATTTCGAAGAGACTTGTGAACAAGAGTTGTAGGACATCTCAATAACTTTCTAACGAGCTATAGAACACAACTTTTGAGTGAGTATTGAAGGAGATATGGCAGTTTGAAGTTGCTGGGTTTGTTTTAGCCGAGAGCTTTCTTCTTGAAATGGGAAAGTCAACTTCTAATTTTTGTGTTTTATGATATTTGCTTGGTTGCTTCTCCTTTTTGGCCTTGGAAAATGTTTTAGCTTTTTACCATGGTAAATTTTACATGACCCAAAATTAACCAACAAAACAAAATCCCTTGTCATGCTTATGTCATCTTGCACATGTCATAATGCTTCCACTTGTCCACACCTTGTTGGTTTGATGACATCATCATCCCTAACCTCCTTGATTAACTCCTAATTGCTTGCCTAATGACCGCTGATCTGTTATACGGTTCACTTAACTTTCGTTTTCGTTTATCATTTGAGGGATCATACCCGGGATCTTATTACTTAGGTTTCTTTAACCTTTCTCAATACATTATATTCCTTTCATGATCCTCTCTTATAATTCTTGAATTTAAATCCTTTTTATTCTGTTACCTTATACTCAATTCTTTCTGCATCTGGTAGATTTTCGGGAAAAATCAAAGTGTTCGAAATTGGATTCTGATGATCTTTACATACACTTATATACCATATAGAGTACTAATAAAATCTCAGAATATCCATAACAGAACCCCTACATAGTGTGGCATGAAAAGTTTTCTCATTCAGCAAAAACACTATTCATAAGGGTTTCAAAAATTTCCAAAAATTGGGGTTATTACAGAGATCCTCGATTTAATTCAAGATTTTGGAGAAGTTTTCAAGATTATCTCAGAACGAAGCTGAATATGAGTATCGCGTATCATCAGCAGACAGACGGTCAAAGTGAAAGGAAGATTCAGACTATCAAAGATATGCTAAGGGTATGTGCGCTAGATTTTGAAGGAAGTTGGGACGAACATTTATCATTGGTTGAATTCTCCTACAACAACAGTTATCATGCCAGTATTGGAATGCCGCCTAACGAAGCCTTGTACGGGAGAAGATGCAGATCTCCAATATGTTGGGATGAGGTTGGTGAGAGGAAGATTTTGGGTCCAGAATTGATCCAGCGGACAAAGGAGAAAATAGAACTCATTCGGAAAAGATTAGTGGCAGCTCAAGATCGTCAACGCAAATATGCTGATCCTACCGGAAAGAATATGGAATTTGAAGTTGGTGAAGCAGTGTTATTGAAGGTTTCACCTTGGAAGGGTTTATCAATATTTGAAAAGAAAGGAAAGCTAAGTTAGCATTATCACCTCACATACAGCATATCCACAGCGTATTTCATGTGTCAATTTTGAAGCGTTATTTGTCTGATTCGAATCATGTGATAGAATACAGAGCCAATTGAAATTTAGCCAGACTTATCTTTTGTAGAGCGACCCGTGCAGATTTTAGATAAGAAAGAAAGAGTGCTTAGGAATAAGTCTGTGTCTTTAGTACGAGTCTTGTGGAGGAATCCCAAAGTTGAAGAATCGACTTGGTAGTTGGAAAGTGAAATGCGATCCAAGTATCCTCACTTGTTTTCTTAGGCTGATTCTGAGGACATAATCCTGTTAAGGGGGGGAAGGATGTAATATCCGGGAAAATTATGTGAATATTTTATGTTAAATAAATAAATATTATGTGGTTATATAAGTTAAAATGTTTATTGTCATGATATTACGTGTTTTAAAATGCTATTTGTGTTTCCGTGCGAACCAGAAATTTTTTTGATTGATTAATATGTATTTAAATTGCAATTATATGAATCGATCTGTAATTTGGACTCGTATTTAATTACGTCTTTATCAAGGTGCTTGTTTCATCTCGTGTATGTGCATTTAAATGTATTTTATGCGTATTCGGGTTTTTCTGTTAATTTAAGTACCGTGTTGTTTTTCAAAATCGGGCGGACCGGGATCCCACCGGGACGTCAAACCCCACAAAATCTGTGTTTTTATTTTTATAAAATTATTCGTATTTCAAATACCCAATATCTTTGCATTTTCGAATTTTTCCCAATTTTTGGGAAATTTTGACATTAATTTTATATTTTATCATTTTAAAAATTATTCCCCGTAAAATTATTTTAAGAATTTCCAGACGTGTTCTTCAATTCCGGCCGTGTTCTTCGTTTCTCCGCCAGCTGACCCCGCCTGTAGATCCTGCGAAGAAGAAGACCAAATCCAAAAACCTGTTTGTGTAATTTTCTTTTTTGTTTTTTTTTTCAAATTCATTTTCAAAAATTCTAAAAAATTCATTTATTTATTATCTTAAATTCTAAAAATTATTTACTTAATTATTTTAAATTGCTAAAATTATTTTCTTTTATTATTTTCAAAAATGTGATTTGATTTAATTATTTATAATTTATTTTAGTTAATTATTTATGAGTTTAATTAATTGATTAATTTATTTAATCAATTAATTTTATTTATAAATAGTTAAATAAATATAAATTATTTATAATTAATTCAAATAATTCCAAAAAATTATTTTTAAGTTTTTAAAAATTATATTTTGGTATTTAAAAGTCAATTAATATTATTATTAATTGATTTAATTCTATTTATTTTTTATTTTATTCACAATAATTAAACCGTTCGTCCGTTTAATACGAAACGAACGCGTACAGACTCAGAAAAACATTACGCTTTTAATAAAAATACTTTTGAGATCTAATTTCCTTTGTATTGCAATTTCACTTGATTTGTTAGTCTTTTGAGTCAGTATTTGATCGGTAATAGCTAATACTGACCTGATTTTAATTCTGAACGCACTGATACATATCTTTTAACGATCTGACCTATGTGTTACATAAAATATGTGATTACGTGTTATACGAATACCATGATTACGTGTTACATGATATGCATGCGATCTATTTACAGTTTTAAAATTCCATGCTTAGTTATAAATGATCGGGTAGATGTCAAGACATATAGTTACGTCGATTGAGTTTGGTTATGTTAGTTAAGATAGTCTTTTTGTTTATAGAATCGAGTAGCAAGAAGTGCGGTCAAGTGTTAGATGGAGATAGTAGCCAGCAGCTATAAGCAGAGTTATAGTAAGAAGTTATCAAGCATACCAGGCAAGTACCCCTAACTTCACTTATCGTTCAAGTGACGTTTATTTCGAATCATATTATGTAAGTATTTATATCTTCACTTATGATTCAAATGATATTGACTGTGAACTTTATTCTTTCAATTTTCATACTATTCTAATTTGAGAATAGTTAAACGTTTTATATTTCACTATAAATTACTAAATTACTCTATACAGTGGAACATTGAATTGAGATTAGCGAATAACTAATTGTTCTAGTTATTTCGCCATTGATTGTTGAGATAGCTCTGGACCATGAGAAATGGGGAGTTATATTGTTAAGGATGTTGTTTGATTCAGCTCCTTTGATCAAAATATTTTATGGATTGGATGAATGCGTAAGTGACCGGGACGGACGGTCCAGCGGAGGGCTATTTCCATGTGTTATATGAAATATTATGACACAATTTGTGCCATAGGCAGATATATTGCCTTTTTATTTGAGTACTCATGTTTTGGGGATATATTTCTATGAATCATGACCTTGTGCTATCACACGGGCTGATCAGCATGTGATAGTACGTCCGTCGGAGTTAGATTCCAATCTAAAAAATATCGTCTATTGCTGATAGCTTGTGAAGCTTTTATTATTGATCAAATATCACTGATTTTATCATGTTGTTCAATTATTATCAAAATGTGGTTTATCATTTCAAGCACACTTTATACTGCTTGCTGAGTATTTTTTTTGCTCATACTTGTTTATCAATCTAATCTTTCAGCTAAGCCAGAGCAGGCTTGAGTTCCAGGTTTGACCCGAAGTCGAGTGCTTGTAGATAGTTTGGTGTATTTTCCAGGTAGGTTATTTTGGGATGCTTGAATAGTTTAGAGGTTTGTAATAAAATTTTAATAATCTGTAAAACTAATTAGACTTATGGTTTGTAATAACAGTTGGTTTGTATTAATGTTTGTTTCATACTATAATCAGTGATCGATCCAGTTGCGTGCAAGGGGTTATATTTATTATATAATTCTGCTATGATTATTTTATTTTATTTTATTTTATTGGCTAGTGACCCCCAAATCTAGACCCCGGGTTTGGAGGGCGTCTCACGTTCCGTACGTGCTGGGGCCTCCTAGAACTGGGCCACCGGGACTAGATAGTCTGGACTAGTAGTATGCAGGACCGGAAGGTGCTAGGAGTCCGGACCCAGTCCTTTTAGGAGCCATATGTACTATCACACATAGGTTCAATTCATTTTCACATATTAAACAACACAAGCACGAGATGATGTGGAACTGATATAGTTAATGAGAGATGATCAACAAATTTGGAAGACCTTGATAGCTAACTTGATAATTATAATTTTAGCTGATAGATATAGCTGGTTGGTGTGATTAAAATCTTAGATAATAGCTTTACCGATGACACCTACAATTTTAGCCAGTTGCTCTTACATTCACCGTTTCTACCCCTATGACAAATTAATTTATAACTTACCCACAATATTATGTTAGTTTCATGCCTTCAGGCTCAGGAAAGACATTTTTAAGATCTATGTCCCCGTCTTAAAAATCTCAAAATAAGTACTTGTACCTTAAAATGAATAAATGATTTATAAGTGATAAATAGATTAATACCTATAAAGTAAAATAAGTGTATGGATAATTTTAAGTCCATTTTTTTTACTTATATAAACTAAAATAAATGCTTTTAAATATAATTATCTTAATTTTTAAATTTTAGATCAAATTAATATGTAAAAAAATATATTTTAAAGCTAAAGTTAATAAAAAAGCGAAAAATCAACTTATCAGCTTATAAGTTATAAATTCGACTTATAAGTTGGGTCATCAAATACTCGTTGATAAGTACTTACGGACTTATAAGTAAATAAACCCGTTACAAAGAGTTCGCCAAACAGACCCTATATATATTAGTATTTTAAAATCTTATATTAGTATTTTAACATTTCACTCACTCCAACAAGTTATTTGCCCTTTGTATCAAAATTTAAACAAAAATGGTCCATAATATCACAATTTGTAAAAATAACCCTTTATATCACTTGCAAAAGCATTTTTATTAGCATTATTACAAAAATCTATCTTTATTTTACTTTTTAATTATTCATAACTTAAAATAGAAAGATAAATATTTTTTTTAAAAACCCATACTATAGATGCGTTTATGTTTATAAACGCCTTATATTCATGCATATTTTTCTTATCAACGCAACATATAAATGCATTCCAGTTAACTTTTAACAGCCGCTCATTAAGAAATGCATTGTTTTAAGAATTCTGCATAAACACATGTTTACCTTGCGTGTATAAGTGATACTAAAGGCCAATTTCCCCTATTGTGATTGTTAGAAATATATTGTTATCTTGATAATAATTCATCAAAATATCTTAAATAGATTTATTAAGTGTTATTAGAAGCCTTCAACGGATAACCACAGTATGTCTATCCGTTGAAGGAGTAGCTTATATTAATAAGTATGTACCATATTCTGTATACTATAATATTTGAGGGATTTGGGAGTTTTAGTGATTTCTAAGTCATGTTGACTACTAGAAAGATATACAAAATAGGTGGGCTAAGTGTAAATATAAAATGCTTTGTAATTTTGTATAAGTGAAAAAGTATCAACTGATAAGGAAACATCTTCAACTGCTAAACTACAAGCTTCAACGGATGACCCAATATGCCTTCAACGGATAAGCTAGTCAGGAGGTCTTCAATAGATATCATATAAAGTTTTAACGGATGTTATCAAAAAAGTTTCAATGGATGAAACTAATATAGTGTCAACGGATAACATCTATGAAGTCTGAACGGATGATCAACAAGATAGAAGTTGATAGTGACTTGACAGAGGCTGACAGAGTCACATGAGTTGATAGTGCACAAAAGGAATGTGGCAGCACGGGTTTTATAAGAAAATGAAGCATTTCCATTTCTGTTGTGCAAGACATGCCTATATAATAACAAGACTAAGTCACATTGACAACCATAAGATTTAGTTGTTTGATAATCAACTTTGTGTTTTGTATTGTATTACCTGAGTCTGTAAAATGGTTAGAAGATTAGACTGGAGTATTTTTTTTATAAACAGATTCAAGCTAAGGAATAAATCTTGGAAGAAGATCAAGCCATGATCATGCCTCGGAGAAAAGTGAAGAAGCTTGGAGTTGAATAAAACTGTTCTATGAAAAACGTTCTAAGTCAAAATATCGACAAGTCACATATCAAATAATATAGAGAAGTCATTCGAGAAGTCCAAAATGACTTATCGAGATGTCCAAAATGGCTTATAGAGAAGTCTCAGAGATATCGGCAAGTCAAATGAAGATTGGAGATATCGACAAGTCATTTCTGCATGTAGAGAACTTAGAGACATCGACAAGTCAAATGAAGATGTGAAGATTGGAGTTATCGACAAGTCAACTTCTCATTTGAGATCTCAGAGATATTGACAAGTTAAAATTTATCTAGAGATCTCTGAGATATCGACAAGTCAATTCTACATGTAGAGATCTCAGACATATCGACAAATCATTTAACATACAAATATCAGAGACCTCGACAAGTCAAATATACCTATAGAGAACTCAGAGATCTCGATAAGTCATTATACTTATCTAGATGTCACTTCTCTATTAGACAAACTGAAGATCTCGATATGCCTCTCAAATACAAAATGCAAACAAATTCAAGATTCAAGATTATCAGTCAACAAATAATCCATCAACTAGATTGAAAAGTCTATAAAGTAGCTGGAGAGAATACAAGATCAAGGGCCAAGATTAACTAGACAAAGGATGGTCATAGACCTGTAAGATTCTGCACAAATTTGCTAATCTAGAAATATATTGTGTATATGTTGTGTACTTGATGATTTCATGAACAAAACACCTTTTTTACTTAGTGAAATAATGTAGCACTCGACAGATAAGATTTATAGTCCCGACGGATGACTCATTATAGTCCTGACGGATGATGATTTATTATCCATCGAGTGAGTAGCTTATGTAACAATAAGTCTGTAGCACAATTCTGCATTCACCATTGTATAGATTATGTAAGTAGTATTCAAGTCATGTTGACTTTAACTAGATATGCATAATAGGTTGATTAATTGTACATAAATGATGTCTTGTAATTCTGCATAAATGAAAGGAAGTCAAGTGCCAGTTTGCTACCCGACGGATAACCTACATTGAAGTCGACGGATGATCAAATAGACAACCCGACGGATGATCAATAACTCAATGGATGATCATGAACCCGACGGATAAAGAATTCAAATATCAGTTGACAGTGACAACACAGTCACATGCGTCGAGTGGATGCAAATGGAATGTGGTAGCCTATTGAACTGGGTTTTCGAGAACAAAGAAGCATTGCCATTTCCATGCTATTATGAAGATATTCAAAGATGCTGGAATAGAGTAATGAAGTCGCATTGTAATAGACTAGATAGTTTTTGTTTTATTATCTTGTCTTGTTACTTTGTAATCTTGGTGATATATAAACCAAGTAGTAGCAACCAAGAAACTATCGATCTAAGAAAGAAAGCAGAGAAACATTTGTAAGCAAGATTCTTAGCATTTCTCTGTAGTCTTAGAAGTTCAATTGTTGTAAGCAGCTGTGAGCATTTCTGCACACAGGGTTCTCTCGATATATAATATATATCTCTGGTGGAATCATTCAAATCCACCAGAAAGTTTTTAAAGACTCTTGTTTTTAATTACTTGTGTTTTGATTCACTTAAGTTATTATTCCGCATTGTGCTAATCAATACACTTATATTTATATTTGAGTCAGAACATTTTATTTCAAGAAAAAGTTTCAAGAATTCCATTCAACCCCCCTTCTGTAATTCTTGTCATATTGTTAAGGGACTAACAAAATGGAAATAGAAAAAGGTTGCTATAAAAGAGAGTTTAGTACATTTTAGTACAATTTTTGTACACCTGTGCTTCTAGTGTATAAAACATACAATGGTCCTTAGTTTAGGTGTAACAAATATATTCACATTTTCTTGTATTCTCTTAAGGAAGAAGCTGAGTTCTTATATTTTTAAGAACACAGAATTTATAGCAAGACAAACTTAATTAATACAAGTTAAGTGAGTTTTGAAATATTATGCTTGTTGTTTTAATTTTGCTAACACAATATCTCTATAATTAAACTTTTTTGTTCACACATAATATCCAAATTGTTCAAAAAGGCTAAAAATCTAAAGAAACACATCCACCCCACGTGTTGTCCTCAATATCAACAAGTGGTATCAGAGCAAAATATGAAAGTAAACAGATCAAGATTTTGGAAGTATGAGTGCACAAAATATAAGCAATATCAAGCTACCAGCCTTTGATAAAATCAACTACACACTTTGGAAAAAGAAGATGATGCTGTTCATAAGGATGACCAACTCATTATATTTCAGATCTCAAGAATGGCCCTTTTACTCCCATGAAAAGGGTTGATGAATCTACTGATGGAGATATGGCCATTCTATCTCATTATGCCCCTAAAGACCCTTCAAAATACACTAAAACTGAAAAGGAAAAAAGTCTCCCTGTATAGTGGCCTGCAACTAATTCTGATAGAGTCACTTGACAATGTTATGTACAACAATATTGTCAACTGTGACACAACCAAACAGATTTGGGAGAAGATTGAGATTTTGTGTAAGGGTATAGAGGAAGTTAGATCAATTTAAAAGAGAATACCGGTGTCTCAGTATGAGGATTTCATGGAAAAGCCTAAGGAAGGAATTACTAAAGTTTTTGAAAGATTTAACAAATTGATAAATGACTTGTAGCTTCATAATAAGCATTATATGAAGCTGAGGAGGTTAACCTAAAGTTCTTGCTAGCTCTTCCTGACCACCTTGAACAGAAAATATCAGTTATTAGAGAAGGACGAGACTTGAGCAGAATAACACTGGAAGTTTTATATGGATCTTGAAAACTTATGAGCTTGAAATGTTGCAAAGAAAGATATTAAAGGCAAACCAATGATATGTGGTTAATGGTTCTAGTGCCATAGCTGTAAATGATAGTGAAGCAAGTGAAGATGAACAAGATGCTCAAGTTCCAGTTATTCAAGCTGCGGAGTAAAAGAACAAAGGACCTCAGAAACAAGTTGTTTTGGAGCTAGAGGAAGATGAGTTCTACACCCTTGATGAGCTAGATGAAATGGATTAATCTATGGCTTACCTGGATAGGAAATTCTCTAGCATTAGAGTTAAAAAGCCAAGATTCTTCAAGAACAAGGGATAGTCTTCCAACAGCAACAATTGGAAACCAAAAACTCAGTATAACTCAGCTAGCAAAGGTGGCTACAAAACTGGATATGTTGACAGATTAAAGATAAGGTGCTTCAACTGTGATGAGTTGGGTCACTTTACTACTGAGTGCAGGAAGTCTAAGAAGGTGAAGATGGATAAGGCCTATTTGGAATTGGAGGCAAAGTATGAAGCTTTCTTGAAGAAACAACAAGGAAAGGTTTACATTGCTGAAGGAAAAAGTCGGGATGACACTGATGATGAAGATGAGAATGAAGAGTTTGAAAACTATGCACTTATGGCTCTCGAGCAAGGAGAATCATCCTCATCAAAATCTGAAGTACCAACTCTAACTACCATTGATTTAAATACAAGCCAATATAAAGAAACTGTTAAAAAGATGAGTATAAAGATGTTTTATATCCACACAAGCATGATGGCAGCTACTGAGAAAGTGAGTACACTATCAAAGTTAAATGAGAACCTTGAGATTGAGAAGCATGATTTGGAACTTCAACATTTTGAGTTTGAAACTGTCAAGCAAGAAAATGAATATCTAAAGAACAAGCTCAAGTGTGCAAGTGAAATATAAGTTGTGTTGAGTGAAAAGCTAGAAAAGAATGAGGTGAAACTAAAGTATTTCAGGAATGCATCTCAGTTGGTTGGACAATACCATGAGAAGAACAAACCATGTGCTAATATAGCTATTGGTTTGGACTATAATGCTTTGAAAAACAACAAGAAAAGTGAAGATGACAAAGGTAAAGCAATTGCAAATCAAGATGTCCCAGTTATGCTGAGAAAAGTTGATGCACCTTTGTTCAAAGCATGTGAAGTCAATTTCAGTGAAGTTGAGTTGGTCATCAAGCAAGAGCTTGCAGATGAAGACAATGAGAAGAAATGCATAGAAACAACTCAAACTCCTAAAACTGAAAAGAAGCCCATGGTAGATCAAGTGTCTAAGAAGCCAATCAAGAAAATCAAGACTGAGAATGCAGGAAGGAAAAAGAAGAACAGGAATTGGAAAATTGGAGTGAACAAGAGAAACAACTATGTATTTATTGCACATGCTCCCAGGAAACAATGCTCAGAAGTGTGACTCTACAAATCACCTAACTCACCTTTGCAAAAATGTTGTTAATGAGCCAAAGTGGGAGCCTGCAGATACAATTAATCAAAGGCTGAAAATTCTTATTCCTTCTGTGATAAATATGATTGCATTCCTCACAATATGAAAGTAATGACAAGCTTTCATAGACTGAGAGTAAATCTCAAAGATGCAAGAATTGAATCTACAGCTAGGAAGGAAACTGCAAATCAAATTTGAGCATTGTTCTTTCTTAATCATCAAATTCTACTATTGCAAATTTTGTTAACAAGAAGAAATGGGTAGCTAAACACACTTAATCCTCATTGTGTGCATGGAAAAGTGAAGAAAGTCAAATGAATCATAGACAGTGCATGCTCTAGGCATATTACAGGTGATAAAACCCTGTTATCACAGTTTGAGGAGATGGCTGACCCATTGGTGACTTTTGGAGACAACAACAAAGGATTCAAAATGGGGTATGTCAAGTTAGTTTCTGGAAATGTTGTCATTGAAGATGTAGCACTGGTAGATGGTCTTGAAGTAAATTTCCTGAGTGTCACTCAATTCACTAATAAAGGATTCAATGTTTCATTTGACAAAGGAGAATGCTCAATTATTAGCAAAAAGACTGGTGAAATTACTTTGAAAGGAGCAAGAAAGGAAAGCTTGTTTGTTGCAGATTTATACTCAACAAATAAGAACGGTATATGTTGCTTCTACACCAAGGCATCTGTTGAGAAAAGCAAGCTATGGCATAAGAAGTTCTCTCACCTGAATTACAAAGCAATCAATACCTTCGTGAAAAAGGAGTTAGTGAGATACATACCAAATTTAGAGTTTGCTCAAAATGAATTTTGTGAGGCTTGTCAAAAAGGCAAGATGAAGAGGTCTAGTCACAAGAGCAAAGCTATGAATTTCATAAGTGCCCCTTTGCAACTCATTCACATGGACCTGTTTGGACCAGTTAATGTCTTATTTATTTCTAGAAAGAAATATACACTTGTGATGGTGGATGACTACTCAAGGTACACATGGGTAGAGTTTATGCATTCTAAGAATGAAACTCCAACACATCATAATTGAACACATCAAGAAAATTGAGAAGCAGACTGAAGATCAAAATTGTGTAAAAAGATTGAGGAGTGACAATGGCACAAAATTCAGGAATGCAATTCTGCATAAATTCTGCAAGGATAAAGGTATTGTTTAAGAGTTCTCAGCTACAAGGACACCTCAGTATAATGGGGTAGTTGAGAGAAAGAATAAAACTTTAGTAGAGGCTGCTAGAATAATGCTGCAAGATGCCAAGTTGCCAATAAGTTTTTGGGAAGAAGCTGTTAATATTGCATGCTACACTCAAAATATATATCTCATCAACAAGAATCTTGACAAGTCACCCTACTCAATTTTATCAAAAAGGAATCTTACTGTGTAGCATCTACATGTGTTTGGAATCAAGTATTTTGTTTTAAAAGACAACTCTGAATATGTGGGAAAATTTGACTCTAAAGTTTTTGAAGAAATTTTTCTGGGATATTCATTAGAAAGAACTGCATACAAAGTTTATGTGCTTGAATAAAAGAAAATTATGGAAAGCACAGATGTGTCTTTTGATGATGACAAGTGTCCAGGATTGGAGTGCCTTGATGAAAATAAAGCTGAAGCCCTTAAGTTTGAAAATTTGAACATTAATAGTGATTCTGATGATGAATCTGAAATCAACACAAGCAACATAATGAATGAAGAGTTAACTGAGCAAGTGAGTCATGAGAATGAAAACTCATCTCACACACCTGAATTTGATAGCACAAACTCAGGGGGAGAAAGAGAAGAAAGTTCTGCAAGTCATGCCGATGGTGAAGAAAATGCAGAAAATTCAAGTCAACAAATTCTTACCAGAAAATGGGATAAGAGTCACACTAGAGATACAATTATTGGTGATCCAAATGTTGGTGTGAGGACTAGAAGTCCAACTTCTAATGAATGTCTACATGCATGCTTTCTTTCACAAATTGAGCCTAAGAAAACTGAGGAAGCTCTAATTGATCCTGACTAGATATCTGCTATACAAGAAGAGCTAAATCAGTTTGAAGGAAACAATGTTTGGAAGTTGATTCCTGCACCAAAGAAACGAAGCATAAATGGAACAAAGTGGGTATACAGGAACAAAATGGATGAAAATGTAATTGTAACAAGAAACAAAGCAAAGTTGGTTGCAAAAGGCCACTCACGGGAGGAAGGAATTAATTATGATGAAAATTTTGCTCCAGTTGCAAGACTAGAAGCAATAAGGATCTTTCTTGCATTTGTTGTAAACTCAAACCTTATTGTGTATCAAATGAATGTAAAGAGTGCATTCCTTAATGGTGAGTTGGAAGAAGAAGTTTATGTGCAACAGCTACCTGGATTTGAAGATCCAGAATTTCCAGATTTTGTCTACAAACTACTCAAGGCTCTTTATGGATTAAAGCAAGCACCTAGAGCTTGGTATGACACATTGTCAGAATTTTTACTTAAACCTGGATTCACTAGGGGAACAATTGATAAGATTCTTTTCTCCAAGCAGCATGGTGGTGATATGATCCTAGTTCAAATCTATGCGGATGATATCATTTTTGGTTCTACTAATAAAAAGTTATGTCAAAGATTCTCAAGACTCATGCAGAGTGAATATGAAATGAGCATGATGGGAGAATTAAATTACTTTCCTGGACTTCAAGTCAGTCAAAGACGTGATGAAATCTTCATCATCCAAACCAAGTATGTTAAAGATTTATTGAAGAAATTTGGAATGGTTGATTGTTCACCTGCATCAACACCTATGTAAATTGGATGAAGATAAGAAAGGAAAAAGTGTAGACATTTCAGGTTATAGAAGAATGATTGGATCTTTTTTTTTGAATAAGAATAATTGGATCTTTATTGTATTTGACTGCTAGTAGACCAGATATTATATTTGCAACATGTATATTTGCAAGATTTTAAGCCAATCCAAAGGAATCACATTTGATGGATGTGAAGAGAATTTATCAAATACTTAAAGGGAATACCAAACTTGGGATTATGGTATCCTAAGGGAACTGGATTTGAAGCTGTTGGATACACAGATGCAGATTTTGTTGGATGCAGGGTTGAGAGAAAGAGCACCAGTGGAAGCTGTCAATTTCTTGGACAAAGACTTGTATCCTGGGACAGTAAGAAACAACAATTTGTGTCAACTTCCATAGCTGAATACATAGTTGCTGGAAGTTGTTGTGCTCAAGTGCTTTGGATTATATATCAGCTAATGGACTATGGTCTAGTGTTACACAAAATTCCAATTATGTGTGACAATACTAGTGCGTTTATTATTATCCACTTAATAATTCTAGAACAAAGCACATTGATGTAAAGTACCATTTTATTAGAGAACATGTTGTAAATGGTATTATTGAGCTTATTTTTGTTCTAACAGAAAAGCAATTAGCTGACATTTTCACTAAACCTTTGGATGAAGCAACTTTCACTAGACTTGTCGGTGACATTGGAATGTTAAACTCTTCATCTTACAGGCAAGAACTCAGCTAATATGTTGCAGCAGATTAATTTCTAGTGAATCAAAATTAATTTGATTTAATTGGAAATTAACTGGAATATGAGTTATAAATATTTCAGAATTCTCTGTATATTTATTTTTCAAAATTCAAAATTTAGTTTGGAGTTTTTCAAATTCTAAGAAAACTGTCTGAATGTTAATTTACATTTTCAATATGTGTGTTAGATATATTTGTGATGTCATGTCTAATGATGATTTGTGTTTAGTTTTCAAATCTTAACTAACAGGACAAATCAGGACTTAACTGGAAATCAGTACTTATACTGAAGTCGGGACTTAAGATATCAGAACTTAAGTTATAAGAAGATATTTATCAGGAGATAATATCAGGACGTAAGGATACTTTCAGATAAGGAAGGCGGCTGATTGAAAGGAAAGAAGATCGAGACTAAAACAAGAAGAGATATGCATGAAGAAGAATTCTATGAAGAATAGAATGCTTGGAAGAAAAGATAACTAGTTGATATATTTTAGGATGCAGACTTATGTTCGATATCAATTAAAAGATTATCTTGTAACTATGTGTTTATATAAACACATCATATGGTTTATACTATATGTGTTATATTATTCGAGAATATTATTCATTGTAACCCTAGCAGCTCTCGTGATATTTGTTCATCACTGAGAGAGGACGGTTCCATTGTAATACTATTTTATTGATAAGATTACTCTGTGTTTCATACTTGTGTTCTTAATTCAATTTGATTGTGCTAGACACTGTATTCAACCCCCTTCTACAGTGTGTGTGACCTAACAAGTGGTATCAGAGCAATATGTTAATATACATACAGTAAAGATCCAAAAACAATCATGTTTGAAGAAACATAAACTCCAACCAAGCCCACCAAAACTGAAGAAACTCCAAAGACTCAAATCCATAATCGATATGAGACTATTAGGGTTCCCATACTGAAACCTTCTGAGTATCCCATATGGAAGGTGAGGATGTTTATGTTTCTGGAAGCTACAGATCCAAAATACCTTGACAAAATTAATGAAGGACCACATAATCCAACCAAGCTCTCTGTTATAGTTGCAGATCAGCCAGCACAGGCTGTACCAAAGGAGAAAAGTGAATATACAGCTGAAGATATCTCATCTATTGCAAAGGATGCAAAGGTTAGACATTTGCTGCATAGTACCATTGATAATGTCATGTCAAACAGGGTAATTAACTGCAAGACTGCAAAGGATATATGGGATGCCTTGGAGACAAGATTCCAGGGAACTGATTCAATTAAGAAGAACATGAGGACTATACTCACTCAAGAGTATGAGCACTTTGACTCAAAACCTAATGTGTCATTAACTAGCTTATATGACAGATTTGTCAAACTCTTGAATGATCTGTCACTGGTGGATAAGGAATATGATCTTGAAGATACTAATCTTAAATTCCTTTTAGCTCTTCCTGAAAGTTGGGACTTGAAGGCAACTACTATAAGAGACAACTATGCTCTTGATGAAACTACTCTTGATGAAATTTATGGTATGCTCAAAACTCATGAACTTGAGATGGATCAAAGAAGCAAGAGGCATGGGAGAAAGTCAAGGACAATTGCTCTTAAGGCTGAGGAGGAATTCCCCAAAGTGGTTGTCTCAAAGAAAGGCAAAGTAAAGGCTCCCATCACAAATTCTGATACTGAGTCATCAAGTTCTGATAGTGATGAGGATTCAGAAACTAAAAGTCTATCTGAGATGGATGTTGATGAAGAGATGATGAAGCTGTGTGCTCTTATGGTGAAAGGTATCACAAAGATAGCTTACAGGAAATTCAGAAGGGGAAAGAAGTTTTCCAGGAAAAGTGGAAGTTCTGATAAGAAGGGATTCAGAAAATCTGAAGGCAAAGCTGGAAAGTCTGACAGAGGAGACTACTCAAATGTTAAATGCTACAATTGTGGTGAGAAAGGCCACATATCTCCTGACTGTAAGAAAGGAAAAGGTGACAAAGGCAAGGAACTTGTCACAAAGAAGAAAAGCTGGACAGACACATCAGATTCTGAAAGTGAGGTGAACTATGCTTTGATGGCAAATGCTGATAGCAGTTCTGAAGCTGCTGAGTTAAAGGTACCTCAAACAACTTATGCTTTTCATACTGATGATATTACTGAGTTGAGAAGATATCTTAAAACCATGTTCATTAGTTATAGAGATTAAACTTTAATATGTGAAAGGTTAACTTCTGAAAATTTGGCTTTTAAGAAAAGGAATGACTATTTAGAAAAGGAGTTAGTTATGTTCCATCAAACTCAGAAAGAAAGATATGATGCTTTTTATGTTAGAGATGAAGTGTTAAAATTGAATCAATCTCTAAAAACTGAGTTAAAAAAGGAAAGAGAGATTATCAGGACTTGGACTAACTCTGGAAGAACAACTCAAAATTTGTTAAGTAGAGGAAACTGGAAAGAGGGCTTAGGTTATGGAGATGATAAGAATAATAAAGGGACTGTAGAAATTGAGCCTATAGTTGTTAAATAAAAGACAAAGATAAATCATGTTAAGTTTGTAGCTGTAAAGTCTGATATTGATAAATCAGAAGTTAAAGAGAAATTACCTTCTGACAAACCAAAACAGGATAAGCCAACTGAAGTTAAGATAGGCTTAATGACAAAGAAGCAGCTTAAGCATAAGTTGAAAGATGTTAAGAATGTAAATAAGGTAACGCCACCTAGGAAAAATAGGAATAGAAAGGAAGGTCTGAATAAAAGCAATGATTATAAGCCTATTCATAATGCTCCTAGAAAGAAATGTTATAACTGTGGAAATTCTAACCATCTGGCTTCTTTTTGCAGGAAGAATAAAAACATAAACTCCTTACCTTCAAAATCAGGAGTTAAGAGTCAGTCTGTTAGATATAGGCCAAAAAATCTTTGTTTTCATTATGGTAGTTTATGGCATTCCATTTATACTTATAAGGAATATCATAGTTTGTACTATGATTATTATCAAATAAAATCTTCTTTAAAGAAAGTTAGCATTATTCCTTCTAGTGTAAGTTCTGATGCAAAGTCTGATACTATAAATTCTGATAAGAAAAATGTTAACATAAACTATGATGTTAAATCCGCTGCAAATGTTAACAAACTTAATAAGGCCAAAGGATCCAAGAAAGTCTGGGTCCTTAAAACTAATCATTAATGGTCTTTGTGATTGCAGGACAACAGGAAAAATATCCTAGTTCTGGACAGTGGATGTTCAGGACATATGACTGGAAATAAAGTCCTGCTATCAGACTTTATGGAGAAAGCTGGCCCAGGTGTTTCTTATGGAGATGGCAATATGGGAAAAACTCTGGGATATGGCAATATCAATCTTGGGAATGTCATCATTGAAAAAGTTGCTCTAGTCTCAGGACTTAAACACAATCTGCTGAGTTTTAGTCAAATCTGTGACAGAGGTTATCATGTGGATTTCTTTGAAGAACACTGTGAAGTTGTAAGCAAATCTACAGGCAAAGTTGTTCTGAAAGGATACAAGCATGGTAACATTTATGAAGCCAAGCTTTCAATAAGTTCTGATGGTTCTGCAATCTGTCTGTTAAGCAGAGCATCAATTGAAGAAAGCTGGGATTGGCACAAGAAACTCTCTCATTTAAATTTTAACAATATAAATGAACTTGTCAAGAAAGATCTTGTGAGAGGACTGCCAAAAATCAGTATTTGCTCCTGATGGCCTTTGTGATTCATGTCAAAAGGCAAAACAAAGAAAATCTTCATTCAAGAGCAAGACTGAATCTTCAATTCTTGAGCCTTATCACCTACTACATGTTGATCTATTTGGTCCAGTGAATGTCATATCTATTGCAAAGAAAAAATATGTTATGGTTATAGTGGATGAGTTCACCAGATACACATTGGTGTATTTCTTGCACATAAAAAGTGAAACTGCATCTATCTTGATTGATCATGTCAAACAACTGGATAAATTGGTTAAAGACACTGTAAAAATCATAAGAAGTGATAATGGCATTGAGTTCAAGAATTTGATTATGGAAGAGTTCTGCAAATACCAGGAATCAGGCAGGAATTTTCTGCTCCTAGAACTCCACAGCAAAATGGAGTTGTTGAAAGAAAGAATAGAACTCTTATTTAAGCTGCATGAACTATGCTTGATGAAGCAAAGTTACCAACCTACTTTTGGGCTGAAGCTCTGCAGACTGCTTGTTTTACTCAGAATGCAACACTTATCAACAAGCATGGAAAGACACCATATGAGATGGTGAAGAAAAAGAAGCCAAATCTGAAGTACTTTCATGTATTTGGATGCAAGTGTTTTGTTCTTAAGACTCATCCCGAACAGCTATCTAAATTTGATCTAAAAGCTGATGAAGTAATTTTTATTGGATATCCACTTTCCACAAAAGCCTTCAGAGTCTACAATTTAAGAACAAGGGTTGTCATGGAATCTATCAATGTCTCTTTTGATGATAAGAAGATTACTGGACTTGAAGATTTCAATAATCATGATCAGCTGAGATTTGAGAATGAAGTTTTAAATTCTGATTTTGTAAATCCTGACAGTTTAAATCCTGACAGTTTAAATCCTGATACTGCAAACTCTGATGGGTTAAACTCTGATGTTATTGAAACTGTGGTAACTATGCCAAAGGAAAATGTACCTGTGCAGGGGGAGCATATTGAAGATACAACCACATCTCAAGAAGCATCAGAACCTAGAACAGGCTCTTCAAGTTCTGATTCATCAAGCTCTGATGGGCCAAGTTCTGATAATTCTGGAAACTCAAATTCTGAAGGATCCAACTCAGAGAGCATAATTTCAGGGGGAGCATCAGAATATGTTGATGGAGACATCATGGATCATGGGGGAGCATCCAGTTCTAGAGATAATCTTCCATCTGCAAGGAAGTGGACTAAAGCACATACACCTGACTTGATTATTGGAGATCCTGGAGTAGGTATAAGAACTAGAACAACAACATCAAAAGAATGACTCTATCACTCTTTTCTTTTTCAGACTGAACCAAAGAAAATGGAAGAAGCTCTTCAAGATGTTGATTGGATGCAAGCAATGCAGGAAGAGTTAAATGAATTTGAAAGAAATAAAGTCTGGACCCTAGTGCCAAGACCAAAGAACAGATCTGTTGTTGGTACAAAATGGGTGTTTAGAAACAAAATTGATAGTGATGGCATAATTATAAGGAATAAAGAAAGGCTGGTTGCAAAAGAATATTCTCAACATGAGGGAATTGATTATGATGAAACATGTGCACCAGTTGCTAGATTGGAAGCCATAAGGATATTTTTTGTAACACCCCCAAATCCGGGGTCGGGGATCCGGGTTGTCACGAGTTCCGTTTCCCTTAATAACACCCAATCTTAATAAATTATCAACTACTCTGTACTGTGACCCCACAATAAACACACACACCACAAGTTATAGTCTCAGAGATGATCATCCAAAAATAATCACAAGTCATTTTATTCCACAATTACATGCCAATACACCTTAAACAGGTTTCAGAATAAATTTACATTTTCTTTGCCATTATTACAATTCATAAATAAACATAATCTGATACATTAAAAGTTGAAAGCCTAGCCTATTGGTAGTTCCTACCTCAGCTACAGCGACATCAACGCCTATAGGAAACTGCGGAACGTTTCCTATCCGCTCGCGAATTGGGAGCTTGGTCCTGTTCATCTTGCCTATCTGATGTTTTATGATGAAAGAAGAAAGCAAGGGTGAGCAGCAAGCCCACCAAAATAATATTTATAATAACTTACAATATATGAGCATTCTCATAGTACTCAAGAAAGTCTTGGTTAAGAAGAAATGAACCAAGTTGATATCTTAATGCGATGAAGTCGCAAAATATTCAGTATATATATATATATACTTTTCAAAATATTGGAAGTCCTCTTCCATGCATAATACACACAGAGTTCCGGTGTATAACTGTATAAAAATACTGTTGCAAGGTGATCTCATATATCTAACCTTGTCTCAACGTTTTTCTGAAAATCTTTGTCATGCATAAGATAATCATTTACTAGATATAAGTTTAAAAGATGAAGTTACAAGATACTCCAATATACTTATATCTTTTCCAAATACTACTTGAACTACCACCGTTCAAGTTATAATTAGTTCAAAAGTTCATCACATAGATGAGACTACAAGATAATACTTGAATAGATTCAATCTTTGAAATATTATTGAATGAAATGAAGTTACAAGATACTTCATTAAGTCCCGATATATATGTACACCTGTATATATCTCTCATACATTTCCTGAAAACCTCTGTCATGTAAAGTATGAACAGAGTTGCAATATCCAATGAATTTGGAAAGAAAAGAAATTTTGGCATAAACCTGATATCTTGTTGATCAGGCAAAGATACCAATAAGTAGCCTTTTCTACTAGTAGATGGATGAATCCCCCACTGGTCATCACCTTGGCCACATAAGGACCTTGTGCTGGACCGCCACCCGGCCTCTTACGCGTTGATGGACTGCCACCCAACCACTTACACTTTGATAGACCGTACCCCGGCCTGTCGCTTATGCCGACTCAATTAGATGGGCTTACTTCCCGAACGTTGGTAAGTAATCAATTCATTTGTTTTCTCAAAACAGCAACCACGTTGCGAATGTAAAATGCACCACAGAGCTGGATCCCCCAGGTTTTGAGCGAGTATTTAAATCTCCTTTGAAAGGAAGATCTTAAATGTAAAAAAATGAGTTTTGGGGTCCACTCTAACTTTAAAAATCATTTTGAAGACTCGAAAATATTTTTAAGAATGTTTGGAGTACTGCTGATTTATTAAATAAATCAGTCCCAATATTTTTAGAAAATGTCTGAATATTATTATTTAAATAATATTCCCATAAAGAATAATCTTTATACAAATAATTGAAGTAGAAGTTGTAAGACTTATACTTGAAATGAGTATTAAATAATCAAAGATATACTTATATGAAAGTACTATCTTTATTTGAATAATCGAAAATAAGTTTGATTATCGAAACATTATTCTTTAATAAAATAAAGAATATATCTCAGTAATTAATTGGAGTCATAGATCCTCAAATGAATATTCAAATAATATTCATTAAATAATATAAACTGAGTCATAAGCCCTCGAATGAATATTCAAATAATATTCAAATAATAAAATAAAAGGAGTCATAACTCGAATGAATATTTGTAATAATATTCATTGAATAAAATAAAGGAGTCATAAGCCCTCGAATGAATATTCGTAATAATATTCATTGAATAAAATAAAGTTATCGAATAAACCTTATTCGATTAATAGTTTTAAAAACTATATCAATATATATATATATATATATATATATTATACTCGGGAGCCTCGCCTCCCGGTTTAGAAATACCGCTTATCTCTAGGGTAAACTCAAATACTGCTTATCTCTAGCATAGGTATTATGCAACTATAAGCATTTGAACCAACAGATATATAATCCACGAATATGAAACAGGCATGCATATATACCATATCACATGCTACAATATATCGTAAGAACTTGCTAATAACAAATATGCATTTATCGCAAGATCATGCATATACACATATACATCACAACAACAGTATAACGGGTAGAAAACTTGCCTGAGTGCTCCCAGATAGACTTAAGCTTAGAGTGGGTCCGATAACCTATGAACAACAACATAAGTTGGAATTAAACCCCGGTCGCTTAAGAAACTAGACTTTAACCATTTAGAGTCCTAACGTTCGCTTTCGCGCTTAACGATTTACTTAAGTCGCTCGAGTACCCTCGGCTCCCCCATTTTTAATAAATTAACCATTACGAGTTTTAAGGCGATTCCTTCGCGAGTGTCTTACCAACTGCCTAAAACTATTACCATAATTGTTTCATACACTAATTAACCCTTTTTGGTCTTTAACCTATGTTTCAAAGTAAGGCGAGGGGAAAAGTTTCGTTCGCGAAACGCCGTTACTTGAAACGGTCGTTTCTCCTAAACCGTGCATCGGAATCGAACGAACTACATATCAAAACGAAGCTCGTAACATGAGCTATCTAAACATGGCAATGGTCATAATCTATCAGGGAGTTCTCGGGTCCAAATGTTATGAACAAAAGCAGTCTAAAGTAAATCGGATATTACGACGGCTATGTTTACGCGATTTCCCAAATTTAAACCATTCAAAAACCATCACAATTCAACCTCAACCCATTCATACAACCAAAGTCCATCCTTATCACATCATAACAGCCCCAATCAATTCAATATTAACATTTATACTTATGCCTAAGCTTGAATTTAACTATACTTAAGTTCTTTTAACGAAAATAACAAGATTCACCATTCCATTTCACTACCACTCCAACCCAAACTCTAAACCACAAGCATTAAGCTACTATATCATCATAACAATCAAAATCACCTTATTATACAAAAGAATCTAGGGTTTGGAGATGATATACCTTCCTTAAAGTGGTGGGAGTAGCTAGGAAGCCTTAGGAAGCCTTGAGGAGTCTTAGGAAAGCTTGGATCTTAAAGGAAAACAAGAAAAAATCAAGTTAAAAACTTTGAAATCACTATTCATTGTCTTCTTTATTGATTTCTTGAAGAAGATTGAGAAAGAATTGAAGGCTTAAACTCATAATACAGCCATATCTATGCATAAGGAACACTAGGGAATTATCTTACCAATTTAGGAGGCTTGGATCTTGGATTTTGAAAATTTTCCCTTTGAAATTGAAAAAAAGCCGAGAGCAACCTTGGTGAAGAGAAATATTTTGTGTTTTGTTTGATGAAAATGAAAGGATTGGCTTGGTGGATGAAATTTTGTTTTTGTTTTGGTTAATTACCTTTTTAGCCTTAACTTTGTGTGGTTCTACTTCAACCACATCTCCTTCCTTCCCATGTCATGCTTATGTCATGCTATGATGTCATCTTCCCCTCCTTGTCCTCTTCTCATTGGTTGGGTGACATCATCCTCTCTAATCCCTTTGATTAACTTCCTAATTGTTTGCCTAATGACCGCTGATCTGTTATACGGTTCGCTTAACTTTCGTTTTCATTTATCGTTTGAGGGATCATACCCGGGATCTTATTACTTAGGTCCCTTTAACCTTTCTCAATATATTATATTCCTTTTATGATCCTCTCTTATAATCCTTTAATTTAAATCCTTTTTATCTTGTTACATTATACTCAATTCTTTCCGTATCTAGTGGATTTCCGGAAAAATCAAAGTGTTCGGAATTGGATTCTGACGATCTTTACATACACTTATATACCATATAGAGTACTAATAAAATCTCAGAATATCCATAACAGAACCCCTACATAGTGTGGCATGAAAAGTTTTCTCATTCAGCTAAAACACTATTCATAAGGGTTACAAAAAGTTCAAAATTTTGGGGTTATTACATTTTTTGCTTATGCTGCTTACAAAAAGTTTACAGTCTTTCAAATGGATGTAAAAAGTGCTTTTCTTAATGGAGAATTGGAAGAAGAAGTATATGTTGAACAACCTCCAGGTTTTGTAGATTCAAAATTTTCCCATCATGTCTACAGACTTGATAAAGCACTTTATGGCCTTAAGCAAGCTCCAAGAGCATGGTATGGGACATTATCTCAGTTTCTTCTGGAAAATGGATTCAACAGAGGGACTATTGATAAAACTTTATTCTATCTCAACCATGGAAAGGACTTACTTTTGGTACAGATATATGTTGATGATATCATTTTTGGTTCTACAAATGACAGTCTTTGTAAAAGGTTTGCCAAGCTAATGCAGTCAAGATATCAAATGATTATGATGGGAGAACTTAGCTATTTTCTGGGCCTTCAAGTCAAGCAGAATGAAGAAGGAACTTTTATTTGTCAATCTAAGTACACCAGAAATTTATTGAAGAAATTTGGAATGCAAGACTGTTCAAGTGCATCCACTCCTATGGCCAGTGCAATAAAATTGGATAAGGATACTGGTATATCAGTAGATATTACTGATTACAGAGGTATGATTGGCTCACTACTCTATCTAACTGCAAGTAGACCTAATATCATGTATGCTACCTGTCTTTGTGCAAGACTTCAAGCAGATCCAAGAGAACCTCACTTAACAGCTGTAAAAAGAATTTTCAAGTACCTTAAGGGAACAGCTGATCTAGGATTGTGAAGTCCTAGGGAATCAGACTTTAAGCTAATAGGTTACTCAGATGCAGATTTTGCAGGGTGCAAAATTGACAGGAAAAGCACAACTGGAAGCTGCCAATTTCTTGGAGGCAGATTGGTTTCTTGGTTTAGCAAGAAACAAAAGTCAATTTCCACATCAACTGTAGAAGCAGAATACATTACTGCAGGAAGCTGTTGTGCACAGATTCTTTGGATGAAGAATCAGTTACTGGATTATGGGTTAACATATTCTAAAATCCCTATTTACTGTGATAATCAAAGTGTTATTGCTATGACAGGTAATCCGGTTCAACACTCAATGACAAAGCACATCAGTATAAGGTACCACTTCATAAGGAAACATGTGATGGAAAGTACAGTGGAATTGCATTTTGTTCCAACAGATCAACAACTAGCAGATATCTTCACAAAACCACTATGTGAAGCTACTTTTACAAGATTGGTAAATGAACTTGGAATGGTTTCAGGTTCTTTCTCTAAATCTGTTTAGTTTATGTTCAGGTACATCAGACTTTATGATCAGTATTTACAGATATTATTATCTTTGTGTATTCTGTGCTTAAATTGAAATTTCATTAAGTGCTGACTGTTGTCTGATATGAATTTATAAACTCTGATAGTGATATGAATGTTTATGTGACTATTCAATCCAATGAGGATAACTGTGCTAGATGCTAACCTAGTAGTCTTTAATATACTAAAGATCCCATAATTGAAGTAATTGTTTATGTGGAAATCTTTTAACACAAGCAAATTCTGATACTGAGATTGGTTAGGTTTACTTTGTATCTTATTACTAAGTCAAAAACTAGAATAGTGCTTCTTATATGTTAAGTTCTGATGTTGGTAAATCTTATGGATGTACTAAGTGCTGATAAGCGTCACTTATCAAAAAAAAAGAAAAAGAAAAGAAATAAATATCGGGTACTCCTTTGAGATCTAGAGAAAAATGTATGTGGAAGGGAAGACCCAAGTGCATTGCTGGTATTAAGTAATATGCATTAGAAAAACAAAATAAAATTTTCTTGGTGATTTTCATATTCTCTGATTACTAGAGAAATACTCTGATAATAGCATAAATTCTGATAAGCAGTCGTGACTCACTTACACTGAGAAGCCACTGTAAAAAGGAATTTCAAAAGATGCATAAAATAAGCACAAAACAGTTGAGGTGGACTCATGCATGAACTCATTCTATAGTAGGCTTCAGACTAATGACAGATTTTAAGCAAAGTTCTTAGTTATGCCTTATTTCTAAGATGTACTGAAGTCAATCAGACTTTACTCTTTGTCTGATATTTAGCTTAATGCACACACTTACACTCCATATGAATAATGAAAATTACTATGGTGATCAATGTTATTTTAGATGAAAAGTTTAAGTGTCAATTGCATAAATTCTGAGGACAAGTTCTGATGGAAGTTCTCATGATTAAGTTCTGTTGTAACCATATCAGTATTTGTGTGAAGAATTACATAAATAAACATTCATTTTTTGAGTTAAGGAGCCATATTCTGATGACTTTTAAATTTTGATAATAACCAAGTTCTGATGCTGACGTGGCAGTATTTATTTACTTGGTTTACTTTTAAGTCAATACTTGAACGGTTATATTTTTCAGAATATTGGACTATGTGAGATAAAGCAGTAATAATCATTTGTTTAGTGGGAACAGTTTCTTTTTGAAAAACTGAACGTGCAAAGTAATCATTACTTATTTACCGTGCCCATTAACTCTTGTCTTAACTACTGCATGGCTGACAGGTGTAAGGTCTGTTCCACTTCTCAATAACTGTTGTAACGTGGGTTGTCTAAGTAAAAGAGATAAAAGATTTTCAAATCTTTTATTCACATTTCTATTCTATTCACTCTCTATCTTTTTATTACTCTCTCATATTTTCTGACGATTTTCTATACAGACATTTTCTCAAACACCTTTCAGGCACTCTAATTTCTCACTTATTTCTGATGGCGCCCAAGGATTTAATTGTTGATGGAGCCAAGTTTGTACCAAATAACTATACTGCAATCTTGAATAAGGCTGAAGCTCCATCAGAATCTGCACTTTGTACAAGATTTATTAGCCAATAGTGAGATTGGGTATGCTTTGACCCAACCTCAAACAATTTCAAGCAAACAAGTGCTGACATTTTGGCGAACTGGGCTTTTTGATAATGGTGGTGCTGCTGGTTCACCAAGCATAATTTTCACATCAGGAGATGTCGAGCATGTGGTTACTCCAGGAGCAGTTCGTAAAGCTCTCCACTTACCTGAAGGTTGTACATTCTCAACAGTGGAGGATCCTATTTTACAGCAGCTTATGGCCAGTCTGGGCTATGAGAAAAGTTTGGGAAAGCTGGGTCAACTGAAAAGATCAAATATCAGAAAGGAATGGAGCTTTTCCTTTGATTATATCACCAAGGCATTCACCAATAAATGCTCCAACTTTGATGTTATTCCCATCATGAGCCAGCAAATCGGGTATGCCCTTATCCATCAAACTCATTTTGATTTTGCAAGTGATGTGATAGGTTTTATAGGGGATAGGATGACAGAGGATAGGAATGTAGTATACTTTGCTAGATTCTGTCAGCTTATATATACTTATTGGTGTGCTAATGACCCTCAACCAGCCAGTGATTTAATTTCACCCTTTAAGCTTGTAAAAAGGGCCTTTAATGATTTGTTAAATGCTGACAATAAGAAACAAGTGCTGAGACCCTTACAGATTCCTCAGTCAGTAAAACAAATCTTGGCAAATGCTGATCCACAAACTTATACATCTGTCTATCCTGATGTCCAACCCACCAACTCATCACAACCAACACAACAGCCATCAAAACATACTATCTTTCACCAACCTCAAAATCATCCACAACCTTCAGCACATCCAGTGAAGCCTTCTTCTTCAAGAGCAAAGAGGACTAAGATAGTACCTCAGTCACAGCAGAAAAAAAGAAGGATAGTTCTGAGAGATGAGTCAAATAACGAGGAACAGGTTCTAATATATGAACCTGTTGTTATAGAAGCTGAGAAGATCTCTTCTTAGAAAGATACTGAAACTGGGAGTTCTAGGCCCCTCAAAAGGCTTAGAAAGCTAAATTCTGACGATGAAGCTCCCAAAGTCTCTACTTTAGCAAAGAGACTTAAAAAGTAAAGAGTCAGGAGGGTTGTAAGTGAATCATCACACTCTGAAGAAATCCTGGAAGCAGCAGCTAAGGAAGGGGGTCAGGAATCTCTGATCCCAACAGAACCGATCGTAATTGAATTACTTCCCACTGCTGAATCAGCTCACAAGTCTCCTATTCAAGAATAAGAGGATATTTCAGAGCAAGTGCCCACACCTCCTGCGTCTCCTATTAATGATCCAGTATATGCTGAAGATCCAGGTACAGGTGATGAAATAGATATTCACAACTTGGTTGTACCTGATGTTCTGTACTTGGAAGCTCCACCCACTCAAGTTATTCCACCAACAACACCACTTCTAGATGCTTATTTTAATGCAGATATTCCAAAAACACCAGTTCTGAATCTAGATGATGAAGATCAGATTGTAGGTGGGCATCAAAATTTGGATGTTGATCAGAACTTAGTTGCAGATCAGAATTTAGAGGATGATGTTGAAACCTCTATAGCCTCATATACTGTTATTCTATCAGAGGATACTGATACTGCAGGCTCTGTAAGTTCTGATGCTGATAATGCTGAAATTACTGGTGAAGCTGCTACAAATGTAGATGCTGATGCAGCTGGTCCATCTGGACATGTACCTCAACAAGCTCCATGCAAAGTTGATCTAATCAAGAAGTTTGTTAGAGAGGATGCACCAGTACCTTGGAGTGAAACTCCTAGAGGAAAGGAGTGGACTAAGGAGTGGAACAAAGTTAATTTTGTTCCTACTGAAAAAATTCTTGCTGAGCACCTGGCCAAAGTTGATGAAATGCTGATAAATGATGATTTCAAGGCACAACTGAGAGTTACTGCATTGAGTTCCAGGAACCTTCAAGGTCAACACTCAATAACTCATGACAAGGTGAACAAAATTCAAGAATCTTTGATTCAGCAAGATATGAATGTCAAATTGGAAAAGAACAGATTTTTTAAGCCAGTCTTTGACCGAATTGGGTATATTGAAAAGACTCGGGAGAAGCAACAAGATCAGATTTCTGAAATTCTAAAGAATCAAGCTTCTCAGCAAACTCAACTCAATGAGATCCAATCCTCAGTGGAATTGCTTGTCTCTCTTCTTCTACCTGTTGATGCCAAAAAGGGGGAGAAAGTGATTAAGTCCAAATGCAAATCTAGTCAAGTACTGAAGGGTAAGGATGATGGAAATGATGACCAAGGAAACTCTGAAAAGGGTAGAGGTCATGGTCAAGGCAAAGGGTCTTCATCAAGGACATCTGAAACTTCTACACAGAGATCAAGCTCTCATGTTGATAGAAGAATAAGTTATGGTAAACAAGTTCTGACAAAGCCTGATGTTCCTATACAGGGTGAAAGTCAAGAATCACAGAAGTTTATGCAGACATTGAAGCTTAAGGGGAAGGAAAAATAGTTTACTATCAAGACCCTAAGTTACAGAAGCTGGATGAAGAAATTTCAAAAAGACTAATTCTCAAAGAAAATCCAGGAATGGATTTTGAAAGTCTAAAGGAAGAAGAAGCCAGACTCAAAAAAGAAAATATCACATCCAAGTCTAAAGCTTCTATTGTTGAAAAGAAACTTCCAAAGCCTAAGGGTATTGTGATTAAGGAGAAGACAAATTCTGAGGCAATCAAAGCCAAATCACAAGTGGAGGTAGATCCAAGAGCCAAGGGCAAAGCAAAAATTGATGAACCTGTAAAGGTATACATGCCAATCATGGATGAAGAAATAATTAATGATGAAGATACTAGTCTGATTTTGAAGAAAAAGGATATTCAAACAACCTCTAACAAAACTCATGTTATTCAAGTTCGGGACTTAGTAAAATCTGATATTACATTGAAGCAAGCAACCTCTGACATAGCTCAAGTTGGCTTGATATCAGAAGATAAATAAAAGGAAACCTCTGACATTGCTCATGTTAAACCTTCAAAGATGCTACTACCAGGATTCACAAAAGCTCAACAGACTCAACCTTTGAAGACTACATCAAGTGGTTTTGAAGCAAGAGTTGTTCAAGGAAAGGAAGCAAGAGACAAATTAGGATTGGGTAGTTCTGATGAAAGAAGAATACACAACACTACCAATGATCCAACTTCCTTAAGTGAACCAGGAGTAGGAGCAACTCCTGAAAGATTGAATCAACTTGAATCTGTACAAATGGTTTACCACTCTGTTTTGAAAGAAGATATCATGTTATACTTTATGACAGATGGGAGGGTATTCCAGATCAGGAAGAATGCTATTCCATTGAAGTATTTTAAAGAACTGGAACATGTTCTATTTCTACTTCAAGTCAAAAACAGATCAACAGATGGTGATGCTGGTTATTTAAAATCAAATATTCAAAGACAGAAGAGGCTTTACTCTGTAAAGTCTGACAGCCCATATTGTCCTAAGTACAGATCTCATAGTGGAGATATTGTTGAAATGAAGCCTAATACTGTAAAAATCATCACTACATTTTCTGGTATGAAGGGACTTGAATTCAATCTAGAGTCTGATAAAGCCTATATCATGAGACTGGATCAGGATATAAGAAAAGCTAAAATAAATTATCTCAGGGTTGCTATCTTTCAAACTGATGAAGATACAGTTGAACTGAAAAATGCTAAAAGGAGGATGGTCAATGAACTTGAATATGCTGAGAGAACACTTTTGAAGAACTATCTCAGAACAACTCCTAACATCAAAGAGATCAGAAATTGAAGCCAAGTTAAAGATCTACAACTGCTTAAATTCTGAAGGATATACAGACTGAAGCTGATATCAAACTTTAAGGATGGTAAAGCTGTAAGGACTGTAAGTTGTAGTTATCTAGTCAAATTCTCATGCATTTGTACTTAATGTTTTTGACATCATCAAAAATTTGTTGAACTTGTATATTATGCTAATTTACAAGTTGGGGGAGATTGTTAGATATATTTGTGATGTCATGTCTAATGATGATTTGTGTTTAGTTTTCAGATCTTAACTAACAGGAAAAATCAGGACTTAACTGGAAATCAGTACTTATACTGAAGTCGGAACTTAAGATATCAGAACTTAAGTTGTCAGAACTTATGTTATCAGAAGATATTTATCAGGAGATAATATCAGGACGTAAGGAGACTTTCAGATAAGGAAGGCAGCTGATTGAAAGGAAAGAAGATCGAGACTAAAACAAGAAGAGATATGCATGAAGAAGAATTCTATGAAGAATAGAATACTTGGAAGAAAAGATAACTAGTTGATATATTTTAGGATGTAGACTTATGTTCGATATCAATTAGAAGATTATCTTGTAACTGTGTGTCTATATAAACACAGCATAGGGTTTATATTATATGTGTTATATTATTCGAGAATATTATTCATTATAACCCTAGCAGCTCTCGTGATATTTGTTCATCACTGAGAGAGGACGGTTCCATTGTAATACTGTTTTATTAATAAGATTATTCTGTGTTTCATACTTGTGTTCTTAATTCGATTTGATTGTGCTAGACACTGTATTCAACCCCCTTCTACAGTGTGTGTGACCTAACAATGTGAAATTAGCATAAGACAAAATCAAAAGAACAAAAGTATATAGAGAACTGAGTTCTCGATAAGTCTAACCGACTTCTTGAGAAGTCATTTTGAGACTTCTCGATGGAATTCTCGAGTTTTTCTAGACTTCTTGAAGGACTTCTCGACAAGACTCTTATGACATCTCGATAAGTCTTGTAGAGATCTCGATATATGTTAATTCATCGAGTTCTCTACAAGTATATACTTTAGACTTCTCGACAACTTAGAACTGAAATAATTTAATTTAATAAATTATTTTAGTAAAATACTTTTTCTATAAATTCGTTCAATTTTATTTTGACTTATTCAAATAAAAATTGGAAAAATTTAGTCCATTCATGACAAACTGGGTATTTATTTGACATCTCGATAAGTCACTTTCTAGTTCTCGATAAGAGTCAGGAAAGTAACATATCGATATGTATCTATTCTCACATGTGACTTCTCGATAAGCAAATCCCAAACGTTTATTTTTACATCTCGACAAGTCACTTACCTTTTCTATTAATACCCAGACATCTCGATATAACCCATCTTTACGCTTTCGAGATCTCAAGTAACCTAGCTTTTGCAAATCTTAACCGTTATCTCTCATTTCAAACTCCTTCTCTCTATATCTCTTACCCACTCAAATTCAAACACTTTAAATGGCATCAAACACTATTAGAGCTTTTATACCTAAGGAGGGCACCAACTATCTAACTATCACAGATGCAAATCAAGCTCCTGATAACTTCAAGAGCTTTATCAAGTTTTTTTTTCTGACACATACTTTGTAGGTGCCTTAACTGCTAACCCCATTCTATATATAGATATTCTCAATGAATGCTGGAACTCAGTTATGGTTAGGACAGTTGTGCATGAGAACCAAGTTGTATCCATGATGGTTAACTGCTCAATCCAAGGCCAACATGTGGAATTTACTGAGAATGATGTCAACCTGGCTCTGGGAATTCCTACCGATAGAATGGTGGAGGTACCTACACAACATGAGCTTGCTGAGCTTATGGACTTCATCAACTACAGTGAAAGGATCAACCTTGCTAGCTTAAACAAGAAGCATCTAAGGAAGGAATGGTCAATCTATTTGATTCAATTGTGAGAGCCTTCACGTGCAGGAAGACTGGGTATGACAACATCTCAAGTGTGGTTGTGTTCTCCATGGCTCATAATAGATAAATTAATGTGGGGCTCTTCATTATGGAGGAACTCAATACAAGGCTCATAATTCCTTTGGCTACAAGAGGTAAGGATATTTTCTTTCATAGGTTTATAATGTCTACTTTAAATCATAAAGTTCAAGACATTCATTTACTTAATGGTATTGATAGAACAAAGATAGGCAATTATAAACAGGTGTCCAAAATACTATTTGGCTCACTTATTACAAAGAATAAGGTACTTATAAGTCTTAGAATCACTCCATTTATGTTGGAGAGATTCAGGACTTACCCTTACATTATGCCTGATATGAGATCTACTGTAACATCTAGCACAATTATGGATCCTGTACATGTGGATGAACAAACACAGGAACACCAACAGGGGTCTTCCCAAACTGAGACCCTTTCTTCACTACCATTAGAAGCTAGGAAACCAACCACTTCATCCTCTCAACAGGGTGGAGTGAGTAAAAAGAAGAGAAAGAAGGCACCCTTAACTGTTATGAATGAGAGTGATGAGGACCAAACACAACCTGAGTCTACCTTGGTCAAAAAACCAAATAAGGTAAAGAAAACTGAGTTGAACACACAATTAGCTACCTCTGTATCCTGCCAAAAGGATGTAGTTGTAAAAGAGCGGTTACAACGGAATCTAGAGGCATCCTCTCAATAGGGTATCTCTATTGAACAAAACACTATCCCTAGTGTATCTTGTAAAGAGTTTGCACCACAACTTGAGCACACTCAAGTTTATGAAAGAAGAAATAAGGATGACACACACATTGAGATTACATATTTTGAATCTCCCTCATCTATTCAGAGGAAGCTGCCAACACTCAATTCTCAAATAACAAATCTTATCTCTCAAATTTCTTCTACTTATACTGAAATACTTGAATCCACTTCTCAAGTGTTGTCAAAATCAAGTGACACGGTTCAAGAGACTGTGTTCACCACCCAGCAACCACATTCTGTTGGGGAGAGGCTACATTCCGGGGTAGACCTTGATGACACCAATAAAACACAGGGGTTTCATCAGTTTTTAATGAAGACCTTGTGGTAGTACCAAATGTACCTTCATGTGCAAATCAATCTTCACAGATTGAAAGGTTTGAGGGTAGTACTCCTGAGGGGAGCTATCTAAATCCTCTCCAATTCAATTGGAGGTTCCTCATGTAGGAACAACTGCCCTAAAACCCTGGCTGAGATTGCTTTGTCAATTGAAGCTAGGAGTCCAATTGTCAATGATCCAACCATTGGGGAGACAAGTCAAGAACATTCAGGTGCCAGTTCTTTACAAGAAGAACAAAGGTTTGAGGCCATGGTACATGCCAGTAACCTGGTCAAATCCCCTCAATTCAATTGGAGTTTCCCACTCTTGGTGAACAACATACTGTCACAACCACAGTTTCTACTGTGAGTTCAACTGTTATTCCAATCACAGGGTTACCTACCACCTCTCAACCCTCCACCTCAAACCCAACAGACATTCCTTCTACATCCAACCTCACTCAAAAACCTTCATACCTCATCTCACAATGGTTGTAGAATGCTCAAACTTGGCCAATTATAACGAATGACCTCCTTGTGGACCAACTCTCTGGCCTTGCCAACATTACCCAACAACTACTCACAACTGATATGTCCAATCAGGATTATTAGGCTATCTTGCTGTCCTATAAAATAGATGTTGAAGAACAACAACAAAAGATTGTCAATGAAGCTGAGCAAGATGGGAATGTTGATGCTTGGTTATCTAAGGACTTCAGCTTGGAAATGGATGAGGTTTTGGCTAGATTTAGAGAAGAGTATGTCACTATCCTAGAAAGCAATGCCAAGACTCTCAGTCCACAACAAATTTATGATGCTATTACAAAATTTTACAAGGCACAGCTCACTAATTTTCACCTTATTGGTAAAGTACTACAACAGACACTGAATAGTCATCAAGACATGATCAGGAGACTGGTGAAAGATAAACTAGATGACCTTGTGCCGACTCAGGTAGAAATCAAAAATAAATTCAACAAGTTTACTGAGCAAATGGCCAAGTTTGATGTCACTAGTATGGACCAAAGCATCAAGAACTTAAAGAAGTCATTTTTGGTTCTTCATGAAGTTGTCCAAAATCAAATCACAAACAACAATGACACAAGAGTTAAGTTGGACCAACTTCATCAAGCCAGATATGAACTTTCAGCTTTATTGATGGAAGGAATTAAGGAATCTGTTCAAACCACCTTTGGTGCTCCTCTCTCCTCCAGCTCACAACAACCAGTCTCCACATCAACAAATCTCCAAATTCAGTCTCTCCAACAACAATTCTTCAATCTTCAAGCCTCAAATGATTCACTCACAGCTCAGGTCACATCTCTTACTACTCTAATGCAGAGTCAACAAAATGACATCAGGACCCTAGTAGACTCCCACAAATATATCCAAATACAGAATTATGTCTCTTTGAGAGATATTATGCCTTGAATGTTCCACTACCTGCCTTACATGAAGCTGTGAGGCCAGAAATTTTAACTCATCTACTCCTACCTGCTACCAAGACTAAGGGGAAATAGAAGCTAGAATTCAACAATCAAAGGAAGCTGGAAAATCTACACAATAAAAAAGCTGGAAAATCTACATCTCACTCTGGCCAAAGCTCTACACAAGTAAAAATTTCTCCAGATGTGGGTAAAGACAGACTCCACAAAGCTGTATAAAGACCCGGTCAATACAAGGAGTTCAATGAGCTACTAACAATTCTAAGAGTCTCTCTTCACAACAACTACATCACCTACAAGAGGGCTTTGGTCAACAACATCAATTTTCTAAGTATGGTGATTGTAAAGGTTAGAAACTTTTTGGAGAAAGGATAATTGCAAATGTCAATGATTGTGGTTTGGACAGGTGTCTCTCTCAAATCTTTAATCCATGAGAGCATCTGAGCTGGATGTAATAATTGATAGAGTTAATCCAGTTATTCCAGAGGACACCCAATTGCTTATTAACTCAAGAAGGCCCAGATAGCTGCTTTTCTTGAAGCCTATCTCCATCCAAGAAAGGGGTGGCCTACATCTGTCCACAAACCAGGAATTACAAATATTTCACAATCCCCAAGAACTGTGTGAGGGGTAATCTAAGACTAATCATGACATTGGAGACTGAGCTCAAAATAAAGAAGAACAAGACAGTTGAAGATGAGGAGATGATCGGAATGTTGGGAAGATACCTACATAATGCTGAAACCATGTTTCCAACTACTATTTAACATAAAAAATGACTTGGATGATGATGAGCTAAAACCTTCTGGCTCAAATCCTAGTCAATCTATCAAAGCAACTGGAAGTAAAGTAGATGAGAAGAAGAAGGATGAAAGGAAAAGAGGACATCATCATCCGTCAATATCATCATTCATAGACATCATCATCCGTCGACATCCTAATCTGTCTATTATCAAAATCCGTCGATGTCATCATCATCCGTTGATGTAAGTTCTGATATGAACTTCTGATAGTTTCTGCTTGATATCATTAATTGCTCCTAACAATCTCTCCCAACTTGTTTATTATAGAAATATGGACAAGTTCCAATTGATGATGTCAAAAATATCTAAATACAGGAATCAAGTATGCATATTCAATCTTGCTTTAGTGAATATCAGACTTTACTTTCATCCTGAACTACTTCTTTAACTTGAGAAATGTCAGAGGTTAGTTCCGGTTCATCAGCTCAGATGCTTCATAAATCTTCCTTCTTCTTCTTCTTCTTCTTCTTCACAACAACTTTGGATTTAGACTTTGAAATCTTTGACTTCTCTCCTATCTTCTCTTTTTCTTTAAGCTTCATGTCAGCAGTTATAGTAACTTGTGATCTGAGATCTTCTGCCTGACTGATTTCCCTTATACCTACACCTCTGGTTGGTCTGTTAGAAGGATCATCTTCATAAAGTACTTGAAAAATAACAACAATATCAGCATTTGATGTCTTCATTGAATTCCTGAAGTCTTTCTCTATTTGCCTTAGCTTTTCAAGATCAACTCCAGGATTTTCTTTTGCAAATATTCTTTACTCACCTTATAGTCAAATAATTGAATCTTAGGATCCTTGTAGAACAGAGTTGTCTTTCTTCCTTTAAATTTCAGAGTTTGAAGAAATTGACTTACTTAAGCACCGGCTTCTCTCTCCAGAATACCTTGGTCTTCATCAGCAGCAGTTGTGACTTGTGAAGATTGTTGCATTTTAGCAGTCGCAGTCAAATCTTCTACTTTTTGTCATTCCTCTTACTTTCTCTTCCTTGTCTAGATCAAAATCTGGTGATTACTTTTGATGAACCACTAACTCCAACTAGCTCTTCGACTCTTCTCCTTTCACTGTCCTTCTATCCCCCCTTATTACCTCATTCATGATTTTCATCATCAGTACTTGTCAATGTCAGTTGTTTGCATTTAGATCTAACAATTTTCTCCCCCTTTTTGGCATCATCACCAAGCAGTAGAGAAAGAATCAGCTCCATTGAATTTTGTACTTTTGTAAGTTGATCAAACATTTGAGTTTGTTTATCTTCCAATCTAGCTTGACTAGCTTCAATTTCAGTTTGCCTAACAACTATTGGTGAAATTTGTTTCTGAATTTCCTGATGAGTAGTCAGCTTTGAAGCAATCAAAGATTCTTTAATCTGATTGATTTGAGTAGTAGTTGCTTCATAAGCTGTGTCTAAGGATCTGACAACTAAAGTTTATGCTTTCAGATGAGTCAGCATATCAAGATTTGTAATCTTCTATTCTGCTATTTCCAGATATGCAACAACTTGTGTTCTGGAAATAGGATATGTATCATCTTTCCAATGAGCATTAGAGAGATTATCAGATAATCATGCTTCTTCTTAGCATCTAACTCTTTCATTTTCTATTGTCTCACATGCATAGGCATATCTTCAGGGAAGAAAAGATCATCCTCAGGATCTATAATAGCATTAGAAACATTAGCTTCTTCACCATCATTATTTGCTGAACTTCATCACCAGCTTCAGCATGTAGAATAGAATTAGAAATTGATACAGTATGTCATCCAGTATCTTCAAAAGCTTCCACACCTTCAGCAGTTAACTTCACATCTTCAAGTATTGTAGATAAATGAATTGGAGCTTCGAGATTAATGATGTATAATCTTTATGATCATATTTTCTCTATATTTTAGTCGATTTTGTATGTAATTGGATTGTTATTTAATTAGTTTTCATGTTTTATTATAGAAAAAAGGAATTCTTATTATAGATGGATTGTTGCTGAAATTACAAAATTTGAAGTAAATTCTAGAAAATTTCGGATTTTCGGGATAGCTTGCGCGATGTTCATTGTTTTGGCTATAACCGGAGCTCCTGATGTCGAAATGAGGCGATTCAGGTGTCGTTGGAAAGCTTACGAGAAGAAATTTAATTCAAGTATGGTCTCAGATTTTATTGTCATACCAAACTGCCCATAAAAAGGCCAGAAGCATCCAGTCCAGATTTCTAATTTAAGAATTCTACTTTATGTAGGAAACTTATTTGTATTGTTACTAAATAATTAAAATAATATAATATTTAGATGTTGGGAAGTTAGTTCAGTGTAGGAATATATTAAAAAATATTAGACACATACATGACTGGAGAGAGAACAGTTACACACAAAAACAGAGAGAAGCACGGGGGAAAGAAGGCAGAGAAGAATTCAAGAGGAGAATTGGTGAAGCAAGATCAAAATCTAGAGTTTTATCTTCTCTTCTCTTTACTTTTCTTAATTGTAATCTTATTACTATATATTCATTATGTATATCTCTCTTTGTTGTGATGTTGAACTAATTCTGCTTCCAGACCTGTAATGGATTCTTGTGATTTTCTATAAACTACTCTTTTATTCTCTATTATGGTGTTCATTACAATTGTTTATAGTGATTTGTATGTAATGCTTTTCAAGGAATGATCAACCTTGAACTTGAATTGGTAATTTAGGTTGACTTGGAAGAGAAAATCTAAATTAAGACCTAATCACTATAACTAAGGATTGGCATATGTGTTAATTTATGTTTAAGATAGGAATATACTTGAACACCCTTGGTAATGTTGTTCAGAAACTTAAATTCTTCGTAGGAATACGGAAATTAGTCAATGAATTAGGATCACTTGAGATACAGAAGGTCCTTATGATGAGTTAGATGCCTTAGACTAATAATTGGAACACTAAAATAGAGATATTTGAGTAGTTTATTGAAGAACTCAAGATGAAGTTTTGTGCCTAGATTATTTAATATTGAAATTTATTTGTGTTAGTTTATTAACTAGTGGTAACCAATTTATATTTTGTTTTGACTTGAATTAGAAAAAGAATGGTGTTTGGTAATTAATAGCTTAAAATTAGTCTCTGTGGAAACGAATTATTTATACTACTTGTTATGACATGTACACTTGCATTTGAGTTGTAAAATTGACAACAAGTTTTTGGCGCCGCTGCCGGGGACTACTTTTAAGTATTTATTTGTTAATATCAATACATTGTTTAATATTTTAAGATCAAGTTAGTTTATGTTCTTTTGCTTTGTTTTGTAGGCGTTTAACATTGTATGCATAAACTTGGTTCATCTTCACTTCTTCCACTTGATTTGGAGATTGAGAAAAATGCAAGAAAGAATAGAAAGAAAGCTAAAGAATCTAGGAATCAGTCACCCATAATGGCTGAAAATGCAAATAATCCTCCGGATCCTAATGCTGGAAGGCGGCGGGTTAAGGAGTACATTACGCCTTCATTCGACGACATTCACTCTAGTATTGCAAGGCCAACTATTGTAACAAATAACTTTCATGTTGATTCAGCAACAATGCAAGCTATTAGGGACAACAGGTTCAATGGGCTTTCAGTTGAAGATCCTAATGCTCAGTTGAGGAATTTTTTGAGATTGTTGATAATTTCAAGGTGAATGGTGTTTCTTAAGAAGCCATCAGATTGAGGCTATTTAGTCGTTCTTTGGATGAGAGAGCACGAGAGTGGCTTGATTCTTTGCCAAAGAATTCTATCACTATATGGAATCAACTTGTTGAGAAATTTCTATACAAGTACTTTTCTCCAGCAAAGATTGAAAGATTGATCAAGAAAATTCAGAATTTTCAACAATTTGACATGGAGTCTCTTTATGAAGCATATGAAAGGTTTAAATACCTTTTGTGAAAGTGTTCACATCATGGACTACCTGATCAATAAAAGATTCATACATTCTATAATGGTTTGACTATTCAGTGTGCTACTCAAGTTGATGGAGCAGCTAGAGGTTCATTGATCAACCAATATCCTGAGGATGCTTTTGATATTTCGGAGGACATTACTTCAAATAATTACAAGGCTTATGATAGAACAAGTTTAAGAAAAGTAGCAGGTGTACATAAAGTTGATCCTTTGACATCTTTCTCAGCTTAGATGGTTTCTCAATTTGAGGCTTTAAATAAAAAGTTTGAATCTTTATCAGTGGATAGGCACCAACAAGTTCATCCGCCTCATCAAGTTCAGAATATATCTATTTCTTGTGATATGCGTGGGGAAGGACATCCAACTCAGCAATGTCCATTGATTTATCATGATGCAGCACAGTCTAGTTCAGTGAATTTTCTGGGAAATTCTAGCAATCAGCACAATAATCCATATTCCAATACCTACAATCCTGGTTGGAGAAATCATCCAAATTTTTCATGGAATAACAATGCTAGAAAAAACATGCCATAAAAGTATAATGCACCACCGGGGTTCCAACAGAATCAAAGGTCATATGAGATGGAGAAGAAGCCTACAACTGAAGATCTTTTTCTTCAATACATGCAAAAAATCGATGCTTTGATTCAGAATCAAAGTACATCCATGAGAGCTTTGGAAAAGCAAGTGGGTCAATTGGCTAGTGCAATCAACAACCGTTCGCAAGGTTCACTACCTAGTAGGGTTGAGCAAAAAACCGAAATGTAACCGAAACTGAACCGAAACCGATAAAAACTGAATCGTTAAAAACTGAACCGATCCGAAACTGGAAAAATAAAAACCGATTAAAACTGAACCGTAGAAAACCGAACTAATCCGATAATTCATATACATATAAATACCATGTTTCGTATCAATTTTTTAAATATACATATATTTTATGTCAGTATGTATAAGGGTTATTTGGCTTCCTCGGTTAGTCAATCTAGTGAAGTAACTTGCTTGGATCAAGGTAGCTAGGTCATTACTAATCATGATAATCTGTATTTTCCATTGCTACTGGTACCCTACCTGCTTGTTTTTCTCAATGGCACACATGATTAATATTTTTTCTTTTCTTTCTTTACATTACAAGTATCTCTGCTCTACATTTTTACATAACAATTAGTAGTATATTTGATGAAAAAATATATTTTTTGCGCTTGAATAAAAATGCATACTTGTTTAATTATTAAATTTATTTTATGCGGTTTTGAAACTAAAATTGAACCGATTATAACCAAAACCGATAATTTTGAAACTGAAACTGAACCGTCCGTTCGGTTATGGTTTCAGTTTCCAATTTTAAAAACCGAACCGACCCGCGCTCACCCCTACTACCTAGTGACACAGAGCTAAATCCGAAAAATGATAAAAGGGAGCAATGCAAGGTAATCACTTTGAGGTGTGGAAAGGAAATTGAAGGAAATACGAAAAAAGTTGATGATGGGGGTAACTAAAGAAACTTGGTCTAATGAAGATCCTAAGGAGGTGAATGAAAAACCTAATGCAATCTCAAATCCTCAAATTGTTGCATCGTCACTAAAAAAGTCATTGTATCCTCCTCCATTTCCTCAACGTTTACAAAAGCAAAAGCAAGACAAGCAATTTCAGAAATTTCTGGATGTTTTTAAGAAATTGTCAATTAACATCCCTTTTGCTGAAGCATTGAAGCAAATGCCAAGTTAAGTCAAGTTCATGAAGGATATTCTGTCAAGGAAGAGAAGATTGGAAGAATTTGAAACTGTGGCTTTAACCGATGAGTGTAGTGCAATTTTACAGTAAAAACTCCCTCCAAAACTTAAAGATCCGGAAAGTTTCATTATCCCGTGTACTATTGGAATGCAATACTTTGGAAAAGCTTTATGTGATTTAGGGGCTAGTGTGAATTTGATGCCACTTTCAATTTTTACAAAGTTGGGAGTTGGTGAAGTGAAGCCTACATCGGTGAGATTATAATTGGCAGATAGGTCTTTGGCATATCCAAGAGGTATTGTTGAAGATTTTCTAGTAAAAGTGGATAAATTCATCTTTCACGCTGATTTCATTGTGCTTGATATGGAAGAGGATTCATAAATTCCTTTACTTCTTGGTAGACTATTTTTAGCAACGGGAAGGACTCTCATTGATGTTCATAAAGGAGAATTGACTATGCATGTGCAGAATGAACATGTGACATTTAATGTTTTTTCGGCCATGAAGTTTTCTAATGATGAGGAGAGTTGTTTTTCTTTGAGTGCTATTACAGGTGATGATGATATGCACATGATAAAGCATCATACTATGGATGCTTTAGAGTTGTCTTTACAAAAAGCAGGTGATGAAAGTAGTGAAGAGATTGATGAATGTATTAATGAACTTGATGCATTACCTACATATAGAAGACCTTTTCAAAAGTTTGAGTCTTTTGAGATGCCCGAGAAGTCTAAGGCACCTAAGCCTTCTATTGAAGACCTTCCTGAATTAGATCTTAAACAACTACCAGCATATCTCAAGTATGCATTTCTTGGAGAAAACTCTACTTTATCGGTGATTATATCTTTCACTCTTTCAAATGAACAAGAAAAGAAGTTGATTCGAGTCTTGATGGAATATAAAATAGCTATTGCATGGAAGATTGTTGATATTTGAGGCATAAGTCCTTTATTTTGTATGCAGTCTCAATGGAGGATGATCATAAGCTGATTATTGAGCATCAAAGGAGGCTGAATCCTATTATGAAAGAAGTAGTGAAGAAGGATATCATCAAGTGGCGAGATGCAGGAATCATAAACCCTATCTCAGACAGTTCATGGGTTAGTCCGGTTCAGTGTGTTCCTAAGAAGGGAGGAATCACAGGTGTGGCTAACGAAAAGGATGAGCTTATTCCTACCAGAATAGTCACAGGATGGAGGGTGTGCACAGATTACAGAAAATTAAACAAAGCCACAAGGAAAGATCATTTTCCTTTACCATTCATTGATCAGATGCTTGATAGATTGGCAGGAAAGGAGTTCTATTGTTTCTTGGATGGGTATTCTGGATACCATCAAATTGCTATAGCACCAGAAGATCAAGAGAAGACTACTTTTACATGCCCCTTTGGCACTTTTGCTTTCAGAAGGGTATCATTTGGCTTGTGTAATGCACCGTCTACTTTTCAGAGATGTATGATGGCTATATTTTCAGACATGATAGAGGAAGGAGCAGAGGTTTTCATGGATGATTTTTCTGTACTTGGTGATTATTTTGATTCATGTTTGATGAATTTGGCCCAAGTGTTACAAAGATGTAAAGAAACTAAATTAGTACTCAATTGGGAGAAATGTCATTTTATGGTTCAAGAAGGAATTGTGCTTGGGCATAAAGTGTCAAGTAAAGGCCTAGAGGTGGATAGAGCTAAGTTGGAGATTATTGAGAAGCTTCATCCACCAAGTTCTGTTAAAGGAGTCAGAAGTTTTCTTGGCCATGCCGGCTTCTATAGGCGTTTCATTAAGGACTTCTAAAAAATTTCGAAGCCTTTGTGCAGTTTACTTGAAAAAGATACAAAATTTCTCTTTGATGATTCTTGTCTTGCAGCATATGAGGAGTTGAAAAAGAAATTAGTTTCTGCACCAATTATTATTTCCCCTGATTGGAGTCTTCCATTTGAGTTGATGTGTGATGCTAGTGATTTTATAGTTGGAGCGGTATTGGGACAACGAAACAACAAAATCTTTCATTCTATATACTTTGCAAGTAAGACTCTTTCTGAAGCTCAACTTAATTACACAACTACTGAAAAAGAATTGCTTGCGGTTGTGTATGCTTTTGAGAAATTCATGTCGTATCTTATGGGTACCAAGGTGATTGTCTATACTGACCATTCTGCTATCAAGTATTTGATTGAGAAAAAGGATGCAAAGCCTCGCTTGATTTGATGGTATCTACTTTTGCAAGAATTTGACTTGGAGATCAAAAACAGGAAGGGTTCAGAAAATCAAGTTGCTGATCACTTATCTAGGTTGGAGAACCATGAGGATTCTGATAATTCTCAAATCATTGATGATTCATTTCCTGATGAAAAACTTATGGCTATCAACACCAAGGGTTTGCCTTGGTTTGCTGATTTTGTCAACTACTTGGTAAGCAATGTCATTCCTGTTGAGTTTACTTATTAGCAAAAGAAAAAGTTCTTGCATCAAGTTAAAGCTTTTCTACGGGATGAGCCTTTTCTCTTCAAGATTTTTCCGGATAATGTTCTAAGAAGGTGTATTCCTAACAACGAGATAGAAAGTGTCTTAAATTATTTTCATAATTCTCCTTATGGTGGTCACTTTCAAGGTGATAGAACTGCAATAAAGGTCTTATAATCAGGTTTTTACTAGCCTTCTCTCTTCAAAGATACTGATGAATTTGTGAAAAGATGTGATCTATGCCAACGTACTGGTAATATATCTAGAAGGAATGAAATGCCTTTAAATTACATTTTAGAGGTGGAATTATTTGATGTATGGGGTACTGACTTTATGGGACCCTTTGTGATATCATTTCGAAATCAATACATATTGTTGGCTGTCGGTTATGTTTCTAAGTGGGTTAAGGCCATTGCCACCCAACCAATGATGTGTCTGTCATGCTTGAATTCTTTAAGAAGAATATTTTCACTCAGTTTGGGACACCAAGAGCTATTGTTAGTGACGAGGGGATATATTTTTGTAACAAGCAATTTTCAACATTGTTGTTAAAGTATGGGGTTCGTCACAAGGTAGCATGTGCTTATCATCCTCAAACCAACGGGCAAGCCGAAGTATATAATAGGGAAATCAAACAAATTTTGGAGAAGACGGTAAATTCTACAAGAAAGGATTGGTCGAAGAAGCTAGATGATAGTCTTTGGGCCTACAGGACCGCATACAAGACACCCTTGGGATTATCACCATATCAGTTAGTCTATGGAAAATCTTGTCATTTGGCCATGGAATTGGAGCATAAAGCTTTTTGGGCTATCAAGAAGCTAAATTTTGATTTTGTTGCAGCTGGAGAAAGGCGGCTTCTTCAACTAAATGAGCTTGATGAATTTCGATTGAATTTATTTGAGAGCTCTAGAATTTACAAGGAAAAGATGAAGAAGTGGCATGATCAGAAAATCATAGACAAGGAACTTTAGGAAGGTCAAATTGTATTATTATTTAACTCGAGACTTGAAGTGTTTCCTGGAAAGCTTAAATCGCATTAATCATGGCCTTTCAAAATTGTAAAGGTGTGTTCTTATGGTGCTGTTAAAGTTGAAGATTTACAAACTGGTAGAACATTCATGGTTAATGGATAGAGACTGAAACCATATTTGGGTGGTGATATTGATCGTAATATCTCATCCATCACTCTTTCGGAGCTATGATGGACGTGAATAGTCAAAGCCATGACTATAAAAAAGGCGCTTCTTGGGAGGCAACCCAAATGTGTGGTACGGTTAATGTGTATAAAGTATTGTTTTTAATTTTCTTTTGATTTTTACTATTATTGTGGGTTAGGATATATTTTACTTTATATAATTTTTATTCCCATAAGGTACCTTAATGCGTTTGGTGAAGTGTTTTAGTTGCTAGGTAAGGTTGAATGCGGAAGGTGGAAAATTTGCAAGAAATTTGATGTGAAAAAAAAACAAACAGAAAAAAATCATGGCCATGAGTGCAAATTCATGCCCATGAATTGATGTAAAGAAGAAAAAAATAACAAAAAATCATGCCCATGAATTGACATTCATGTCCATGAAAATTTTATGCCATTCAACTTTGACACTCAGCGTACACATATTATTCAGTCAGCAATATGTGCATATCATGTAACCATCAGCAACACGGTGGGAAGGATTGTAAATAAGGCCGCTATGTCCTTGGAGGAGTTAAAAAATAGTAAAAATTCATGCCCATGAATCTGGACTCATGCGCATGAAAAGTTCATGTGTCTCATCTTTGGAAAAGCATCGTGCGTATTTCTTGCACCCGCTCTGAATTACTGCCATCGTCAACACTTTCCACGCCAAGAATCATGACACCTAGGGGAGTATTTCTTTGTTTCTTTCGTAGAGTAGTTTTTTTTAGTGTCTTATAGGTTTTCTTTGGAGTCATCGTGGACAATGCCTCATCCAAGTGTGGGGATGAGGTGTTCTTTGAGATTTTTTTTTTTGATAAAGTTCATAATTAAAAATAGAACTCTAGCCTTATAAAATGGTAGAGATGATATGGTGAAATATTTTTTGGTTGCCTTTGAAATAGTTGATGCATTACTTGTTACAAGTTTAGCTAAATGTATTCACACATGCCAAGTGATCTTATGTTATTGATACTTTTATGGAGAGGTGTAATATTATGCCTTTGCTCACACACTTGCACTAGAAAGTTAAAGCAAATAGACTCATTGAATACTTAAGTAATTAAAAGTATATAAAGTATGTGCAAGATTTATTGGTTACATGCTTTGAGTACAAGTAGGTGCACTAGAAAGAAATATTTCTTGTGACTTGGGATTTCTTTTTATCATCGACACCAAGTGAGCTTTTGAGCCTATATGCATATATTTTGCATCTTATTCGTTGCTTGTGTGTCCTCATTGCATTTGCATTGCTAGAATTTGTCTTAGACGCTTCTTGAGATACATGGCATTGAATGATTGATAACATGATAAAGGCACTTAGGTCGAACCTAATTATCCCACTTTAACAAACCTTGCATATATGTTCCATTAGTAGCCCTTTGAGCTTAATCAGTTTATCCGGTGACACACCACATTACAAGCCTAGACCTATTTCTTCTTTTGGCCTAATATAAATTTTGATCCCTATTTGTTAAAGGCTAGTGAAGTAAGGAGGGAGTAATAAGGTGTGATAGAGATGCTACTTGTGGTCATACTTTTAATTTGTGGGAAAGTTTGAGGTTGATTTGTACTTAGTACATGTTGTTTTTGAGTTTTAGACCGGATCATTGTGATTGTTCATATGTTAATGCTTTCTTTTAGCTCTCAAAAAAAAATCAAGGAAAAAAAAATCAGAAAATATTCATGGCCATGAACTTATTTTCATGGCCATGAAAAGAAAAAAATATAAAATACCTAAAAAAACAATGTTGTGAGAGCTTTTGCTTTATTTCTTGTTATTTGGGTTTTGATCCGTTGTCTCAAATGAAGTAAGTGCTTGCATATGTTAGACTAATTATGAGGTACAAATATGGGGAGATTGTGTGAGTAGTTATGGAGAATCACTAGTTTTTGACACTTCACCCTGTCTAGCTTTTCTTGACATACCTAGTCCCTAGCCCCATTACAACCCGAATCAAAGTCCTTTTCATTATCATTTTTCATGCATGTTGTGTTTTAATTGGATCGATTCCAAATGTAAAGCGTGTTTATATATATGATGGAATTGAGTGATACACTTAACATATTCTTGAGCGTAATTCTTTTCTGAGTGAAAGGTGAGGTATTACTTGACATAGATATGACAAATCTCAAGTTTTATTGATAGTGTACTCTTGTATACTTAGCATGACTACTAATTTTATTTTGCACTTGACGTGGACTTTTGAGTACTTTTGCGCATTCTTTGGGTAAATTATGTGAATACTTGTGCATTCGACACCAAAACATTGCATTTACACCTTGATACTTGAGTTGAGATAGCATTTGTGATCTTGTTTGTGTAGAGTTACATTAGCATGCATCAATTACTTGGTAGAACAAACTTAGTTATTTCTATTATCATCTTTATTAGTTTACAAGGCTAGATGGATTTTGTGGGTACATTCGCTATAGGCCCTCACGAGACAAAACTCGTCCTACTAGGGCTGCCTAGAGGTTTAAAGGCTTGTTGCATAGGCTCAATGCAATCGTGTCGCCTAAGAATTGAAGGGTTTTTAGCACATAAACACAGCGAAAATATAAATTTAAATCTTAAAAAAAACGAAACCCTCCACAGGATCCATGCAAAAAATAATATTTAATTCGTAGTTCAGTATGTTTACCTTAAGAAGCTTTACGTTAATGGAAAGATGGAGGTCTTTAATGGCGATCCAAAAACAATGAACGGAGATCCTTAGCAGCTGCTCCTCAAGTGTGAAGCACTCCACCGGTATCCACCAAGAGTACAATGTGATGGAGGAGGAAGAGGTTGAGAGAATTAGTTGTCTCCCTCTTGTTCTACTTTAGAATTAGGGTTAATTATTTCGGTTGAGGCAAATAGGGTTTATAATAGTATATTTATAGGCAAAATTTTCAGCTGAAAATTTTCCATAAAATATTATTATTATTAACCCTTTAATTGATTATTCTTATTAACCAATTAACTAATAATTAAAACACCTTTTAATCATTAATCCCTTTTCTAAACACTTTAGAAAAATAATTCTATCACTTGATTTAATTTCCAAAATTAAATTCTTAATTAATAATATTAAGAATTAATTAAATCTCATTTAATCAATTATTAAATCTGCTAATTATTTATTTTATAAATAAATAATTACCAGCCATTATTAATTAATTCCTCCACCATTAAATCATTCTCTTTTATGGTGTGACCCAGTAGGTTCAATATTAAGCCGGTAGTAGAAATAAATAATAATAAAACTATTTTATCATTATTTATAAAATTCTCTAATTCATTAAATATGATTAATTAATAAATTAATCATATTTATTATACATCGTGAGTGATACTTCTCAGCATATCGCGACTATCCGGATAATACGAATTCACTGCTTAGAATACCAAGAACCTATTCAGTGAGTAGTTACCGTACAATCAATTCCTTCTACCCCGCAATGTCACGATTAAATACAAGGCATGGAACTTGTGCCAAGCCTATCTTATTTAATCATTTGCTTTCCCATTCACTATGCTTAGTTCTATTTAATGTAAATTAGAAACTCCTTTCTAATTTCATTCACTATGGCCAGAGATTCCTGAACTAGCATAAGTGGATCAGCATTGAACATTCTCTTCCTTCACTGGAAGGGGTAGATCCTTTATTGATCATACATTATCTTCGTGTACAAATTCCTATACCCAGTAGAGCCCTTATAATTGTCCCTAAGACTAAGAACTAAACCAAAGCATAGTTCAGTGTACACAAAATGACTATAATGACCTCAAGTCTAAGGATACTTGTACAACTATCACTATGTGAACAACTGCTGACACGTGAGTGAACTCCATCAGTTGATCAGCTGTGTGAGTCATGTTCAGTGAAATTATTCTATAATAAGCACCTACATACTAGCTATAGTGTCACCACACAAATGTCCATGAGAACACACATCCTTCATAATGAAGCAAGCATAGTAAGTACCGATCTTTGCGGAATATTAATTACCAGTTAGTAATCCTACGACCAGGAACTATTTAAGTTAAGAGTTATCATCTCTTAGGTCTCATTATTATGATCTCATCACAATCCATAAAAAGCTTTACTCTAAACTGTGGTATATCTTATTTAAACATTTAAATAGATAGAGCCCGCAATAAAAAAAAACAAAATAAGTCTTTTATTAATATCAATAAAATCAAAACAGATTACATAAAAGTTATTCCTAAATCCTCATACATGATTGGACTTAGGACATATCTCTTTCAAGAAAGTGGGGATAATAAGTTAGGAATGTAGTTTTTATTTTCTTTCTTTGCCCGAGGACGTGCAAAAACTTAAGTGTGGAGATATTTGATGTATAATCTTTATGATCCTGTGTTCTCTATATTTTTAGTCGATTTGCATGTAATTGGTTTGTTATTTAATTATTTTTCATGTTTTATTATAGAAAAAAAGGAATTCTTATTATAGATGGATTGTTGCTGAAATTTCAAAATTTGAAGTAAATTCTAGCAAATTTCGGATTTTCGGGACAGGTTGCGCGGTGTTCATTATTTTGGCTATAACAGGAGCTCCCGATGTCGATATGAGGCGATTCAGGTGCCGTTAGAAAGCTTACGAGAAGACCTTTAATTCAAGTATGGTCTCAAATTTTATTGACATTCTAAACTGCCCAGAAAAAGGTCAGAAGCAGCCAGTCCAGATTTCTAATTTAAGAATTATACTTTATGTAGGAAACTTATTTGTATTGTTACTATATAATTAAAATAATATAATATTTAGATGTTGGGCAGTTAGTTCAGTGTAAGAATAGATTCAAAAATATTAGACACGTACGTGACTGGAGAGAGAACAGTTACACACAAAAATAGAGAGAAGCACAGGGGAAAGAAGGCACGGAAGAATTCAAGAGGAGAATTGGTGAAGCAAGATCAAAATCTAGAGTTTTATCTTCTCTTCTCTTTACTTTTCTTAATTGTAATCTTGTTACCATATATTCATTGTATATATCTCTCTTTGTTGTGATGTTGAACAAATTCCGCTTCTAAGCCTGTAATGGATTCTTGTGATTTCCTATAAACTACTCTTTCATTCTCTATTATGGTGTTCATTACAATAGTTTATAGTGATTTGTATGTAATGCTTTTTAAGGAATGATCAACCTTGAACTTGAATTGGTAATTTAGGTTGACTTGGAAGAGAAAATCTAAATTGAGATCTAATCACTATAACTAAGGATTGGCATATGTGTTAATTTGTGTTTAAGATATAAATATACTTGAACACCCTTGGTAGTCAATATAAGGTTGTAGTTAATGGTGTTCAGAAACTTAAATTCTTCATAGGAATATAGAAATTAGTCAATAAATTAGGATCACTTGAGATACGGAAGGTTCTTGTGATTAGTTAGTTGCCTTAGACTAATAATTGGAACACTAAAATAGAGATATTTGAGTAGTTTATTGAAGAACGCAAGATGAAGTTATGTGCCTAGATTATTTAATATTGAAATTTATTTGTGTTAGTTTATTAACTAGTGGTAAATAATTTATATTTTGTTTTGACTTGAATTAGAAAAAGAATGGTGTTTGGTAATTAACAGCTTAAAATTAGTCTCTGTGGAAACGAATTATTTATACTACTTATTACGACATGTACACTTGCATTTGAGTTATAAATTTGACAACAATTAACTTCCAGAACCTCAATTTCAGTAACATGTTATGGTGATTCTGAAATGGATGAAACTTTATGAATGGACTGTTGTGCTACTACATCTTCAACAATAATAGGGATTACCTCAGGTGATGGAAAAGTAGAGTAAATGGACTATTTTTCAACAAAAACAGGGATTGTCTCATGTGATGGAATAGTAGAATGTATGGACTGCAAGAAAGTATCAGTACTTAAACTTGTAGGGAGATTAATAGCCCTTGGTACATCAGAGTTTTCTTGATGTTCAACAGACTACTATTCAGCATCTGTTACTTTAGTACTCTGAGCACCTGTAAACATATAGAAAATAAAACTTAATCTCTCTATTTTTTTAAAGTAGTCTCACTACTCCTCACACCACACATCTCATGACTTTTAATTAATAGTCAGAGCTTTCTCATAAGTATTACTAAATCTTATCTCTCATTTACCTCTCCTTTTGCCAAGAAGGATCATGCCTCTCTTAAATTCTATTTTTATCTCAATCTTTTCACACATCTCACAGAATAAGGCTCAGAAAGATTGTCCTACAGAAATAAGAGGTGGCTAAAAAAAGGTGATCTATGGTCATACAATTAGAGGTAGTACTTAAATAAGGTCTAGAAGTAATCATACCAACATGATTTATATCATGAAAAATATAATAAATGCTAAAAAAACTAGATCAGTATTTAGAATAAATGTTGATAAAGTAATAACAGTATTTATACATTTTGAATTCACAATTAAGCTCATAGTTAATACTGTGGTTATGACAGTTGTTGTTCATCAATAATGTGAACCTTCATTTGAATTGGAGAGGATTTGATCAAGTTACTGTCATGTACCATGATTTCAAACCTTGTTCTTCTTGCAAAGAACTAACACTTGAATGTGCTTATTGAAAGCTATCACAGAGTCTTCAGTAAAAACTGATTAAACCTCTGTGTCTCTGTTAGTATCATTAAGATCTACCTCAGCAAGTAGTCTCTAACCAACTAAATGTTGTTTCTGAGTGGTAATCACAATTCAAGAATTATGTCACTTGATTTTTGGCAATATTTGAGAAATGAATTCAAGTGTTTCAATTGTGAGAAGAAATTTAAGATTTAAGATGTGTAATGTTAAGAAATGAGTGTGAACAACTTTCTTGATGAGAAAAAGAAAACTTCAAAAAATTTGAATAGAATGTAACACTCAAAGATTATAATTCTTGTAAACTCAGAATTAAAACTTTCATAAATTCCTTCTTTAACAACAGTTACCTCCTGCAGTGTGCTCAATCTGTACCGAAGTAATCACGTGAACTTAAACATAGATTAGTTTATTCACATACACTATTAAAAATATCTGAAGTTTAGCCAGCAGTACTGATTTATATATAACATTTAAAAGCATTCAAGCACACACAAGATAGTAAACAAGTAGTCATATAGATAGCAAAGAAGATAAAAATATTTCATTAAACATGAAGAAGATGAATATAAAGCAGAATCATAATATAGTCCTAACACAAGCTATAAACTATTCCTAGAAACTATGCCATCTTCAACTTCTTCAGAGCTTCTTGCTTTTTCATGGCTCGGCGATGATAAATTTCCGAGATAGTCTTTGCAAGAGAGATAATGTTCTCTAGCAACTCAAGAGCTTCAAGTCTCTGCTGCTCAGCCTCATTGGCTAAGCGTTCATCCTAAAGAGTAATTTCCAAATTAAATAATTGGAGATCCACTTTTTGATCACTAGACAACTCCTCTTAGACTGATGATGGAACATCATGAGGACTAAAGATATGATTGTTAATCTTGACTCTAAGTTCCGGGGGTCATAATAGACATGACCCTCTACAAACTTGAAAGCTGTATAGTAAGTTCTAGCAATGGTACGAGTACAAAACAAACGTTGAGCCATAAACATTTGAGAAGTTGAGAAGTTATGCTCAAGAAGACTTGAAATATGAGTGTTTGAAGTGAAAGGTCAGTGAGAAGTTTTGAAAGTGGAGGGTTGTATTTATAGAAAAGAAGTTAGAAACTGAAGAGACTCTTTGATTAACCATGTAATAATTATTCATAATGCAAATACATGATTACGCGTATCTATGTAAATAAAAAGTAATCTCTCTCTTCAGATTCCTATCCCCAATGTAAATACTCAAGTATTACATGATACTTGTATCAGTAGTGTTAAATATATTTGTGATGTCATGTCTAATCTGATTTGTTTAGTTTCAGAACTTAATATCAGGACTTATCAGGACTTACTGGAAATCAGGATTTACTGAAGACAGGAAGATATCATAACTTAAGTTATCAGAACTTGTGATATCAGAACTTAAGGAAGGATATGCTTCAGAAGTAAAGTGCGGCTGATTTCTAGGAGAGGATCTGGACTAAAATAAAGGAAGGTATGCTTTAGGAGTTGGACGACTAGAAGACTTGTAAAAGATAATATCTGATTGATATATTTTAGGAAGAGATATATTTCATATTAATTAGAAGATATCTTGTAATTGTGTACTATATAAACACAGATTAGGGTTTACACTATATGTGTTATCATTCACGAGAAAGATTATTCATTGTAACCCTAGAAGCTCTTAGTGATATTCATACATCATTGAGAGAGTAGTTTAACCTACTTTGTAACAGAGTTTATTATATTGAATAAACTTGATTATTGTTACATACTTGTGTTCATAATCGATTTGATTATATAAACACTATATTCAACCCCCTTCTATAGTGTTGTGTGACCTAACAAGTGGTATCAGAGCCTTTCTGTTAACACACATACAGTAAGATCCAAATAATAATCATGTTTGATCAATCAAAAACACAAGACCCTCAAGAACCTGCAAAGGTTCAACCCATTCATAACACCAGTAGATATGAAACCATCAGGGTTCCTATGCTCAGGGTGTCTGAGTACCCGGTATAGAGTGTGAAGATGGCCATATTTCTGGAAGCTACAGATCCAGAATATTTAGACAGAATTAATGATGGTCCACACAAGCCCAAAAAGCTTTTTGTTGCAGTTGGGACTGAGCCACAGAAGATGATTTCTAAAGAAAAAAGATTATTCACCTCTGAAGACATCTCTTCAATAGCCAAGGATGCAAAAGTAAGACACTTGCTCCATAGTGCACTTGACAATGTCATGTCAAACAGGGTGATTGGATGCAAGACTGCAAAATAAATCTGGGATACATTGGAAGTGATATGTCAAGGAACCAATGCCATCAAAAAGAACAGGAAGACAATACTCACACAGGAGTATGAGCACTTTGACTCAAAATCTGATGAGTCACTAACTGAGATATATGACAGATTCACAAAGTTGTTGAATGATCAGTCACTAGTGGATAAGGAATATGATCCAGAAGATTCAAATCTGAAATTTCTACTAGCTCTTCCTGAAAAGTGGGATTTAAAAGCTACTACAATAAGAGACAACTATGAACTTGCTGATATGTCTCTTGATGAAATCTATAGGATGCTCAAGACTCATGAACTTGAGATGGAGCAAAGAAAGAAGAGGCATGAAGGGAAGACTAAGACAGTTGCTTTGAAGGCTGAAGAAAAAGCCAATTGCCTCTAGGAAGGCAAAAGGAAAGGCTCTCATCATATAGTCTGATTCAGAGTCATCAGATTCTGATGATGACGATTCAGAACCTGAAAATTTATCTGAAGTGGATGTTGATGCAGAGATGATGCAATTGTGTGCTCTTATGGTGAAGGGTATCACAAAGATAGCCTACAAGAAATTCAGAAAGGGTAAGAAGTTTTCCAGGAAAAGTGGAAGTTCTGAAAATAAAGGGTTCAGAAAGTCTGAAGGCAAAGGAGGAAAGTCTAACAGAGGAGACAACTCAAATGTCAAATGCTACAATTGTGGTGAAAGAGGACACATATCTCCTGATTGCAAGAAAGGAAAAGGTGATAAAGGCCAGGCACTTATCACAAAGAAGAAAAACTGGGCAGACACTTTAAAATCTGAAGAAGAGGTGAACTATGCCTTAATTGGAAATGCTGATAGCAGTTCTGATGCTGCTAAACTTGAGGTACCTTTATCAACTCGTGCTTTTGATACAGATGATATTACTGAGTTGAGATTATTTTTGAAAAACATATATATTAGCTATAGAGATCAGACTTTAGAGAATGAAAGATTAAAATCTGAAAATCTAAAGTATAAAAACAGAAATAGCTATCTTGAAGAAGTGTTAGTCCACCAGAACATTGTTCAGACAGAAAGAGATAATGTTGTGTATGTTAAGAATGAATTGCTTAAACAGAATGATTATCTAAAAACTAAACTAGAAAAAGAAAAATAAATCATCAGGACTTAGACTAACTCAGGCAAAACAACTCATAATATTCAAAGTAGTGGAAACTGGAAAGAGGGGTTAGGTTATAAAGATGGAAAAAGTGAGAAAGGGACTTTGCCAATTAAGCCAAAGGTAAATCCTGTTAAATTTGTTGCAAAAACTGTTGTGTCTGATTCTGAAAAGATGAAAGACTCTAAAACAGAATTCAAAGAAAATTTAACTTCTGACAAATTAAAACAGGATAAACCAACTATAGTAAACATAGGCTTAATGACAAAGAAGCAGCTTAAGTATAAGCTGAAAGAGATTAAAAATGTGAACAATGTAAAGGAAGCTAGGAAAAATAGGAATGGAAAGGAAGGTGTGAATAAAAGTAATAATTATATGCCTGTTCTTAATGCTCCTAGAAAGAAATGCTATAATTATGGAAACTCTAACCATCTTGCTTCTTTTTGCAGGAAAAATAAAGAAATAAACTTTTTACCTCCTAAATCAGGAGTTAAGAGTCAATCTGTTAGGTTTAAACCACAAAATCCTTGTTTTCATTGTGGTAGTTTATGGAATTCTATTTATACTTGTAAGGAATATCATAGTCTATACTATGATTATTATGAAATAAAACCTTCTTTAAAGAAAGTTAGTGTAATTCCTTCTAGTGTAAATTCTGATGCAAAGTCTGATATAAAGTCTGATAAAAAGCATGTTAGCATAAACTCTGAAACTAAATCCGCTGCAAATGCTAAAAAACTTAATAAGGCCAAAGGATCCAAGCAAGTCTGGGTCCTTAAAACTAATCAATAGTGGTCTTTGTGATTGCAGGGTAACGGGAAAAACATTCTGGTTCTGGATAGTGGATGTTCAGGACATATGACTGGAAATAAAGCCTTGCTATCAGACTTTGTGGAGAAAGCTGGTCCAGGAGTTTCTTATGGAGATGGCAACATGGGAAAGACTCTGGGATATGGCAATATCAATCTTGGGAATGTCATAATTGAATCAGTAGCTCTTGTCTCAGGACTTAAACACAATCTGCTAAGTGTGAGTCAAATATGTGACAGAGGTTATCATGTGGATTTCTTTAAAGAACACTGTGAAGTTGTAAGTAATTCTATAGGCCAAGTGGTTCTGAAAGGTTACAGACATGGTAACATATATGAAGCCAAACTTTTAACAAATTCTGATAGTTCTGCAATCTGTCTGTTAAGCAGAGCATCAATTGAAGAAAGCTGGAATTGGCACAAGAGACTCTCTCATTTAAATTTCAACAACATAAATGAGCTAGTAAAGAAAGATCTTGAGAGAGGACTGCCAAAATCAATATTTGCTCTTGATGGTCTTTGTGACTCTTGTCAAAAGGCAAAACAAAGAAAATCTTCATTCAAGATCAAAACTGAATCCTCAATTCTTGAGCCTTATCACTTACTGGATGTTGATCTATTTGGTCCAGTCAATGTCATGTCTATTGCAAAGAAGAAATATGCTATGGTTATAGTGGATGAGTTCACAAGATACACTTGGGTGTATTTCTTGCACAAGAAGAATAAAACTGCATCTACTCTAACTGATCATGTCAAACAGCTGGATAAGCTAGTCAAAGATTCTGTTAAAATAATAAGAAGTGATAATGGCACTGAGTTCAAGAATTCAGTCATGGAAGAGTTCTGCAAAAAGTATGGAATAAAGCAGGAATTTTCTGCACCTGGAACTCCACAGCAGAATGGAGTTGTAGAAAGAAAGAACAGGACTCTTATTGAAGCTTCATGAACTATGCTTGATGAAGCAAAGCTACCAACCTATTTTTGGGCTGAAGGTGTGCAGACTCCTTGTTTTACACAGAATGCTACACTCATAAACAAGCATTGAAAAACACCATATGAGATGGTAAAGAAAAAGAAGTCAAATCTTAAATACTTTCATATATTTGGATGCAAGTGTTTTGTTCTTAAGACTCATCTTGAACAACTGTCAAAATTTGATCTAAAAGCTGATGAAGGAATTTTTGTTGGATATCCACTTTCCACAAAAGCCTTCAGAGTCTACAATTTAAGAACAAGGGTTGTCATGGAATCTATCGATGTATCTTTTGATGATAAAAAGATGTATGGACTTGAAGATTTCAATGATCATGATCAGCAAAGATTTGAAAATGAAGATATAAATTCTGATTCTGTAAATTTTGATGATCTAAATCCTGATCCTGTAAATTCTGACGGGTTAAATTCTGATGTCATTGAAATTGTGGTAACTGCTCCAAAGGAAAATGCACCTGTTCAGGGGGAGCAAGCTGATGATCATACCACATCTCAAGACTCTCAAGAAGCATCAGAACCCGCCACTGGCTCTTCAAGTTCTGAGTCATCAAGTGCTGATGAGCCAAATTCTGACAATTCTGGAAATTCCGATTCTTCAATTCCTGAAGGATCCAACTCAAATTCTGGAATCTCAGAGAGCATAACTTCAGGGAGAGCATCAGAAAATGCTGATGAAGACAGTATGGATCATGGGGGAGGATCTAGTTCTAGAGATCAACTTCCATCTACAAGGAAGTGGACTAAATCACATACACCTGACTTAATAATTGGAGATCCTGAAGCAGGTGTCATGTAACACCCCCAAATCCGGGGTCGGGGATTCGGGTTGTCACGAGTTCCATCTCCCTTATCAATACTTAATCTTAACAGTCAACCAACTACTGCGTACTGTGACCCCACAATATACACACACACCACAAGTTATAGTCTCAGAGGTGAATACCAAAAATAACACAAGTCATTTTATTTCACAATTATAAACCATTACACCTTAAAAAGGGTTTCTGAATAATTTACATATTCTTTGACATTATTACAATTCATAAATATACATAAGTCTGGTACATCAAAAGTTGAAAGCCTAGCCTATTGGTAGATCCTACCTCAGCTACAACGGCATCAACGCCTACAGGAAACTGGGGAATGTTTCCTATCCGCTCACGAATTGGGAGCTTGGTCTTGTTCATCTTGTTTATCTGTTGTTGTGTGATGAAAGAAGAAAGCAAGGGTGAGCAACAAGCCCACCAAAATAATATGTATAATGATTAACAATATATGAGCATTCTCATAGCACTCATGAAAGTCTTGGTCAAGAAGAATTGGACCAAGTTTGACCTCTTAGCGACCAAGTCGCAAAATATTTAGTATATATGTATATATACTTTTCAAAATATTTGAAATCCTCTGCCATGCATAATATACGTAGAGTTCCAGTTTATAACTGTATAAAAATATCGTTGCAAGGTGATCTCATATATCTAACCTTATCTCAACGTTTTTCTGAAAATCTTTGTCATGTATAAGATAATCATTAACCATATATAAGTTAAAAAGGTGAAGTTACGAGATACTCCAATATACTTATATCGTTTCCGAATACTACTTGAACTACCACCGTTCAAGGTATAATCCGTTTCAAAAGTTCATCACATAGATGAGACTACAGGATAAGATTTGAATAGATTCAATCCTTGAAATATCATTATAAATAATGAAGTTACGAGATACTTCATTAAGTCCCGATATATATATACACCTATATATATATACATTTCATACACTCCTTGAAAACCTCTGTTATGAAAATTATAAACAGAGTTGTAATATCCAATGAATTTGGAAAGGAGAAAACCTTGGAATAAACCTGATATCTTGCTGATCAGGCAAAGATACCAATAAGTAACCTTTTCTACTAGTAGATGGACGAATTCCCCACTGGTCATCACCCTGGCCGCAATGGGACCTTATGCTGGACTGCCACTCAGCCACTTACGCATTTGATGGACTCCCACTGAGCCACTTACACTTTCATGGACGCCCACTGAGCCCATGTTGCTTATGCCGACTCAATAGATGGACTTACTTCCCGAACCTTGGGCAAGTAATCAATTCATTTATCAAAACAGCAACCTCGTTGCGAATATAAAATACACCACAGAGCCGGATCCCTCAGGTTTTGAGCGAGTATTTAAATCCCCTTTGAAAGGAAGATCTTAAATATAAAAATGAGTTTTGGGATCCACTCTAACTTTTAAAATCATTTTGAAGACTCGGAAATATTTTTAAGAATGTTTGGAGTAATGCTGATTTAAGGAAATAAATCAGTCCCGATATATTAGAAAATATCTTAATATTATTATTTAAATAATATTCCCATAAGGGTAATCTCTTTATAAATAATTTGAAGTAGAAGTTTTAAAACTCATACTTGAAATGAATAATAAATAACCAAAGGTATACTTATACGAAGTACAATCTTTATTTGAATAATCGAAAAAAAGTTTGATTATCGAAACATTATTCTTTAATAAAATAAAGAATATTATTTAGTAAATAAGCGGAGTCATAAGTCCTCGAATGAATATTCAAAATAATATTCATTAAATAGAATAAACAGAGTCATAAGTCCTCGAATGAATATTCAAGATAATATTCATTAAATAAAATAAATCGAGTCATAAGTCCTCGAATGAATATTCAAAGTAATATTCATTAATAAAAATAAAGTTATCGAATAAACCTTATTCGATTAATAGTTTTGAAAACTATATCTATATATATATAAATATATAATATACTCGGGAACATCGACTCCCGGTTTTAGAAAATGTTCGCCTTTGGGTCCCCTATACTAAGGGTATACGCAACTACTGCTTATCTCTAGCATAGGTATTATGCAATTATAAGTATTGGAATCAACAGATAGATATCAAGATTATGAAACAAACATGCATATAAACCATATCAGCATGCTCCAATATATCGCAAGATTTGCTAATTAACCATCATGCATCTATCACAAGATAATGCATATACATATACATCACAACAACTGTATAACGGGTAGAAAACTTGCCTGAGTGTTCCCGGATAGACTTAAGCTTAGAGTGGGTCCGATAACCTATGAACAACAACATAAGTCGGAATTAAACCCTGGTCGCTTAAGAAACTAGACTTTAACCAATTGAACCCTAACGTTCGCTTATGGTCACTCCTACGCTTAATGAATCACATAAGTCGTTCGAGTACCCTCGGCTCCATCATTTTTAATAAATTAACCATTAGGAATTTTAAGGCGATTCTTTCGCGAGTACCCTACCAACTGCCTAATACACTTTAAATAATTGTTTCATACTCCAATTAGTCATTTAAGGACCTTAACCAAGGTTTCAAAGTAAGGTGAGGGGTAATGGTTTGTTCGCAAAATGCCGTTACTTAAAACGGTCGTTTCTCCTAAACCGCACATCAGATTCAAGCGAACCACATATCAAAACGAAGCTCGTAACATGAACTATCTAATCATGGCAATGGTCAAAACCTAACAGTGACTTCACGGGTCCTGATGTTAATAACAAAAGCAGTCTAAGGTAAATCGGGCATTACGACAGCTATGTTTACGCGATTACCAAAGTTTAACTACTCCAATCATCCACAAATCAACCACAATTAACCCATAACCACCAATACAACCAAAATTCATCCAAACCTTAATACATCAGTCCATATCCTCAAGATTTTCCAATTTATTCAACCACAAACATGAACTACTAACTCTACTTAAGTTTCATTAACTATAAACAAGATTCAATCATCCAAATCACTACAAACCCAACCAAACTTTAAACACACAAGCATCATGCTTCTCATGAACTATATTAATCAAAACCACTCCTAAATATTCAAATTAAAACTAGGGTTTGAAGTTTTATACCTTCCTTGAAGCTTTTAATCCATGAAAGATCCTTGGAATGCCCATGGAAGCCTTTATCTATGCTTAAGCTACCTTGACCTTACAAATAAAATCAAGAATCAAAAATTTGTTCTTTGAAAGTTACTATTCACCCTAAACTAAAATGATTTGTTTGAGATAGAAAACCTTTGATTCAAGCACTCAAACTACTTGCTCTTCTTAGTTATGAAATATAGGATCCAAAGAAACAAACCTCTTGAATTATGATTGAGTGGAGCTTGGGTTTGGAAATTTTTCTTCTTGTTTTTCTTCAAAAAACCGTGAGCAAGGAGATGGGGGGAAGAGAAATGAATGTGTTTGCTTGGTTGCTTTGTTTTTGTTGTTAATTAACCTTTTAACATGGTAAAATTTGTGTGGCTTATAATCAACCAACAATTCCTTCCCATTGTGTCATGCTTACATCATCCTCTTATGTCATCTTCCCACACTTGTCTTCTTCTTGTTGGTGTGATGACATCATCATCACTAACCTCTTTGATTAACTCCTAATTACTTGGCTAATGATCGCTGATCTGTTATACGGTTCGCTTAACTTTCGTTTTCATTTATCGTTTGAGGGATCATACCCGGGATCTTATTACTTGGGTTCCCTTAACCTTTCTCAATACATTATATTCCTTTTATGATCCTCTCTTATAATCCTTGAATTTAAATCCTTTTTATTCTGTTACCTTATACTCAATCCTTTCGGTATCTGGTGGATTTTCGGGAAAAATCAAAGTGTTCGAATTTGGATTCTGACGATCTTTACATACACTTATATACCATATAGAGTACTAATAAGATCTCAGAATAACAATAAAAGAACCCCTACAAAGTGTGGCATGAAAAGTTTTCTTATTCAGCATAATCAGCAAAATCACTATTCATAAGGGTTACAAAAAGTCCAAAATTTTGGGGTTATTACATGTCAGAACTAGAACATCAACAACAAATGAATGTCTCTATCATTCCTTTCTATCTCAGACTGAACCAAAGAAAGTGGAAGAAGCTCTTCAAGATGCTGATTGGGTACAAGCAATGCAGGAAGAGTTAAATGAATTTGAAAGAAATAAAGTCTGGACCCTAGTACCAAGACCAAAGGACAGATCCATTATTGGTACAAAATGGGTGTTCAGAAACAAAACTGACAGTGATGGCATAATTACAAGAAATAAAGCAAGGTTGGTTGCTAAAGGTTACTCTCAACAGGAGGGTATTGATTATGATGAAACATTTGCTCCAGTTGCTAGATTGGAAGCCATAAGAATCTTTTTGGCTTATGATGCTCACAAGAAATTTAAAGTCTTTCAAATGGATGTGAAAAGTATTTTTCTCAATGGAGAACTGGAAGAAGAGGTATATGTTGAACAACCTCCAGGCTTTGTTGATCCAAAATTTCCAAATCATGTCTACAGGCTTGACAAAGCACTTTATGTCCTTAAGCAAGCTCTTAGAGCATGGTATGAGACTCTGACTCAATTCCTTCTGGAAAGTGGATTTCACAGAGGCACAATTGACAAGACTTTATTTTACCTTAACCATGGAGAGGACTTACTTTTGGTACAGATATATGTTGATGATATCATCATTGGCTCTACAAATACAAATCTTTATGAAAGATTTTCAAAGCTAATACAGTCAAGATATCAAATGAGTATGATGGGAGAACTTAGCTATTTTTTAGGACTTCAAGTCAAGCAAACTGAAGAAGGTACTTTCATAAATCAATCCAAGTACACCATAAATTTACTCAAGAAATTTGGAATGCAAGGTAGTTCAACTGCATCCACTCCCATGGCCACTGCCATAAAGTTAGATAAAGACACTGGAGCATCAGAAGATATTACTAACTACAGAGGTATGATTGGCTCAATTCTATATTTGACTACAAGTAGACCTGATATCATGTATGTTGCCTGTCTTTGTATAAGATTTCAGGGTGATCCAAGGGAACCTCATCTAATAGCTGTGAAAAAAAAATTCAAGTACCTCAAGGGTACAGCTGATCTAGGATTGTGGTATCCAAGGGAATCATATTTTAAGCTAATAGGTTACTCAGATGCAGATTTTGCTGGATGCAAAATTGACGGGAAAAGTACTAGTGGAAGCTGCCAATTTCTTGGAGGCAGATTGGTTTCTTGGTTTAGCAAGAAACATAAATTAATTTCCACATCAACTGCAGAAGCATAATATATTGCTGCAGGAAGCTGTTGTGCACAGAATCAGTTACTGGACTATGGGTTAGAATTTTCTAAAATACCTATTTACTGTGATAATCAAAGTGCTATTGCTATGACAGGAAATCCAGTTCAACACTCAATGACAAAGCACATCAACATTAGGTACCATTTCATAAGGGAACATGTGATGGAAGGTACAGTGAAATTGCATTTTGTTCCAACATATCAACAGCTAGCAGATATCTTCACAAAACCACTATGTGAAGCTACTTTTACAATACTGGTAAATGAACATGGAATGGTTTCAGGTTCTTTCTCAAAATCTATTTAGTTTTTGTTCTCATACATCGGACTTTATGATCAGTGTTTATAGATTTTCTTATCTCAATATAATATGTGCTTAAATTGTAACATATTAAATATTGCTTATTATCTGATGTGATTCTATAAACTCTGAAAGTGTTTTGAATGTTCTGTGACTATTCAATCCAATGAGGATTATCTTGTTAGATGCTGACTTAGTAGTCTTTAACAAACTATTTATCCCATATTTGAATTACTTGTTTATGTGGAAATCAATAACACAAGCAAATTCTGATTTTGATCTTAGTCAAATTTACTTTGTGTATCTTATTACTAAGTCACAAACTAGATTATTGCTTCTTATCTATCAAATTATGATGTCAGTAAATCTTAAGGATGAACTACATGCTTGATAAGCCTCACTCATCTGAAGAAAATAAAAGAAAAGAAAAATTGAAATCAGGTACCCCTTTGAGATCTAGAGTGAATATGTGAAAAGGAAGACCCAAGTGCATTGCTGGTATTAAGTAATATGCATTAGAAAAGCAAATTTTTCTTGGTGACTTTTCACATTCTCTGATTACTGGAGAAATATTCTGATAACAACATAAATTCTGAAGGCAGTTGTAACTCATTTACACTGAGAAGCCATTGTCAAAAGAATTTCAAAAGATGCATAAAATAAGCACAAACAGTTGAAGTGAATTCTTGCAGAACTTTATTCTATAGTAGACTTCACAATTCAAGACAGATTTTAAGCATTTTTCTTAATTATGCCTTATTTTTAAGATATACTGAAGTTTGTCAGACTTTAATCTTTATCTGATCATTTGCACAGACACACACTTTCACTCCATCTGAATGATGAAAATTATTTTGGTGATTAAGTTGTTTCAGATAAACAGTTAAGTATTATTTTCATAAATTCTGAGGATAAATTCTGATTATGTTCTGATGATTAAACTCTGAAGAAACCAGTCAATATTTGTGTGAAGAATCACAGAAAAAGTTATTCATTTTTCTGAGTACAGAAGCCATGTTCTGATGACCGTTAAATTCTGATAATAGTCAAGTTCTGATGCAAACTCTGATGCTTACGGGTCACCTTTTAATTGCTTGACTTATTTTAAGTATTTATTGTAACGGTTATATTTCACAGGAAAATAATTAATTGAGATAAAAACAGTGATAATGATTTGGTTAATGGGTTGCGTGTTTGTTTTGGTAACCGCATGCGAGCAATAATTACTGCACGTTTACCGTGCCCTCTAATAATGTTTTGACTGTTTACATGCTGCCAAGTGTAAAATGTTGGTTTTACTTCCAAAAAAAGTCGTTGAGTGGAAAGAGTATAAATATTAGAGATAAAAGATTATACTAATCTTTTAACTTCTCTCTTACTTTAATCTCTTATTTCTTTTACTCTCTCTCTCTCTTTCTCTCTATTTTCTGACGGACTTTCTTACAGGCATATTATCAAACACCTTGCAAACACACCATTTTCACTTGATTTTTTCACAGAAATGGCACCTAAGGATCTTATCTATGATGGAGCCAAGTTCGTCCCCAACAACTATATGGCTATTCTTAACAAGGACGAGACTCCTTCATATCTTCATTTCATTCAAGATTTTCTGGCTCGTAGTGAGATAGGGTATGCTCTGACCCAACCACAATCACTCTCAGGAACACAAAAACTGGAGTTTTGGAGGACTGGAGTCTATGATGATGGTGGTGAAAATAGGTCCCCAAGCATTATTTTTACAACAGGGGAAGATGAGCACTTGGTCACCTTGTTAACTGTTCGACAAGCATTGCATTTTCCAGAAAACTGTACTTACAGTTCACAAGTTGGAGAGTTAGTACTTTAAAACATGATGGCAAATATTGGCTATGAGAAATCTTTGTCCAAGCTGGGACAACTGAAGAGGCCCTACATCAGGAGGGAGTGGAGCTTCTTTTTCGACTGTATTACCAAAGCCTTTGCCAACAAATGCTCCAACTTTGATGTTATTCCAATCATGAGTCAGCAAATTGGGTATGCTCTTCTTAATTAAACTCATTTTGATTATGCTAGTGTTGTGCTAGGTTTTATTGGGGATAGGATGAAAGAGGACCCAAATACTGTTTATTTTGCTAGATTATGTCAGCTTATTTACAGTTTTTGTTATTCTGATAAGCCCCAAAACTTTAGTGAGACAATTGAACCCTTTAAACTTCACAAAAGGGCTTTCACAGACTTATTATCTGCTGATAATAAGAAGGATATACTAAGACCCCTCCAAATTCCTCAATCTGTAAAATAGTTCTTAGTAAATTATGATCCTCGCACATACAAAACCATATATCCTGATGTTGTACCTACACAGCCTTCTACTTCTCAACCTCCACCAACACAGCCTTCCAATACTCAATCACAGCCTACTATTAGAACCTACAATCAACCAGCACAATCCTCTCAACCACAACCATCAGCACCTACTATCAGAACCTCACCTCTCAAATCCAAAACCAAACCAACCTCTGGTACTTCTCAAAAGGTGCCAGTTGTAAAATCTGACACATCCTCTAGGCCCAAAACCAAAAGAACGATCTTTGTACCTAAATCTCCACCAAGGAGAAGAAGAAGGATGATTCTTAGAGATGAATCTGATGAGGATGAACAAGTCCAGGTTCCTGCATCAGAACCTGTGACAATAGAAGCTGAAGAGTCAACTCTTCAGAAGGAGAATGAAGCTGAGGGTTCTGGGATTTTGAAAAGGAAAAGATCTTCAAATTCTGATATAGATTATGTCACTCCACCATCTAGAAGATCAAGGAAGACTAGAGCAGGTGTGAAAATTACACAATCTCAATATGAAGATGCTGAGGAAGGGGATCAGGAATCTCTGATCTCATCAGAACCTATTATAATTGAAGCCCTTCCAGCACCTGAAGATACTGTTCATGACACAGTGATCACACCTCCTATCTCTCCATTCAAAGAAACAGCTACAGTTGAAGATTCAGGGTTAAGTCCTGAAATTAACATTCACAGGCTGAATATTCCAACTGTCTTGTATCTGGAAGCACCACCAGCAACAGAGTCAACTCCACATGTTTCTCCAATGCTAAATGCTGAAGTTCCTACTACACAATTCTGGATTTGGAACCTGAAACAGATGAAGTTGTTCCAGAATCTCCTTCAGTTACACACACTCTGATGTTATCAGAAGATGATGAGATGTTATCAAATTCTGGAGACAGTGCTCCAGTTAGTGCTCCAATTCTTGGAAAGGAGGCACTACTTAAGTTTGTTGAAGAAGATGCTCTTGTTCCGTGGGAAGAAACCTTTAGAGGAGTTGAATGGACAAAGAAGTGGAATGAACCTGACTTCATTCCCAGCTCAAATGTTCTGTCATAGCATATTTCAAAGCTGATGAGTTGCTGACAAGTTCTGATTTCAAGCACCAACTAAAAGTCACAGCTCTCAGTACTAAATCTCTTCAAGGTCTACACTCCAAGACTCATGAAAAGGTTAATAAACTTCAGGAATCAGCTGATAAGCTAGACCTGATGCTCAAACTAGATAAGAATAGGTTTATCAGACCAATTCAAGAAAAAGTTAAAGCTATTGAGCAGGTTCAAGAAAAGCAGCAGGCCCAACTGGATGAGGTCTTGCAGAATCAAGCATCTCAACAAAAACAACTCAATGAAATCCAATCTTCAGTGGAACTCCTTCTTTCTCTACTCCTACTAGATGATGCCAAAAAGGGGGAGAAGGTAGTTAAGTCCAAATGCTCAATTAGCAAATCACTGAAGAAAAAGGATGATTATGAAGATGACCAGGGAAACCCTAGCAAGGGCAAAGGTCAAGGTCAAAGCAAGCAAAGCAGCAAAGGTTCTTCACAGAAACTAGTTTCTGATTCTAGCAAATCTTCTACACAGAAGAATACAAGTTCTGAAGCTGTGAATGCTCAAACTCTGATAGCAAGTTCTGATAATCAAATTCTGATGATAAAGTCTGATATTCTGATTCAGTCTGGAAGTCAAGACTCTCAGAAGTTTTTACAAACTCTGAAACTTAAGGGAAGGGAGACTACTATTTACTATAAGGATCCCAAGATTCAGACTCTTGATGAAGAAATTGCTAAAAGATTGTTTCTCAAGCATAATCTTGGAATGGATTTAGAGACTCTAAAGGAGGAAGAAGCTAGATTTGCTGCTGAGAAGACAAATCCTAAATCTAAAGCTTCTAATGCAAAGAAGCCTCTCAGACCTAAGGAGAAAGGTATTGTGATAAAAGAAAGATTTGCCACAGAGATTCCAAGATCAAGTACTAGATCTCAAACTACTACTGATCCCAAAGACAAGGGAAAAGGAAAAGTTGGGGAGACAGTCAAGAAGCAGAAAATGAAGATTTCTCAAATTCTGATGAATCTTGTGTGCAAGATGGTTCAAGTCTTTGATGATACTGCTGCTGAAGATGAAACTGTTGAAACTCTGAAAAGAAGAAAGATGACAGAAGAATCTAAGATAAACTCTGACATAGCTCAAGTTGTTCAGAGTGAAGATATTTTAGAACAACAAGCTACAGAAGAATCTGTAAATCCTGAACAAGTCATCAAGACATCAACCTCTGACAGAGCTCAAGTTGATTTGAACAAGATGACAGTTGCTGATAAGAAGAAACTCCTATGGAAAAATGTTAATCCATCAGATCCTAAGAAAAGTCAACTGCTATCTAATTTCATGACTGTTGGATTGAATACCAGAGAAGCAAGAGACAGATCTGGGTTAGGATCAAGTGAAGCCAAGATCAAAATAGGAGTTGAAGTAACTATCAAAGATCCATTTTTATTAACTGGCAAACCACTTGAGGAAGTTACACAGAAACACCTTGATAAGGTTATATCTGCTCAAGTGGTACCGGATACTCATGATAAGAGTAAAGTCAAGGAAAAGCTGATTCTATTTCTTAAAGATGGAAGAACATACAGAATGTCAGAATCAGATGTGCTTAATAAATCTCTTAAAGAACTTCAATTCTTTCATTATCTTTTGGAGATAAAGTCTGAGGTTACCAGAAGATGGTCAAATTTCATCATGAAGACCATAAGGGATAAAGCCAGAATCTTTGGATCAAGGGTTGTAGAATTTATTCCAAAAATAGTTGAAGATGATGGAAGTGAAATTCCAATGAAGAAAAATTCTGCTAAGATGGAAGTTATTCTGAAAGAAAAATGTCTATGCTACAATGAAGACTCCTCTCATCCAAGGGTAATCAGACTCGGTGATGGATTAGAAAGAAATCACATTTCAGCACTTAGGACTGCCATCTACCAGATTGGAAGTCAAGATGAAGAACTGAAGCAAGTCAAGGCTACATTAGCTTAAGTCCTGAGAAATGCAGAAGAGAAGCTGATATCAAACTTTGTCAAGAATCATTTTGGATTCAGATTGATTCAGTAAGATTGGTAAAAGCTGCAAGGACTGTAAGTTGTAGTTAGTTGTCTAAATAAACTCTCATTGCATTTGTACTTAAATATTTTTGACATCATCAAATCTATTAACTTGTATATTTTTCATAATTTACAAGTTGGGGGAGATTGTTAGATATATTTGTGATGTCATGTCTAATCTGATTTGTTTAGTTTCAGAACTTAATATCAGGACTTACTCGAAATCAGGATTTACTAAAGACAGGAAGATATCAGAACTTAAGTTATCAAAACTTGTGATATCAGAACTTAAGGAAGGATATGCTTCAGAAGTAAAGTGCGGCTGATTTCTAGGAGAGGATCTGGACTAAAACAAAGGAAGATATGCTTTAGGAGTTAGACGACTAGAAGACTTGTAGAAGATAATATCTGATTGATATATTTTAGGAAGAGATATATTTCATATCAATTAGAAGATATCTTGTAACTGTGTACTATATAAACACAGATTAGGGTTTACACTATATGTATTATCATTCACGAGAAAGATTATTCATTGTAACCCTAACAGCTTTTAAATATTCATACATCATTGAGAAAGTAGTTTAACCTACTTTGTAACAGAGTTTATTATATTGAATAAACTTGATTATTGTTACATACTTGTGTTCATAATCGATTTGATTATATAAACACTATATTCAACCCCCTTCTATAGTGTTGTATGACCTAATAAGTAGCTAACCCATCTAAGCAATTAAAAGATATTCCACTATCTTACTGTATAATTAAAAATACTGTTAAGAAATTTATTTCGAATAAATTCAATATAATAGTCAATTATGGTTTGACCATTATCAGTATTTTAATTGCAACTATCAGGATTTATCAGTCAAAACTGGGTTGACCAATATCAGAATTTATCAACTACTGACAGAACCTATTAGTCAAAACAAGTTTAACTAATAACATAATATGTAAGCATAATCAGTAGTTCAACATGCAGTTTTCACATAAAATCATTTAGCACAATTTGCATGTTATCATGGCATCAACATTTAGCACAAAAATCAGTATTTAACAAGTAATGATAAATAATAAGATACCATGCTTCAAAAATATCAGCAGACTTAATTATCAAAGTTTGAGAATTGTCCTGAAATCATTCCCAATTAATTCACCAATCTTGTGAATGTAGCTTCACAGAGAGGCTTGATGAAGATATCTGCTACTTGCTGATCTGTTGGAACAAAAACCAATTTCACTCTACTTGCTTCCACATGTTCCCTTATGAAATGGTACCTGATGCTGATGTGCTTAGTCATTGAATGCTGCACTGGATTTCCTGTCATTGCAATAGCACTTTGATTATCACAATATATAGGAATAGAAGAATAGTCTAACCCATAATCCAGTAATTGATTCTTCATCCATAGAATCTGAGCACAACAGCTTCTTGCAACAATGTATTCTGCTTTTGCAGTTGATGTGGAAATTGACTTTTGTTTCTTGCTATACCAAGAAACCAATATGCCACCAAGAAATTGGCAGCTTCCAGAAGTGTTTTTCCTGTCTATTTTGCATCCTGCAAAATCAGCATCTGAATATTCAATTAGCTTAAAGTCTAAATCTTTAGGATACTATAATCCTAAATTTATGGTACCTTTGAGATACTTAAAAATTATCTTCACAGCTAATAGATGAGGTTCTCTAGGATCAGCTTGGAACCTTGCACAGAGACAGGTAGCATACATGATATCAGGTCTACTAGCAGTCAGATAAAGGAGTGAGCCAATAATACCTCTATAGTTAGTTATATCTACTAAAGAACCAGTATTTAAATCTAACTTGGTTGCAATGGCCATGAGAGTTGATGCAGTTGAGCAGTCTTGCATTCCAAATCTTTTGAGTAAATTTTTGTTATATTTGGATTAAATTAATACCTGGACTGTATTAGCTTTGCAAATCTCTCACAGAGTTTATCATTAGTAGATCCAAAAATGATATCATCTATATATATATTTGTACTAATAATAAGTCCTTACCATGGTATTTATAAAAGAGAGTTTTGTCGATTGTACCTCTTGTGAAACCACTCTCTAGTAGAAATAGAGCAAGTGTTTCATACCAGGCCATTGGAGCTTGCTTCAATGCATAGAGTACTTTATCCAGTAAGTAGACATGATCTGGATATCTTGGATCAATGAACCCTGGAGGCTGTTCAACATAAACTTCCTCTTCATGTTCTCCATATAAGAATGCACTCTTCACATCCATTTGGAACACTTTAAACTTCTTGTGAGCAACATATGTAAGAAAGATTCTAACTGCCTCAAGCCTTGCAACTGGAGCAAATGTCTCATCATAATTAATGCCTTCTTGTTGTGAGTATCCCTTTGTAACCAGTCTTACTTTATTCCTTGTAACAATGCCCTCACTGTCAGTTTTGTTTCTAAACACCCACTTTGTGCCAACTACAGATCTGTACTTTGGTCTTGGCACAAGAGTCCAGACTTTATTCCTTTCAAATTCATTGAGTTCCTTTTGCATTATTGTGACCCAGTCAGCATCTTGCAGAGCTTCTTCAACCTTTTTAGGTTCAGTTTGAGATAGAAAAGAATGGTAGAGACATTCATTCTGAGTGGCTTTTCTTGTTCTTATACCACTGTAAGGGTTCCCAATGATTAAGTTAGGTGTGTGTGACTTAGACCATTTTCTTGCAGATGGAAGTTGACTTCTTAAAGACGAACGTCCCCTTGATCCATGAACTCTCTGTTATTTCTTTGATTAGTACCACTATTATTTCCTGATACTCCCCCTGAATCAGTGTTCCCATTGTTATCAGTATTTGACTCATCATATTTTAAGGAAGATGAGTAGGATGATCTCTCTACTGATGTTTCTTGAGTTGAATCACTTGTAGTAGTCTCTGGATTTGAGTCATGTTGCTCCCCCTCAACATGCTTCAGTGTCAGAAGAATTTCCACTGTTCTGTGGAACCTTGGAGCTTTGAGTGATACCAGGATTTACTGTATCAGAGTCAGGATTTAAAAATTCAGCAAAAGGTACTTCATTTTCAAATCTCAATTTTTCATGATCATTTGCATCTTCTAAACCTGTTATCTTCTTGTCATCAAAAGATACATTAATAGATTCCATGACTGTCCTTGTTCTCATATTATAAACTTTAAAGGCTTTTGTAGACAATGGATATCCAACAAAAATTCCTTCATCAGCTTTCATATCAAACTTGGTTAGCTACTCCAGATGAGTTTTGAGAAAAAAATACTTACAACCAAAAATATGAAAGTACTTCAAATTTGGCTTCTTTCCCTTCACCATCTCAAATGGTGTTTTTCCATGCTTATTGATCAATTTTGCATTTTGTGTAAAGCAAGCAGTTTGCACAGCCTCAGTCCAGAAATAGGTAGGCAATCTTGCTTCCTCTAGCATGGTTCTTGTAGCTTCTATCAGAGTTCCATTCTTTCTTTCAACAACTCCATTTTGTTGTGGAGTTCCAGGAGCAAAAAACTCTTGTTTTATCCCCTTGAGTTTGCAGAACTCTTCCATAGAGCTATTCTTGAATTCAGTTCTATTATCACTTCTAATGATCTTCAATTTGTATGTTGATCATTTTCCAGCTTCCTCACATGATCAAGAAGAATGGATGGAGATCCATCCTTGGTGTGCAAAAAATACACCCATGTGTATCTTGTATATTCATCAACAATTATGAGTGTATACCTCTTCTTGATAATTGACATAACATTCACTGGACCAAAGAGATCAACATGAAGTAGAAGATATGGTTCAATAATGGAGGATTCAGTTTTACTCTTGAAAGATGTTTTCCTTTCCTCACAAGTTCATCTAGAGTAAACACTGCATTGGGTAATCCTCTTACAAGATCTTTCCTCACAAGTTCATTGATGTTGTTGAAGTTGAGGTGAGAAAGTCTTTTATGCTAGTTCCAGCTATCTTCCATAGATGCTCTACTCACTAGATAAACTTCTGAATCATCAATACTTGTGGAGACTTTGGCTTCATATAAACTACCATGTATTACACCAATCAATACAATCTTGCCATCAGACTTGCTGTCAATTTCACAAAGCTTCTCATAGAAGTTGACATGGTAACCTCTGTCACATATTTGACTTACACTGATCAGATTATGCTTGAGTCCTGCAACTAGAGCTACATTTTCAATGATGGCATTTCCAACTTTAATTTGCCATATCCCAAGATTTTTCCTGTTGCCATCTCCATAAGAAACGTTTGGGCTAGCCTTCTCCTCAAATTCTGATAGCAGGGATTTATAACCAGACATATATCCTGAGCATCCACTGTCCAAGACTAGAGCATTTCTCCTGTCACCCTGCAATCAGTAATTTGAATCAGTTAGTGTTTTTAATGACCCAGACTTTCTTGGATCCTTTGGCCTTTTTAAGTTTGTTAACATATGCAGCAGAAGACTTTTTATCAGAGTTTATCTTAACATCCTTACTATCAGTATTTATACATGTAGAAACAGATTTTGCTTTAATTAAAGAGGATTTCAGTTTATAATAATCATAATACAAATTGTGATACTCTTTACATGTATAAATAGAATGTCAAACACTTCCACAATGAAAATAAGGACTCTGTAGTTTATATCTAACTGTTTTATTCCTAAACTCTGATTTGGAATAAACAACATTTATCTTTTTATTCTTCTTGCAAGAGTTAGCAAGATGATTAGTGCTACACAGTTTGAACAGGTCTTTCTAGGTGCATTAGGTGGAGTTACAAAATTTTCATTCTTCTTAACACCTACCTTGCCATTCCTATTTTTCCTAGACATTTTCCTCTTATCTTTCATGTGTAGATCCTTCAGCTTTTGCTTAAGCTATTTCTGAGTCATTGAACCAATATTTACTGAATTTTTGTGAACTTGTTCACTCTTATCAGTAATTACGTTTGATCTAGGTGATGTGGTTGTACCTTCCTCATGGATTGACTTAACAGTATTAGCACTAGGGTTAAACTTAATGGTCTTTATTTGAACCTTGTTCAGTTTGGCCTTGCTATCATTTTTTATTGGTTATGTTTTCTCAGTTTCTTTTCCACTATTCTAATCAGAATTAGATCTAGATGAATATCCTAATCCTGATCCCTAAAAACCATTTTCTAGAATTTCCAGAGTTGACTTTCTTGAGTTAGTCCAAAGTTTAATGACTTCTCTCTCTTTTTCCAGCTCCTTCTCTAGATAAACATATTTTTCTAACAATTTTTCCTTACTATAACATCATTATCTCTTTCTTTTTGAATTTCTAGCATGGAAAGCAACTCAATTTCTAGGTGATCATTCCTTTTCTTTAACACGGAGTTTTCACTCTTGATTCCATTATTCTCTTAGGTTTGATCCCTAAAACTAACATGCAGAGACTTATGAAATAATTTTAATTCATAGATATTATCAATATCAAAAGCAAGAGTAGTCTGAGGTACCTTTAATTCAGCATTGTCATCCTCAGTATCAGCTTTTTCCTTGAGAGCATAATTAACTCCATCATCTCAATCTGATGAATCATCCCAGTTTTTCTTCCTTGAGATCAAGGCTTATTTCTTCTCAACTCTGGTTTTTCAGCAGTCAGCTACAAAGTATCCAATTCCATCATAACTGTAACATCTCTCTTTTGACATGTCAAGTTTTCCAGATCGGGATTCCTTCCCATAAGTATTTCTCCAATTGTTCCTCTTATCAGAGTTTGAGGAACTGGAACCTTTTTCTGAAAAATCTTCTCCCTTTTCTGAAGTTCTTGTAGACCATCTTCTTGAAACTTTTAACCAGTAGGGCAGCCATTTGATCCATATATTCATGGTTCTTATGATCACTATTAGTATCCGATTCAGTATCAGTATTTGAGTCATCATCAGAATTTGATGATTCAGTATCTGACTTTGCAATCATGGCTTTCCCTTTAGAGTAGGTTTTCCTCCTAGCTTTCTCCATTGGCTTCTCTTCAACCTTGAGTGCAACTGGTCTAGCTTTTGATCCTTTCCTTTTGCTTCTTTGCTCCATCTCTAGTTCATGAGTTTTCAGAACTCCATAGATCTCATCTAGAGGTGTGTTGTCAAGTTGATAGTTATCCCTTATTGATGTGACTTTAAAGTCCCACTTTTCAGGGAGAGCAAGTAGGAACTTCGAGTTTGAGTCCTCCAAATCATATTCTTTGTTTACAAGAGATAAGTCATTCAGCAACTTCTGAAATCTGTCATAGATCTCAGTTTAGGACTCATTGTCCCTTGAGTCAAAGTGCTCATATTCTTGAGTAAGTATTGTCCTCCTGTTATTCTTAATAGCGGTTGTACCTTGACACTTTACTTCTAAAACATCCCATATCTCTTTTGTTGTCTTACATCCAATGACTCTATGGGACATAATGTTAGGTAATGAATCACACACAGAGGGGGGGGTGAATGTGTTTTTCTGATTTTAGGCTTTTCTTGAAAGTTAATGGTTGAACAAAGTAATTTAAATCTTGTATAGAAAAGTGTTCATGCAGAATCTAAACTTACAGAAAATAAAGAACACAGATCTTCAAAACTCACTTAATTTTTATATTAAAAATTAAGACTTTTTTGCTACAAAATTTCTAAGCTCTTTGATGTTAAAGAGCTCAACTTCTTCTTTAGAGTGATACAATAGATTTAATCTAAATTTTTACTTCTAACTAGAGGACTAGTGTTAACTTTATAACTCAGTTAACTGCTGGTTTACACAGTGGATAATAAACATGTTATTAGCTTTTCTAAACTGTCACTTATCATTTCTATTTATAGAAAAGCAAATCTTCCATTTTTGCCTTAGCATATCTTTAGCATCCTGTGTTCACTTTAATCTTCCTCTGTCAGTTAATCTTTGCAATTAATCTTGCACACTCTTCAAACTGCTTTTTGTAGACTTGTCAATCCAGCTGTTGGATTGTTTGTTGATTGTTGATCTTGGATATTGAACTGATCTATAATTCTGTACTTTGAGACTGTACCTTGAGATCTCCAGTTTAAATTAATAGAACACTTGACATCTCGATAAGTACATAGGCTTATCGAGATCTCTAGCACTCCATATTAAGTTTGGCTTGTAGAGGTCTTCAGCTTGTCGAGATCTCTAGTCTTCACATCTTCACTTTGACTTATCGATAACTCAGAATTCTCTACTGAATGTAGACTTTTCGATAACTATAAGTTCTCTAGTGAAGGAATGACTTGTCGATATCTTCAATCTTTATTTCTTCAATTTTGCTTGTCGATATCTTCCTGAGTTCTCTAGTAGCTTTCTTGACTTCTCCACTCTGAATTCATTCATTTCTTCTATCCCGGTGGATATTGCTCATCCGTCGAGTAGTGATTGTATCCCAACGGATGTGCCTAACAGCAGTCATCCGTCGGCTAGCCAAACTACTATCTCGATGGATGTTCCTCATCCTTCGGTACTCTCTACAACTTGAATGACTTCTCAATAAGCCATTCTGGAGTTCTCGAATGACTTCTCTACAATATTAAATTTGTGACTTGTAGAGATCTTGAATTAGAGTATTTTTCTCCAAACAGATTTATTCAACTCCAAGCTTCTTTAAAATTCTTCTGAAGCATGATCTTCTTGATCTTCTTCCAGATAGAATCCTTAGGCTTGATACTGTTTTAGGAAAAAGACTTCAGTCTGCTCCTTTACATTTTTACAGACTTTAAGTGTTACAAGTATAAAATACAAATTTAGATAACAATACAACTTACCTAGAGTTGACAAATTGTCTTAGTCTTGTTAAAGTACAGGCATGTCTTTTACAAAAATCTCCCCCAATTTGTGAGAAGATTGATTAACATAAATTCATGCCTGTTAACAAGACTAACCCCAAGTTTAAAACTGATGGAGAATAAAATTAAAATATAAAGCTTGATAGAATTACAGTTTGTACAATATAAGATTCACCAGGTTCCATGATTACAAGAGTAAGGTAAAAACCGTTTTTACATCTGCTTCTTCTCTAAGTTTATCCTTCAAGTGATCAAGAATTTTAAGTTCTTCTATGATGAGTGTTCCACTTAGAGCTTCCACAAGTTTTTGCCTTGCTGCCTTAGGATAACCCTGGTCCAGATATTCTAAGCTGAATCTTGAGAATCCACCAACTTTGATGTTTAGAAATCTACCATCTTTAGAAATTCTGCTCATTCCTTTTGCTTTCAACTCTTCTGATCTTTTTATAAACATATATATGTCTTCATCATGTCTCCTTCTTCTTTCTTCAGCTTCAGCCTTATATCTTTTCTTTGTTTCCTCCCTTTCAATCAACCATTCAGCCAAAGATGATCTCCAAGTCCTTGTAACAGTGTCATTGTCTTTTAACAAACTTAACACTCTCTTAATTTCTGTAGGAGTCAAAGAATACATTAATTTTTTTTCTAGAAGAGTGAATGTACCATCCTTAAAATAAACTCTAACTTCTCTCAAAGATACAACCGAGATTTTATCAATTTCCTCAGCTGGATGTTGGAAACGGTCTTCATCTGAGGTGCACCAATTTAGAGGTAGAAATTCAGATTCCTTAAAGCAATTACAGATGGCCCTTTCAGTGACTTCCATTTCCTTTGCATGCTTGACTTTCTTAGGCTTTCTCCCAACAGATTTGAGCTTGAATTTTAGTGAAGGTTTGGCTAAAGGTAGGATTGTCATTTTCTTGAGATTTGTGTGACTTGAGGTGATTGGAATTTTAAGGAAAGAGTTGGCAGTTTGTCCGTAAAGAAATTTTGGCTTAGATGTTTGGGAAGGTTTGATGTTAGAGATAGTTGATCTTGTGGGTTGAGCTAAGGGTTGAGATGGTTGTATTTGGATTTTTAGGGTTGTTTGAGTTCCTGAATCATCATGAGGTTTTCTGCTCTTCCTCTCCCCTCTTCTCTTCTTCTCTTCATCTTTCTTGTCATCCTTCTTCTTCTTCTCTCCACCCTTGCTACCAGATGGCTTACTAGACTAACTCGGATTTGAGATAGAAGGATTATGATCACTCTTCTTGTGCTCATCATCATCCAAGTCATCATTGTTAAACTGAGTTTTGGGTAAGTTGACTTCTGCATTATCCAGATATCTCCTTAGTAGCTTTATCATTTCCAAATTATCATGGTTCTTGTTTTTCTTAGCTTTTAAGCTAGTTCCTAGGGTCATGATAAGCTTATCATTGCTCCTGACACATTGTTTAGGGATATTAAAAAATCTGAATTGTTTGGTGGTTGGACAGATGTATGCTATACCCTTGCTTAGCTATAGATATACTTCAGGAAAGGCAGCTACATGAGCATCTTTCAGTGCAGTTAATAACTTGGTATCTTCATGAGTTATAGCTCTAACTTTGATGATAAAGATATCTAACTCAGATGCCCTTCTTGAGACAAGGAAATTGAAGGACACCTGCATACATCTGTTTGTCCCTAAGTCATTTGCTTTAACCAATATCCTATCTTTCAGAAAGTTGTCCTTGTTGACCTTGATCACTCTTATAAAATTAATTATCTTATCCAGGGCCTTTTTATATGTGAAGTGATTGTTGTTGAGAGAAGCTTATAAGGCATTGAGTAGTTCTTCAAACTCTCTGCTCAAACTAGGTCCTTCAGCAGACCTAATAAGTCTCTCCTTGTCAAGATCAACTTCTTTAGCTTTCTTTCCAGCACCCTGAACTTGATGTTGAGATGACCTTGATTGTGCCAACCTAGCTCTATCTCCCCCTTAGTCTTGTTGGCAGGCATGCGAAGGGGAGTAGGGATTGCAGGCCTTACTTGTTCAGGCAAAGAAGGTAGTGGTATGTTGAGTTTACCCATGATGGCTCCTAAAGCTATAGAATTCTGTATTTGAAGATGCATATGGGAATCCACCAAAGTTTGGATATTTGTTTGTTGGCTCTTGACAAGAGATGTCAAAGCCTCAACTTGTGCAGTGAGAGGGGAGTTGGAGTCTTGCAATGTTGTGACTTGACCCTGTAGAGACTGAATTTGCAGATTTGTTGAAGTGGATCCAGGCTGATAAGAGCTGCTAGATGTGCCAAAGTGTTCTTCTATAGCCTCTTTGATCCCTTCCACTAGTAAAGCTGAGGGCTTATATCTGCTCTGGTGAAGTTGATCCAGCTTGACCTTGGTCTCATTTGAGTGAGTAATTTATTTCTGAATCACTTCATGGAGATTGGTGAAGGATAGTTTGAGGTTTTTGACTTCCTTCTCAATAGAGGCAAGATCTATCCTAGCCATTTTCTCAGAAAAATGGTTGAATTTAGAAGAGATCTTCTCTTGAGATGGTATGATCATGTCCATTTTCTCATTCACCAGTTTCCTGATTCTATCTTCATGGCCAGTGAGTTTGATTTCAAGAGCCTTACCAAACAGATGAAATGCTTTGATCTGAACTTTGTATACATCTGTAATGGCATCATAGACAGCTTCTGGACTCAAGTCTTTTGCATTGCTTCCCAGAATAGTAACATACTTTTCTCTAAATCTGGCCAGAACTTGACTCATCTCTAAGGCAAAGTCCTCAGACAGCCATGCATCCACATTCCCATCTGGCTCAAGATCATTGACAATTTTCTCCTTTTGCTCCTCAACCTCTTCATTGTAAGCAAGCATGATGGCTTGATAATCTTGGTTGCTCAGACATCAGAAGATGTCATGAGATGTTGGCCAGTCCAGAGATATGCTCTACTAGTAGATCATCTACAGAAGTTGGTTGAGAGACAGATTTTTGTAGCCATTGAGAGAGTATGTATGGTTGTTGAGGTTGAGAGGTGGATGGTTCATCAGAAACTCCTGTGACTGAGATTACAGTTTGACTCACAGATTGCTCTGTGATTTTGATAGTGTGTTGTACTCCACTTGTAGTGGGAATCTCCAATTGAATTGGAGGGGATTTGACTGGGTTATTGTCATGTACACCAGCCTCAAACCCTTGTGTGTCTTGCAACACACTGGCACTTGAATGTGCTTTGCTTGCCTCCCCTATGACAGGATCATGGGAAAATGTACTCCTAGCTTCAACTGTAGAGGCAATTTCTGCTAGGGTTGTGAGGGGAGTTGTTCCTTCATAAGGAACTTCCAATTAAATTGGAGAGGATTTAGATAGCTCCCCCTCAGGAGTACTACCCTCAAACCTTTCAGTCTGTGAAGACTGTTTTGCATATGGTGCATTAGAAGTATCCACGGGGTCTTCAGTAAAGACTGATGAACCCCCCATGTTTGTGATGGTGTCATCAAAGTCTACCCTAGCATGTAGCCTCTCACCATCTAAATGAGGTGTCTGGGTGGTGAGCAAAGCTTCTTGAGCTAAATCACTTGATTTTTGGTGCACTTGAGAAATAGATTCAAGTGGAATTAGAATAGAAGAAATATTAGATAGAAGAGATTGTTGCTCAGTTGTGAGTGTTGGCAGCTCCCCCTAAATAGATGAGGGAGCTTCAAAGGATATGCTCTCACAATGTGTGCCTTCCTTATTTCTCCTACCATACACTTGAATTGCTTCTTGTGCAGGCTGTGCAGACTCACTCCTGGTTGTTTTTACAACTGCATCCTTTTGGGAGGATGTAGAGGAGGATAGAGTGGTCAGCTCAGTTTGTTTACTTCTTTTGGATCTTTTAACAAGAGGTGGTTCTCTTTCAGCTCTCTCCTCACCACTCTCAGTTATCACAGCTAGGTTTATCCCCTTTCTCTTCTTTTTACTGACCTCACCTTTTTGAGAAGATGAGGTAGTTGGTTTCCTAGCTTCTAAAGGTTATGAAAGAATGGTTGCAGTTTGGGAAGATCCCTGTTGGTGATCCTGTATTTGTACTTCCACAGGTTCAGGAATCATAGTTGTACTAGATTGTGCATTAGATCTTATGTCAGGCATAGGATAAGGATAAGTCCTAAATCTCTCCAACATAAATGGAGTGATTTTCAGACTTATATTTACCTTATTCTTTGTAGTAGTGAGCCAAATATTATTTTGGACACTTGCTTATAGTTGTCTATTTTAGTACTATCTATACCATTCAGTAGGTGTATGTCAGCTACTTTATTATTTAAAGTGGACATAATAAATCTAGGAAAAAAAAATTCCTTACCTCTAGCTGTCAGAGGCATAATCAGCCTGATTGTAAGTTCTTCCAGGATCAACAGACCAACATTCAGGTGTCTGTTGTGGGCAATTGAATACACCAGCTTTTGCACAATACTTGAGATATTGTCATATCCTGTTTATCTGCAAGTAAAGGACCTTACTACAGAGTCAAAGATGAATGACCACTCCTTCCTTAGATTGGTCATATTTAAGCTTGACAGGTTGATTCTCCCACCATAATTGATGAAGTTCATGAACTCAGTCAGCTCATCAGGAGTTGGTACCTCCACCAGATTCTCAGTTGGAAGCCACAAAGATCTATTCACATCTTGGTCATTGAATTCTATTTGTTGGCCTCCAATTGTGCATGTCACCACCATAGAGAGAGAGTTGTTGTTAATATCATTCCTCACTACAGCTGTAGTCCAGAATTCATGCAGCACATCTAGATACAGTACTGGATTTGCAGTCAAAGCACCTGCAAGATAGGATTCAGATAACAGCTTCACAAACCCCTTGAAATTATCAGGAGCTTGGTTTGCATCAGTGAAAGCAAGATAGTTGGTTCCTTTCTCTAGAATAGATGTCCTAGCAACATTTTGGGCCATTGTTGATTGATGAGAATGAATGGGTAAGAAAAATTTCTGAGAAATGATGAAAAACGAGAGAGAAAATGGTTTCGGATTGAAAGTTAGGTCACTTTAGATCTCAAAAGTTGTAAGTAAGAGTATGAATCGAGAAGTCTGGGTATTTATAGTAAAATAAGATGATTTGTCGAGAACTCAAAATAGACATTTGGAGTTTGTCTATCGAGAGGTCATTTTGAGAAGTGAAGTACATGTCGAGAAGTCATTTTAAATTACTCTTATAGAGAACTCACACTTGACTTATCGAAATGTCAAATAAATACCCAGTTTGTCTAAAAAGTGGACTGAACTGATTCTAACTTTTATTTGAATAAATTTAAAATAAAATCTGAATAAATTTTCCAAAAGTATTTTACCAAAATAATTTATCAATTTAAATTATCTCAGTTCTGAGTTATTGATAAGTCAAAAATTGTACTTGCAGAGAACTCTGTGAATGAACACTACTGGAGAACTCTACAAGGACTTATCGATAAGTCATTTTAAGCCTATCGAGAAGTCACTCGAGAAATCAGTAAATTGACTTATCGAGGACTCACTCGAGAAGTCCTAAAATGACTTGTCGAGAAGTCAATTTATACTTATCGAAAACTCAGTTCTCTAAATACTTTTGGTTATTATAATTCCGCCTTGTGTTAATTTTACATATTAAGAATGTTAATTAACAACTGTGTAGTTTACTTAGAATTTGAAAATTTTCAAGTTAATTGAATTTGAAAAACAAATATACAGAGATTTCTGAAATATTTATAATTCATATTCCAGTTAATTTCCAATTTAATCAAATTAATTTTGATTTACTGGAGATTAATCTGCTGCAAAACATTAGCTGAGTTATTGTCTTAAGATGAAAAATTAAGCAATCCAATTTCACTTACAAATCTAGTGAAAGTTTCTTCATCCAAAAGTTTACTAAAAATGTCACCTAATTGTTTTTCTGTTGGTACAAAAATGAGCTTAATGCTATATCAGGATACAGGTCTTTGAAAGACAAAATTGACATCTTCCACTGGAACTCTTTTTGTCAGCCCTCCATCTAGTAAAATCTGTACATGTGAGACCAACAGCTCCAAAACTGATTCCTTTGGGATACCATAATCCCAAGTTGAGCTTCCTTCCAGTATCTGAAGATCCTCTTTCTCCCCATGAGGTTGTGCAATCAAACTCAGGTGTATGAGATAAGCTTCCATTTCCATGATTCTCTTGTTGAGTAGTTTCTTCATTTCCTTAGTCTGACAGACTTCACAAACTTCAACTTGAGCAAGATCCATCTTAGGCATGTCTCTTACCAACTCCTTTTTGACAAGGTGTTAATTTTCTTGAAAATTATTTGTTGAGTCAAAATCTTCAACAAACAAACTTCCTTTCCTTGCTCCTTTCAGAGCAACTTCACCATTTTTCTTGTTAATAATAGTGCATTCTTCTCGTTGAATAAGACTTGATACCATTGTATACAATATGCTAATTCTGAAAAGACTCACTTCAAGATCAGCTACTAGTGTTACATCATTGAAAGACAACATTTTCAGAACAATCTTGCCATATCCCATTTTGAATCCTTTGTTGTTGTCTCCAAAGGTCACCAATGGGTCAGCTTTCTCCTCAAACTGTGATAGCAGGGCTTTACCACCAGTCATATGCCTGGAACATCCACTGTCTATGATCCAGATGACTTTATTCACTTGCCCTGCACACAATGAGTCTTAAGTGTGTTTGGAAACCCAAGCAGTGTTGGGTAGTTTCTTCTTGGTAACTTGTTCAGTAGAAGTAGAATGACTTGTTTTAGAAGAAACAGAATTCGGTGACTGTTGTGCATGTTTTCCTTCTGATGTGAACTCATTTCTTGATTCTTTAAGGTCTACTCTCAGTTTGTGATAACTCTTCATTACCTTCATATTGCAAGGGATGCGGTCAAACTTGTCACAGGATGAATAGGGATCATTTAAATTTGCTTCATTGTATTTGCAAGTTCCTTCAGTTGGCTTTCTAATTACAAAGGTGAGTTAGATGATTTGAAGAGCCACATTTTTCACCCTTCTTTCTAGGAGCATTTGCAACATAAGCAAAATTATTGCTTTTATTTATCCCTAGTTTCCCATTTCTATTTTTCTTTCTCTTTCTTACATCTTCAGTTTTGGTTTCTTGAACAGGAGTCTTGGGACTTTGTTTGTTCATGAGCTTCTCTTCAGTATTGGAAGACTGAACTGATTCTTCAGTTTTCTTCTCTTTATCTTCATCATCAATTTCTTGCTTGATAATCAATTCTTCTTCATTGAAATTGACTACACATGCTTTGAATATAGGTGCATTAACCTATTTCAAAAAGGTTGGAGCATTCTCAGTCTTCTTTGCTTTCCCTTTGTCACCTACAATTTTCTTTTTGTCACTCATGTCATCATAGTCAAGGCCAATAACAATGTTTGCATATGGCTTATTCTTCTCATGATACTGTCCGACCAGTTCAGATGCATTTCTGAAAGATTTCATCTTTACTTCATTCTTTTCTAGCTTCTCCCTAAACACTGCTTCAATTTCATTTGCACACTTGAGCTTGTTCTTGAGATAAGCATTTTCTTATTTTAAAGATTCAAGCTCAACTAGTAACAATTCAGTTTCTTTCTTTTCACTCTCGAGCTTCTTATTTATCTTTGTTAATCTGCTAACTTCTTCATTAGCAGCAACCATTCTTGTATGAATATGAAACATTTATATGCTCATCTTTTCAACAGTTTCCTTGTATTGATTCACGTTTAAATCAATAGTGGTAAGAGTTGGTGTCTATGCTTTTGATGAGGATGATTCACCTTGCTCCAAAGCCATTAGAGCATAGTTTCCAACTTCCTCATCTTCATCATTATCTGAATCATCCCAACTCTTTCCCTCCATAATGTAAGCTTTGTTCTGTTGCTTTTTCAGAAGAGATTCATACTTTGCTTCCATTTCAAGATAAGTTTTGTCTTTCTTTGCCTTCTGAGGTTTCCTGCATTCTGTAGCAAAGTGGCATAGTTCATCATAATTGAAGCACCCTATATTAGATCTGTCAATAGATCCAGTTTTGTAACAACTCTTGTTGTTAGAATTGTACTTCCCTTTCTCTTTCCAGCTGTTGTCTTTGTTGAAGATTGTCCTTTACTTCTGAAGTACCTTGGCTTCTTTACTCTAATGTTATAGAATTTTCTAGCTAAATAGGCCATTGACTAATCTAGCTCATCCAGTTCTTCAAGAGTGTAGAACTCATCATTTTCCAACTCTAGTATGACTTGCTCTTGTGAATCATTTGTTCTCTGCCCACTTGTTGAGGCAAATGAAGTTTGAGATCTTAGTTCATCATTGAAGGATTGGCTTTCATTTACAATTAAAGCACTTGAGCCATCCACAACATGTCCTTGACCAGACCTCAACGATTGCCTTTGAATCATCTCTAGTTCATATATTTTGAGAATTCCATATAAAACTTCCAGAGTTATTCTGCTCAAGTCTCTCCCTTCCCTAATTGCTGAGATTTCCTGTTCCAAATGGTCAGGGAGAGTAAGCAAGAACTTTAGATTCACCTCTTTAGCTTCATAGTATTTGTCATGAAGTTGCAAGTCATTTATCAGCTTATTGAATCTTTCAAACACATTAGTATTGCTTTCCTTAGGTTTAGCCATGAAACCCTCAGACTGTGAAATCAGTATCCTTCTTTGATTAGATCTAATCTCCTCACTTCCTTCACAGAGTATTTCAATCTTCTCCCATATTTGCTTGGCAGTGTCACGGTTAACAATATTGTTGTACATCACATTGTCAAGTGACTCAATCAATATCAATTGCAAGCTGCTATCCAGGGAGACTTTCTCCTTTTCAGGGTCAAAATACTCAGCTGGATCTTTACGAACATAATGTGCTGGTATGACCATGTCTCCATTTGTAGATTCCTCAACTCTTACCAGATGAATGAAGGGTCCATTCTTGAGGATCTGAATGTGGAGTGGATTGGCCATCATGATAAACAGCATCATTTTCTTTTTCCAAAGAGTGTAGTTAGCTTTGTCAAAGGTAGGAATTTTGATGCTACTGATTTTCTGTGTATTCATTCTTCCAAGATCTTGAATCTGTTTTCTTTCATATTTTGCTCTGATACCACTTGTTAGATAATGAATCACACACAGAGGGGGGTGAATATGTTTTTTCTGATTTTAGGCTTTTCTTGAAAGTTAATGGTTGAACAAAGTAAATTAAATCTTGTATAGAAAAGTGTTCATGCAGAATCTAAACTTGCAGAAAATAAAGAACACAGATCTTCAAAACTCACTTAATTTTATATTAAAAATTAAGACTGTTTTGCTACAAAATTTCTAAGCTCTTTGATGTTAAAGAGCTCAGCTTCTTCTTGAGAGTTTTACAAGAAATTTGATATAAATTGTTACTTCTAACTAGAGGACCAGTGTTAACTTTATAACTCAGTTAACTGCTGGTTTACACAGTGGATAATAAACATGCTATTAGCTTTTCTAAACTGTCACTTGTCATTTCTATTTATAGAAAAGCAAATCTTCCATTTCTGGCTTAGCATATCTTTAGCATCTCGTGTTCACTTTAATCTTCCTCTGTCAGTTAATCTTTGCCATTGATCTTGCACATTCTTCAAGCTGCTTTTTGTAGACTTGTCAATCCAGCTGTTGGATTGTTTTTTGATTGTTTATCTTGGATATTGAACTGATCTGCAATTCTGTACTTTGACACTGTACCTCGAGATCTCCAGTTTAAATTAATAGAACACTTGACATCTCGATAAGTACATAGGCTTATCGAGATCTCTAGCACTCCATATTAAGTTTATCTTGTAGAGGTCTTCAGCTTATCGAGATCTCTAGCAACATTTTTGATACAATATTTGTTTCGGTAAATCAATAAAACTCGTATTTTTGATAACGGGAGCTTTTTATTAAACTATCACAATTATCACCTCGTAATACGTGTAACCAGGCGCTGAGACCAAGACCGCAGTACAAATTGTACTGATTTGGATAATTATCCCGAAAACCGATACCGTTTGGATCAGTTTTTATAAATAAACGTACCGTTTCATATCCAGAATGATCCAACGGGATACTAATTTTCCGTAATTATAAATAGCCTTTTCCCGTATTTTATTTCGTATCAAAATCATTTGCAGATAGTAATTATATAATTTTCCAGAGAAAAACCCTAATTTCATAAACTGTTCTAAGAATTAAACAACAAAACGAAGGCGTTACCGATCTCTGTTTTCAAAGCTTGAGTAACCAAAACGAAGGATTTGAGGAGTACTATCAGATTCCGAGCTTCGTTTTACTGCAGAAATCAAGGTTATTTTTCTATATTTTTATTTAATTTTGAATTATTTTTATTAAAAATATGAATTTTTGTTCGGATGATTGTTTGTATGATTTGATGATTGCATATTGTAGAGCTTGTTTTCCTGATGATTTTGATATATTATACGTCTGATTTGGAGTTCAATAACATGTTCAAATTTGAATTTGATTTTCGAATTTTAAAATTAGGGTTTATAACCCGTATGAATATTTTCAATTGAAATTTGGGGGTTTTTGATTTAGGGGTTATTAACTGTTGATTTATAGTGGGTTGTGTTCCTTATGAAATTTGCAATCGATTGGTATATAGCTCGTTAACAGAGGATGTCTGAATCGAAGGGAGTTGTGTTTTTAAAATTTCCGATGTTCGCCGGAAACCGGCGATGTTCTTGGCCAATTTCCGGCCAAGTTTGGGGTTATTGATGTATTTTGATTGCAGATATAGATTCCTGGTGATATGTAGTTTAATTCTGGAGCTTGTGGTGGTGTGACTGTACCTGGAACACCTTCTCTGGCGAGACAGGAATTTTTCGGCAAAGTTCGACGGTGAAATTTGCCAAATTGCATTTCAGTTCCTGAAGTTTTGAAAACGAAACAGTTAGGTCCCTGAGGTTTCCAGAATTTGCAAAAATTGGATTCCTGTTTTAAAAATGTTCAAAAACCATATTTCCTATTTATTTTTATTATAAAAATTCGTTTTTAATTTCTGAAAATTCTAAAAATTATTATTTTAATTCCAAAAATTATTTTTAATTTAAAAATAAATCTGAATTAATTAGTTAATTAATTTCAGTTAATTTTTAATTGATTAATTGGTCAATTAATTCGAAAATTAATTGATTAATTGATTTAATTAATTATTAATTGATTTTAATTAATTATTTAATTAGATTTAGTTATTTAAAAATAATTTAAAAATTCCAAAAAATAGTTTCGAGCTTTAAAATATTATTCTAAATTATTTTCAAGACTCGATAATTATTATAAAATTGTTTTGAAGCCAGAATTAGCCGATCGAACCCTGTTTAATATTCCGAAACTGATCCAACGACCCATTTTAATTCCGAAAAATATTTTAAAAATCATTTTAAATACCCGAGAGCCTATTTATGACCCGAGTCTCCTTTATAAATGATATATCATTGATTATGTGGTGTATTATGTGTTATATGTGACTTGTTGGTTGACTGTCAGTCTGTATATTCGATGTTTACTGGTTTATTGCGTAACTTTCAATCCGTTAATCGGATTTGAGTAAAACGAAGGGTAGATAGAATTATGTGTTGAATAGAATCGTATGAGTTGAATATTGATAGATGCTTATGATATGTGAGCAGAAGAGGCAAGACGTAGGAAATGAAAACAGGTAGTTGAGGAGTAAGACGGTTGGAATTGGATGCGAGTGTAGTATAATAAGCTAATACCAGGCAAGTGTTCTGAACTTTCTAAGCCATTGATTATTGCATACCCAAATACGAACCTCAAGTATACGATACTACTCCACAAATACATACAAACTAAATACCGAACACTGAATCGAATTACCTACATACTCAAACCATTGTATCCTATGCTTTGAAAGGCCAAATCCTTGAAACCTTGAAACACTGATTTCTTTGTTATCCAATTCTTTCATTACCCGACAGCTAAGCTTTGGAAATGTCATATTGATCCCCATGAAGATTGAAACCATTTCATTATTAAACGTTCAATGTTGTTAATGATTCTATTTATCGTTTATTATTGTTTATTCTGTTATTATGCTAGAATTGGATTGTTTTTATAAAATTGTGGACCAGATTCATGGTCAGACCAGATAATGGTCAAGTTAGGCCAATGTGTGCCTTGGATCCAGTAGTTAGAGCAATGTTGTGTGCTTTGCTCGGGGTTAGTGCGTGACTGATCAGCAGCCTAACCTTGGTTTTTAAAATGAAAATATAATATCCAATTCTAAATCATAATCCATTGTTCACCTGATGTCATAACCATATTCACCTGATGATCATTATTCTCGGTTTTGTCATTGTGACTTGCTGAGCTAGTTAGCTCATTTGTGCGATGTTGTTTATGTTCTTTCCAGTTAAAAAGGAACCAGTTGGTAACGAGGATCCCCAATCCAGCGCGAGAGCTAGGGGTTCAGGTTGATCCAGTTGAGCTAGTAGGCTTCTTTTGGGATAATTTAAGTTGTAAAAGTTTGTAATAATGTTTAATACTCAGTTTTGAGTTGGAATATTTGGGATTTGAACGTTTTATAATATAATAGTGTGTTTGACTTGTGTGTATACTTTAACCTGTTGCGGTCCGTGGTGATTGGTAAGTAGGGTCACTGCATATTATTATCATCTTTATTATTGTTATAAGCAGGTTATAAATAAGGTATGTGTGTGGACCCCAAACTTCTGACCCGGGTTTGGAGGGCACCACAGCTTTCATTGGAACCCATGGTGACGATGAGTTCAATTATGGGCTAATCATTATCATGGGATTCTAGGATTTAATTATGGATTTCAATAGTTAATTATTTTGATATCTTGGTGTGTGGTGATTGATTGATGTGGCGCCCTCCAAAACCGGGTCAGAAGTTTGGGGTCCACACACACACCTTAATTATAACCTGCTTATAACAATAATAAAGATAATAATAATATATGCAGTGACCCTACTTACCAACCACCACGGACCGTAACAGGTTAAAGTATGCACACAAGCCAAACACACTAATATATTATAAACCATTCAAATCCCAACTATTTCAAACTCAAACTGAGTATTAAACATTATTACAAACTTTTACAAACTTAAATTATCCCAAAAGAAGCCTACTAGCTCAGCTTTCTCAACCTGAACCCCTAGCTCTCGCGCTGGACTGGGGATCCTTGCTACCAACTGGTTCCTTTTTAACTGGAAAGAATATAAACAACATCGCACAAATGAGCTAACTAGCTCAGCAAGTCACAATGACAAAACTGAGAATAATGATCATCAGGTGAATATGATTATGATATCAAGTGAACAATGGATTATGATTTAGAATTGGATATTATACTTTTAATTTAAAAACCAAGGTTAGGCTGCTGATCAGTCACGCACTAACCCCGAGCAAGGCACACAGCATTGCTCTAACTACTAGATCCAAGGCACACATTGGCCTAACTTGACCATTATATGGTCTGACCACGAATCTGGTCCACAATTTTATAAAAACAATCCAATTCTAACATAATAACAGAATATGCAATAATAAATAATAACCGAAATTATTAACAACAATAAATGTTTAACAATGAAAGGGTTTCAATCCTTGTAAGGATCAATAAGGCAATTTAAAAGCTTGGATGCTGGGTAATGAAAGAATTGGATAACAAAGGAATCAACATTTCAGGGTTTCAAAGATTTGGTCTTTCAAAGCATAGGATACAATGATTGAATGTACAAGTAATTCTGTTCAGTGTTTGAGATTTTGTTTACATATATTTGTGGAGTAATATCGTATACTTGAGATTTGTGTTTAGGTATACAATAATCAATGGTCTAGAAATAATAAGGTTTATGGCTCAAGAACAATAACTGGAATCAGGGTTTAGGTTTCATTGCTTCAAAGCACTTGCAATATCAACAAGACTATCACGTATTACAATATTTCGAGAAAGTTCAGAATACTTGCCTGATATTAGCTTACTACACTGCACTCGCTTCCAATCACAACCGTCTTACTCCTTAACTCTATGTTTCCATTTTCTACGTCTTGCCTCTTCTGCTCACATATCATAAGCATCTATCAATAATTTACTCATGGAATTATATTCAACACATACTTCTATCTACCTTTCGTTTTACCCAAATCCGATTAACGGATTGAAAGTTATGCAATAATCAAGTAAACACCGAATATATAGACTGATAGTCAATTAACAAGTCACATATAGCACATAATACATCACGTAATCAATGATATATTATTTATAAAGAAGTCTCGTGTCATAAATAGGCTTTCTGGTATTTAAAATGATTTTTAAAACATTTTTCGGAATTAAAACGGGTCGTTGGATCAATTTCGGGTTAATAAACAGGGTTCGGTTGGCCAATTCTGGCTCCGAAATAATTTTAGAATAATTATCGAGCCTTGGAAATAATTTAGAATAATATTTTAAAGCTTAACACTATTTTTCAAAATTTTTAAATCATTTTTAAATAATTAAATCTAATTAAATAATTAATTAAAATCAATTAATAATTAATTAAATCAATTATTCAATTAATTTTCGAATTAATTGACCAATTAATCAATTAGAAATTAACTGAAATTAATTAACTAATTAATTTAGATTTATTTGTGAATTAAAAATAATTTTCAGAATTAAAATAATAATTTTTTAGAATTTTCAGAAATTAAAAACGAATTTTTATAATAAAAATAAATAAGGAATATGATTTTTAAACATTTTTAAAACAGAAATCCAATTTTTGCAAAGTCTGGAAACTATAGGGACCAAACTGCATCGTTTTCAAAACTATAGGTACTAAATTATAATTTTCCAGGGGGTCGCCGGAAAACAGTCGGGGATGGCCGGAGAACACGTTCCAGGGATGCTCAGGCCACCATCACCTCCAGATCACATCTACACAACACCAGGAACACAACCATGCAATCAATTCATCCTAACAATCCCTGAGTTGGCCGGAATTTGGCCGTGAAATTTTCCAGTTTCCGGCGAACATCGGAAAACTTCAAAACACAACTCCCTTCTCTACAGACCTCGTTGGTTCATGAAACTTATACGACTAGATTGCAAATTTCACAGAGAACACAACCCACTATAACACAACATCAATCTATCACAGAATAAGAAACCCCCAAATTTCAATTAAGAACATTCATACGGGTTATAAACCCTAATTTTAAAATTCGAAAATCAAACTCAAATTTGAACATGTTATTGAACTCCAAATCAGACGTATGACATATGAAAATCATCAGGAAAACAAGCTCTACAACATGCAATCATCAAATCATACAAACAATCATCCGAACAAAAATTCATATTTTTAATAAAATAAATTCGAAAATAAATAATTTTTTAGAAAAATAACCTTGATTTCTGCAGGTGTATGGATTACAGAATCTGGTAGAGCTCTTCAAGACCTTCAAATTGGTTACTCGAACTTTCCAAACCGAATTCAATAACACCTCAAAATGCTAGTTTGATTCTTAGAACAGTTTTAGGAAATTAGGGTTTTTCTCTGAAAATTATATAATTATCTGTCTGCAATTGATTTTGATACGAAATAAATTACGGTAAAAGGCTATTTATAATTACGGAAAATTAGTATCCCGTTGGATCATTCCGGATATAAAACGGTACGTTTATTTGTAAAAACTGATCCAAACGGTATCGGTTTTCGGGATAATTATCCAAATCAGTACAATTTGTACTGCGGTCTTGGTCTCAATGCCTGGTTACACGTATTACGAAGTGATAATTATGATAGTTTAATAAAAAGCTCCCGTTTATCGAAAATACGGGTTTTATTGATTTACCGAAACGAATATTGTATCAAAAATATTGCGCCGGGACCCGCGCAGGACAAACCGTACGCCGGATCGAAAAAGTCGAAACATGGAATATGCTCGGAATATTACAATTAGGTTAGGAAGGAGTTCTCGAAAGAGTTTCGGGTTCCAAAAACGTAACAGCGGTTGACGTCGGTTTGTTCCCGTTTTTATAAAATAGATTTTAATTACCCGGAAAAAGATTTTAGAAATTTCATATGATTCTTATAAATCCATAAACCAACATAAAAATAATTAGGGAGATATGACAATTATCTATATTTTATTTTGGACATATAAAAATGAAAATACTCAATTAATATTATTTTTTTGAATATTCAAGTACAGATAACACTTAACAATGAACTCACAGAATAGATACTGAACACACATAATAATTATATAATAGCAAAAATAATTACACGATATATCCCGGATATTACAATTGATGTCCTAGTATTGGTTGTGCTTATTCGTCTTATGTGCGTAGCTAACATATAAGATAGCGTGTTAATCTCTATTGAAGCGACAGTGAATATAGAGGTTTAGAACTTGCCATGCTAGCATAGGTTCATGTTTTTGTTATGCATGATTTGTAGGTAATTTTAACCATCTTACTTGTCCTATGTAATCACGATAGATAACTTGCGCATTAAACCGTTATATTTTCAATTCTTATAGACATATAAGGACTAAACATAATTGGTGTCTATTCAACCTCTATCTCTTTTGTGGATGCTTGGTAGTAGGGTACTCATGCAAGGAAAGTTGGTGTTTATCAGTTTCGTGTTATCTGATTAGTGTCATCACCATCACATGCTAAGGTTAAGTACGGAAAGGCTATTGAATGAAGTATTTAATGAAGTTAGAATCCCATGTTTGTCATATATAGTAATTCGACCTTAATTCTCTTAGTTAATGTTATTTAGTATAATCTCTTAGTTTAATAAAAACCCAATTTGTTATTTGTCTTAGCATTGAGCGATAACCATACATTGTTGCATAGGTGCATAAATTGAACTTAACCTTAACCAGTCTCTGTGGGAACGAATCTGATTTATATCTTATACTACTTGCGAACGCGTATACTTGCGTGAATATTAGCGCGTGTTTTCGCCTTAACAAGTTTTTGGCGCCGCTGCCGGGGACGGTGTTAATTTTTAGTTTATGTGCTTGTCGCCAGTGGTCGTTAAAGTTCAGTGACTCAGATTATTTTACTCTCACAGTTTATTTGTTTGTGTTTCAGGTACTCATTACAATGGGAGATCCAGCAGCACGAACGAAAGTCTTGATGGATTTTTCTCAACCCAAGATCAATGATATTCAATCTAGCATTGTCCGGCCAGCTATCATAGCTAATACCTTTGAGATCAAGCCTGGCATAATTCAATGGGTACAGAATTCAATCCAGTTTGAGGGTTCTCCAACTGAAAATCCCAGTATGCACATTAGGGATTTTATTGAGATCTGTGACACCTTCAAGTTCAACGGTGTTTCTGAAGATGCTGTGAAGCTGAGACTGTTCTCATTCTCTCTGAGGGACAAGGCTAAGAGCTTGTTACACTCTCTACCAGCTAGTTCGATTACTACTTGGGAAGATCTTGCTCAGAAGTTTTTTACTAAATTCTTCCCTATGGCGAAGACAGCTACAATCAGGAATGCTCTTACTCAATTTGCGCAGCAATCGGGAGAATCTTTATATGAAGCTTGGGAGCGCTATAAGGAGATGCTTAGGAAGTGTCCTCATCATGGAATGCCTGATTGGATGATCATCAATTGTTTTTACAATGGGTTGGGAGCACAGTCCAGACCCATGCTCAATGCAGCAGCAGGCGGAGCATTATGGGCAAAGAGCTATGAGGAAGCTTATGATCTAATTGAACTGATGGCTGCTAATGAATATCAGTATCCAACCCAGAGATGTCCACAGGGAAAGGTAGCAGGAGTTCTTGAAGTGGATACAGCTACGGCTATCACTGCTCAACTAAAGGCGTTGTCTATGAAGATCGATTCTCTGGCTAACTATGGTGTTAAGCAGATAACCAGTGTTTGTGAGCTATGTGCAGGTTCGCATGCAACGGAGCAATGCGCTATATCTAGTGACTCAGCTCAGTTTATGAGCAACTTTCAGAGATCGCAGCAACCAGTTCCAGACACTTATCATCCTGACAACTGGAATCATCCTAACTTCAGCTAGAGCAACAATCAGAATGCGATGCAACAGCCGTTCCAGCAGTTTGGAGCAAAACAATTCAACCCTCCTGGTTTTCAGCAATAATTTGCACCAAGACAACAAATCCAACTTCAACAACAAACTCATGACATTGTCAAGTGACTCAATCAATATCAATTGCAAGCTGCTATCCAGGGAGACTTTCTCCTTTTCAGGGTCAGAATACTCAGCCGGATCTTTAGGAGCATAATGTGCTGGTATGACCATGTCTTTATCTGTAGATTCCTCAACTCTTACCATAGGAATGAAGGGTCCATTATTGAGGATCTGAATGTGGAGTGGATTGGCCATCCTAATAAACAGCATCATTTTCTTTTTCCAAAGAGTGTAGTTAGCTTTGTCAAAGGTAGGAATTTTGATGCTACTGATTTTCTCTATATTCATTATTCCAAGATCTTGAATCTATTTTCTTTCATATTTTGCTCTGATACCACTTGTTAGATAATGAATCACACACAGAGGGGGGGGTGAATATGTTTTTTCTGATTTTAGGCTTTTCTTGAAAGTTAATGGTTGAACAAAGTAAATTAAATCTTGTATAGAAAAGTGTTCATACAGAATCTAAACTTGCAGAAAATAAAGAACACAGATCTTCAAAACTCACTTAATTTTATATTAAAAATTAAGACTGTTTTGCTACAAAATTTCTAAGCTCTTTGACGTTAAAGAGCTCAGCTTCTTCTTGAGAGTGTTACAAGAAATTTGATATAAATTATTACTTCTAACTAGAGGACCAGTGTTAACTTTATAACTCAGTTAACTGCTGGTTTACACAGTGGATAATAAACATGCTATTAGCTTTTCTAAACTGTCACTTGTCATTTCTATTTATAGAAAAGCAAATCTTCCATTTTTGGCTTATCATATCTTTAGTATCCCGTGTTCACTTTAATCTTCCTCTGTCAGTTAATCTTTGCCATTGATCTTGCACACTCTTCAAGCTGCTTTTTGTAGACTTGTCAATCCAGCTGTTGGATTATTTTTTGATTGTTTATCTTGGATATTGAACTAATATGCAATTTTGTACTTTGAGACTGTACCTCGAGATCTCCAGTTTAAATTAATAGAACACTTGACATCTCGATAAGTACATAGGCTTATCGAGATCTCTAGCACTCCATATTAAGTTTGTCTTGTAGAGGTCTTCAGCTTGTCGAGATCTCTAGTCTTCACATCTTCACTTTGACTTATCGATAACTCAGAGTTCTCTACTGAATGTAGACTTGTCGATAACTCTAAGTTTTCTAGTGAAGGAATGACTTGTCGATATCTCCAATCTTCATTTCTTCAATTTTGCTTGTCGATATCTTCATGAGTTCTCTAGTAGCTTTCTTGACTTCTCCACTCTGAATTCATTCATTTCTTCTATCCCGGTGGATATTGCTCATCCGTCGAGTAGTGATTGTATCCCGACGGATGTGCCTAACAACAGTCATCCGTCGGCTAGCCAAACTACTATCTCGATGGATGTTCCTCATCCGTCGGTACTCTCTGCAACTTGAATGACTTCTCGATAAGCCATTCTGGAGTTCTCGAATGACTTCTCTATAACATTAAATCTTTGACTTGTAGAGATCTTGACTTAGAGTATTTTTCTCCAAATATATTTATTCAACTCCAAGCTTCTTCAAAATTCTTCTAAGGCATAATCTTCTTCCAGATAGAATCCTTAGGCTTGATGCTGTTTTAGGAAAAAGACTCTAGTCTGCTCCTTTGCATTTTTACAGACTTTAAGTGTTACAAGTACAAAATACAAATTTAGATAACAATACAACTTACTTAGGGTTGACAAATTATCTTAGTCTTGTAAAGTACAGTGAAAGGATATCTTCGATATATTATTTATTTTGGTATTTGTATGATTAAACATAAAATTAAAAACACGTAGATCCTCTCCTTTAGGACATGAATTTAATTGATCCAAATTAAAGTCAAAAAGTCAAACTAGCAAAATCATGTCTTTTAAATAGATAAAAGAGATATTCCATTCTTGCAAATTATCAAAACTATATCTTTATGGAATATATCTCTAAGGCAATATGATCAAAGAAGAAACATCAAGATATGATATTTCTTATATATGTGTTGGAATAGGAATATGGGCAACAAGCTCGAATAAAGAATATATCAGAAATATTCTTTAGAAGTCTCGTGCTATATCAAAAATATTTAAACTCTTCGCTCCAAAATATATCTCTACATATAATAAAAAGAGTTTTTATTCAAAGATTATTAATATTCATGATTAGAATATTAATATCCAGTTCTGCAACTCAATTATGTATACTTACAGTATTTTTCTCCCGTTTCGTAAAATCAGCATTTCTCGGAGAAAATTATTCACAAAATACTCAAGCACATTTCCTATCACCCAAATATATCACATATATTAGGAAATATATTTTAATTATTTATACAAGTCAAAACTTTGTTCAAAAGATTCATCTCCTTTAATTCAAGACCAATGGTATTTTTACTCGGAAGAAAGGCTGACAAAATAGTTCCAATTTTAGATAAAATACTTCCATATGCTATAATGACTTGAAATTTGGTATGGATCATTTAAATGGTATTTTCTAAGTATGATAAAAATTTCGTAACTTTCAGAGATTTTTTGTTCGGGCACAAAAATCGAGACAGTTGGTCCCACAGTTGACCAAGTTTGACCTAGCTACCATTGACTAAAGTTGACCAAAACTTTCAGTACATCATTTTATATTATATAAGTAATTATCATATTTTTATGGTATTTATTTAAGAGTTTTTGGGGTGGTCATAATTAATGGTGCTTCATCCTTAATTAAAGTAATTAAGGAATGATTAAAAGAAAAGAAAAATATATATTTAATATATATATATATATATATATATATATATATATCAGCTGAGATTTGAATGAGTACTAGCTTGTGTTTCATTCCCACTTGCAAAGAAACACAACCTACTTGTCATGTCATCAATCCATGTGATACACTCCATCCACCATCCATTCCTTCTCAAATCTTCACCATTCATTCCACCCAACTAAATAAACCCCCACCCCAAACCATTTTCAATAAGCTAAAGATCCAAATATTTGCTGGGATTTTTTCAAGTGCCTCTCTTCATCTCTTTCAAATTCTATACACACACTTCTTCTCAAAAACCTTCTCTCTCTTCTATATATTTACATATATACAAGGTTTTTGAAACCCAAGCTTAGCTTCACCCAACCAAGCTTTATCCCACCAAGTGAGCTCATCCGCTACCACTTCCCGGCCACCCGAAGGGCTGCCCAAGTTCGGCCAATAGCCAAAATCCGGCCAAACCTCCAACGAATTTTTCCGGCGAACTTTTCCGACCGTTTGTCAAAAGTGGTTAGTTTTAGCTTCTTATTTGAGTTCTTTGTATTTAGGCTTTGTACTTAACTTCTCTACTTCATCTTAAGCTCTAATACAAGCTCTCTTATAAAGGAAGTTCTCAGGGAGAACTTAGATTCGAACTCGGAATTCGAATAAGTACTTGATCTTCGTAAAAAATCATTACAACGAGAAGATCTAAAAAGAAAAGTACTTTATCTCCAAGGGGAGATTATATTTGACACAAGTACGAGTTAGCCAATTATTTCTTGCACTTTAATTGGATCTTGGCTAACATTCATTCGTGCTCATAAAATAATTACGAAGTAAAAGTATAATCCCTTCTATCATCTCTAGTGTTCCGGGGGATTATTACTTGTCTCATATAAACACTTCGTAATTTGTCAAATCTTAAAACGGATCGTACGAGTTAGACAATTACTTAACACTCTTTAACTGGATCTTGTCTAACTAATAACGTACATATAAAATATTATGAAGTAAAAGTGTAATCCCTTCTATCACCTTTAGTGTTCCGGGGGATTATAGCTTGTTCCATATAAACTACTTCATAATCACCCCTTAAAATTAAGGACGAATCAAATCTACGAGTTAGCCAATTAATTTATGCTATTTAATTGGATCTTGGCTAACACATATCGTGTATATAAATAATTATGAGTCAGGTCTTATAATCCCCTTCTAACATCTTTAGTGTTCCGTGGGGTTATACTACGATATCTATAAAATACTCGTAATTACTCATCCAAACTTCGAAAGCACAATCTTAACCCAATTACTTGTACTTATTTAATTGGATCTTGGCTAAGACTCATAAAGCTTATAAACGTGCTTGAAGTTAAAAGAGTATACTTTGACCGTATAATCGTCAATATACAAGTATACCTTAAAACCTTAAGTTAATATACTTAAAGATAAAATTACAACTCTGAGGTTGTAATTAAAGTATTCTTCAATCCATAAATACTTAATCGAAAGAAGAAGAATACTAAAGAAGTCATAAGCCATAAGTGCTTAATATAAAAAGGGACTTCTCATATTACTCCACAACTTTATTAAATCTATAAAGGAGTAATTATAAATATACTTGACCATCTTGTTGTATTTTAAGTCAAGTATAACTAATTAGTTTTAATATTCTTATTTGGATATTATACTACTTGTGGGCTAGTACAGTAACATACTAGTTCAAAACAAATATTTTCCTACTTGTTTTGTTTCGTGGATTGTCTTGTTAGTTTTGTAGTGAGGTGAAGTGACGTGAGTTGATTCTCGTTCTAAGACCCAAGTCCTAGACGTACTAACGGGGAGTTAGTAGTCTTCGCACCGTGAAGAAGAGGAAAGACCCAAGACCGGATCACTAAGATCCAAGACCGGCAAAAGCTAAGGAAGCCAAGTCCACACAAAGGCTCTACAACAACTTTGAAGAAATAGCGGGGAGTTATTGTCTAAGATAAGTTGTGTAGGTAATATATTTATTTTGAGGTGGTGACCTTTGTGTTACGCACCAAGATAAATACTTGTAAAGGGTGTAAAGGCTTCTCCGCCTATTAAAGGAGCGAGTTTATTATAAGGTAAAATCCCGAGTCCGGGAGAGGAGCTCAGGGACTGGAGTAGGGGTGAGCGAATCTATTAGAGGTTGTGCCATCGCGAACCAGGATAAAATCACCGTATGGTATTTTCTTTCCTTGCACTTTATCTTCCGCACATATAAACTGCATAACCACTCGGTAAAGTTTTAAAAAGGGATAAAATATTTTTAAAACGCCACAACAATTTTTAAATTGGTAATTAAGCTATTCAACCCCCCTTCTAGCTTAAAATAGCCCTCAGACGGGACCTTACAATTGGTATCAGAGCAGTGCTTTTTAACGTGTTTGTTAAGTGATTTGCAGATTTACAGGCACAACAAAAAGTGATCCGGAATGGCGTATATTAATCCCGTTGGATGTGGTGAAGGTCTATATAGCTCACGACCTCCTCAATTTGACGGCACCAACTTTGTAACATGGAAAACAAGGTTTCGCATTTATGCTAGATCTCAAGGAGTCAAAGTTTGGATGGCTATCGAAGACGGTGTTCACATTCCTACCAAAACTATCGATGACACCATCGTTGAAAAGAAGGTTAATGAATACAACTTAGAGGAAGAAGACACAATGAATATAGCCGCAAAGGCGGAAATGGTTCTCACAAGTGCACTTGCAGAAAGAGAATATAAAAGAGTAAATAATTGCAAGTCGGCACAAGAAATGTGGAACAAATTAGTGGTAACCTATGAAGGAACCACTGATATAAAAGATTCTCGGATGGATACATTGATCCAAGAATATGAGAACTTTAAACTCCAAGAAGGAGAAAATATCATCGATATGGAAACAAGATTTACTCGTATAATCGATGAGTTATCTCAACTTGGAAAGAATTATACTCAAAATGAAAAGAATAGAAGAGTGCTCAAATCTCTACCTCCTACTTGGAAGGTTAAAGTCACTACTATAAAAGAGATGCACAACTTAAATGAGTATAAGATTGATAACCTATTCGGAAATCTTCGTGCTTACGAAGAAGATAATGTTCCGAAAAAGGTTGCTCCAAAGATGGAGGATAAAAAGAAAAATATGGCTCTAAAGGCCATATTAATTGATGAAGATGAAAATGATGAAGAGTTAAACGAGGAACTCTAAAATCTCGATGAGAGTGAAATTGCTCTACTCACGAGACAACTTTGTCGTGTGCTTCAAAGAAAAGCTCAAAGATACGGAAAGGGCTTCCTAAAATCAAATAATCAACAAAGAGTTTTTAACTTAAATGGAAGGCCAAATTACTTTCAAAATTATTCTTCCAATTATAAGAGTAATTATCCGTCAACGAGCTACAATAAAGGCAAAGGCAATCAAAATATAAATACCTATAGCAATGTCAATGCCTCTACAAACCATCCGGTTTACACTCCTCCAAAACCCAAAGAATCATCTCCGGAGGAAACACAAGATGTGTGTTTCGAGTGTAAACAACTAGGTCATTATAAAAGAGAATGTCCTAAACTTTCAAAGGGAAAAAGTCTCGTGGCCGAAAATGGTTGGGATCTAAGTGAAGATGAAGAAGCTCCGGAAGCTAGTGAAGAAGTGGTCAATCTATGCTTGATGGCTCTCGGAGATGAAACCACCTCAACGGAAATCTCCTCTTCAAATCAAGAGGTAACATCTAATTATGTCTCAATTAAATCTTTATTAGATGAATCTAATTTATCTCTCGTAGATATGAATAAGCATGATTTAATTGAACTTGTAGTAAATTAAAGAATAAATATAAAGATGTTGAACAAAGGTTTCATTTGTTATGATCCGAGAAGATGAAAATTGAGGAAATTCATCATACTCAAAATAAAGAATATACTCGGATGATGGACTCAAAAGTCCAAGATGAGAATGAGATTACATCTCTAAAAGATCAAAACCATCTCATCAAGATTGAGGTAAATAAACTTCAAGAAAACATACTCAATCTTGAAACGGAGAATATATCATTAATTCTCAAAGACGAAGAGATGGAACGTAAAAAGATACAATTGAATGATAATATTTGTAAACTTCACGTTGATCTATTGAACTTAAAGATTCTAAATGAATCAAATGTTCAAGATATAGAAACATCTTATAAAAACAATCTTGATAAAGAAAAAGAGCTATTAGAAACCAATGAGCTTAAAAATGAAGCTCTAAGGTTAAAAGAAGAAAATTATAAACTCATAGCTCAAGTTAAGGATCAAGAAAGAATCCTTAACAACAAGATTGATGCCTTAAAGAAAGAAAATGAAAATCTTGAAAAAGTCATTCAAAGATTTACAAAAGGCAATAAGATGTTGGATCAAATGGTGCATACAAGAACCTCATATAATCATGAAGGTTTGGGATATAATAAGAATTCTCCTCCTAAAGAAAATACTCGGAGATTTGTATCACCAATAAAGACTTCACCCGAATCACCATCTTATAAATGTTCTTATTTCAATAAAATGGGACATTCCATTCAATATTACAAATTCAAAAATGGTGAAATTAAGGGGAAGCATGTTTGGATTCGCAAGGAATCATACAAGAAAGATGATAAACGTGTGCCTCACAAAAATATGGAATATAAAAATCCAAGGCAACTATGGTCTCATCAACCAACTATGTTTCAAAATAGAAACACACAATATCATGTAAATGGTAATGTATTTAGAAGGCAACAACCTCTTAGTAGAAATGCTTATGCTAATTACCATGCTAATAATAGATATAATGTTTATCATGCTCCATCAAGATTTCATGATAGCTCTAGGTATTATCTACCTCAAACTAGGCCTTATGCATCTAGAAATACTTACATGCCTAATGATAATTATACCATGCCTAGATTCTTTCATAAATCAAATGTTATATATGATGTACTAACCCCAGGACCCTCAAGACAAAGGGGTACCTATAAATTTAACTAATCATGTATGTAGGTCTGTCTTGCCGCAAAACAAGACATATGGTACCTTGATAGTGGATGTTCAAGACATATGACTGGTAATAAGTCACTCTTGAACAACATTAAAAAGGTTACCGCGGGGAGCGTAACATTTGGTGATAGTAGTAAAGGAAACATTGTCGGCATCGGAGATATCGGAAATGGGAAAGTTAAAATTTCTGACGTTCAATTGGTCAACGGGTTAAGGTACAATCTTCTCTCCATCAGTCAACTATGCGACAATGACTACACGGTAATTTTCTACACTACTCATTGTTCTATATTAGATAAATTTGGAAAGTTGGTTCTCACTTGCCCTAGAAATAAAAATGTGTATACATGTGACATGAGCAAGCAAGTAAACGTATGCCTAATCACTATAAATGATGATCCATGGCTATGGCATCGAAGATTAGGACATGCCAACATGAAGTTGATTAAGCATATATCAACTAAAGACCATGTCCGAGGTATACCAAAACTAAACTATCATAAAGATTATACTTGTGAAGCTTGTGAAGTTGGTAAACAAATTCGAGCTTCTCACAAAACAAAGTTTATGGTATCTACCTCGAGACCTCTCGAGCTACTACATATGGATCTTATTGGTCCGGTTCCAATACAAAGTCTCGGAGGTTGCTCATATACGTTGGTAGTTGTGGATGATTATTCACCACATAGACTGAATTTCTCAAAGCCAAAAGTGATGCTTTTGAGTCCTTCTCATCCTTATGTAAAAGGATTCAAAATCAACAAAATAAAACCATAGTCTATATAAGGACTGATCATGGTAAAGAATTTGAGAATTCAAGTTTCACCAACTTTTGTGATGAACATGGCATCACACATAATTTTTCCGCTTCATACACTCCTCAATCCAACGGAGTAGTTGAATGGAAAAATAGAACACTCCAAGAAATGGCTAGCACAATGCTAAATGAATATCGTCGACCTAAATATTTTTGGGCCGAGGCTATGTCAACCGCTTTCCATATTCTTAATCGGGTTTTGCTACGACCTATAAAATAAAAGACTCCTTATGAGTTATATTTTGGCAAAACTCCGAAACTAAGCTACTTTTGAGTATTCGGAAGCAAGTGCTTCATATTAAATTCAAAAGAGTACCTTACTAAGTTTGATCATAAATCAAACGAAGGTATATTTCTTGGATACTCGAACAATAGTAAAGCTTATCGAGTGTTTAACCTTAAATCGCTTGTGGTGGAAGAATCTATGAATGTCGCTTTTGATAAAAGTAAACCATCAGCGAAATATAAAGATCTTGTTGATCAAGAAAATGTTGAACAAGATGATATTGAAAAGGTTATTTGACAATTCGAAAATATGGATCTCGGGACTCCCGTACATAAAAATCCATTAGAATTGGACGAAAAGGAAGATGAACTTCCTCAAGCAATTTCCACTATAAAAAGTCATCCATTAGATAATGTACTTGGAGACTTAAGGAAGGGAGTTCAAACGCGGTCACAAGTTCAAAACGTTGTGAATCATCTTAGTTTTCTATCTCAAATAGAACCTAAGACCGTAAAAGAGACTTTATTAGACGAGGATTGGATTTCTGCTATGCAAGATGAATTGCTCCAATTTACTCGTAGTAAAGTATGGGAACTTGTCCCTAAGCCTCATGATACTTCCATTATTGACACAAAATGGGTATTTCGAAATAAATTAGACGAGAATGGAACGGTAGTTCAAAATAAAGCAAGGTTAGTTGCATAAGGATATACCCAAATGGAAGGTATAGACTTTGATGAAACATATGCACCTGTAGCAAGAATTGAATCAATTCGAATGCTATTGGCATATGCTTGTCGTAAAAATTTCAAAGTCTATCAAATGGATGTGAAATCTGCATCCTTGAACGGGATTTTGGAAGAGGAAGTATATGTGAAACAACCTCCCGGGTTTGAAGATGCAACACATCCCGATTATGTCTATAAACTATATAAAGCTCTATATGGCTTAAAACAAGCCCCAAGAGCATGGTACGAAAGGTTGAGCAGGTTTCTACTAGACAATAAATTTAAGATGGGAACGGCCGATAAAACCATATTTACGAGGCAAGAAAAAGATGATATATTGCTCGTACAAATATACGTATATGACATCATCTTTGGGTCAACAAATGATGCAATATGTAAAGAATTCTCTGATAACATGAGTAAAGAATTCGAGATGAGTATGATGGGAGAATTAAACTTCTTTTTAGGATTGCAAATAAGGCAATTCGATGAAGGCATCTATATCTCTCAATCCAAGTATTGTAAAGAGATGTTGAAAAAGTTCGAAATGGATATTGCCAAACCCATCTCTACTCCCATGTCTACATCCGATAAATTAACGGAAGACCCAAAAGGAATTCCTGTAGACACAAAGAAATATCGAGAAATGATCGGTAGCTTGCTCTATATAACTGCAAGTCATCCCGATATTCAATATAGTGTTTGTAAGTGTGCTAGGTTTCAAGTAGCACCTAAAGAATCTCATTTATCCGTGGTAAAAAGGATATTGAGATATCTTAAAGGAACCACCGATGTTGGTCTTTGGTATCCAAAAGGAATACCATTTGACTTAGTATATTTTTCTGATTCGGACTATGCCGGGCATTTAGTCGACAGAAAAAGTATTAGTGATACTTGTCAGTTTCTCGGTGGATGTTTAGTCTCGTGGTTTTCGAAGAAACAAAATTCTGTATCCATCTCAATAACCGAGGTTGAGTATATAGTAGCTGCAAAGTGTTGTGCTCAAATACTGTGGATGAAGCAAACACTAGCTGACTATAATATAAAATTTGATGTGATCTCAATCTTATGTGATAATACGAGTGCTATTGATCTTAGAAAGAATCCAGTATTACACTCTAGATCTAAACATATAGATGTGAGACATCATTTTTTACGTGATCATGTCAATAAAGGCGATATAAAAATGACTCATATTGATACAAAGATCAATCTCGCTGACATATTCACAAAACCATTAAATTTTAAGAGATTCACTAAACTCCGCTTGGATTTAGGAATGTTGGAATTTATGAAATAATGGTTTATATAAAGAACAGTTGAGAATTATAAAGAAGTCTCAACGATAAGGATATTCTCCCGATCAAGTTATTAAGTTTATCTGAAACTCAGATTTGTCAATTAAGAAATTTTTTGATCGGGTTAAGATAACTTAAATAGCCCAGATTAACCGGGAAAATAAACTTATTCGAGTGAATATTTATTATTCCATGAGATTCATAAATATTTAGAAGTCTTTCTTATACTTACTAATAATTATTTCCTAGTTAATTATATATATATATATTGGTCTTAAATATATGATCTAATTGATTCTATAAATATATGTTATTTAAGTACATATATATATTTATCTCTCTTTAATATTTATATATTTAAAAATTATCAAAAATTTTAAAGGATAAATATAATCCAGATATATTTACAATTATCTCTTAATTATCCAGCCCAAAATTAAAAATTAACCATGCCCATTTATTTTTTTAACTATTTAAATCCAACCCAATTTGGATTTAAGCAAAATTTTTATTTAAGCCCAAATGCTGATTGCATTTTTAAATCCCAACCATCCATATTTTACCCTAACAAATCGTGTGTGTTCATTTCCTAAAATATAAAAACGTACACTGTTGGAACAGTGCACGCTCTTGTCTAACCCTAATCTCTGAGTCTCTCTCTTTCGCCTCTTCTCTCCGCCTCTCATCCGAAGAACCCTAATTCAGTTTCTTCGTTCTTCAATCTTCAATTCTTGATGAAACTCATCAGATACTATACTTATAATACAATAATCGTAGTTAAGAGTATACGATTAATAAATCGTGGATTGGTTGGTGAAATCAAATCGATTTTCGATGATAAAAATTGACGATTTATACTTAAATCGAACGAGAATCATCAAATCGGACAGTTTATATATATATACTCAATTATTTTTTATTTGAGTAATTGATTCAGCAAAAACCTAACTCGATTTCAAGTTGTGTGACAGGAGAAGTCTGGTTATTGCGATACAACGGCTGCATGTGAGAAAAATGGATGAATCAGAAGTTGACTCAGTCCGCGACTGAGTCAACCAGGTAAGTCCTACTAGTCAGGCCAGACTGTAGGCTCGGGTGAGGTTTTCTTGGTTATCTCAGTCTCAATTTATTGAATCTGTGGTTGAGGTCATTCGACTGAAATTGAGTCGAACGTAAGTTGATTAAATCGTATCTAATGTTTAATATGAATAATATGTGATGTCTTTGATGCCAGTATGATTTGATATTATTCTGTGTTTTCTCGAATTAAAAGTATTAAGTTTCGGAATATTGCAAAATCATATGATTGATATGGAATTTGTGACTGTTTATAAGTTCAGTTTGAAAACCTTCTCTTTAAATTCCATTAATCTATATTGTTTAAGTCTCTGAAAATCTGTGTTGAATTGATTTAATAACTCAATTCTGCTTGTCTTTATAACATGAACCCTGGATAAGAATTATGATTGATGCTTTGATTTATATTAATGTTAATGGTCAAATTAGAATTGATAAGTGTATTAAAAACTCAGTTGATTTGAATTCGACTGTATTTTTGTTGCTATGGTGAATTGAAATAAGATTCATGAATATTGTATGCTTGACAGTCAAATTCTTGGTTTGTTTATATATATTGGTACCTTGTTCTAACTAATGGTGTGTACTTATAAATATATAACTAGATTTTTAACTATGAGATTTGATCTGCTTAACAAACTGAGAATTGCTAAAATGACTTGTTTGAACTCTAGTTGTTAAGCACTGAGAAGCTATTTAGATATGATGGTTAATCAATCAGAGCCTGATTTAATTGATATTTTTGTGAAGTCTGTGTTTGGTAACCTGTTGGAAAGTTGGTGTTAAACCTATACTAAATCATAATCTGTTGGTTTAATCAAACTTATTATGGATTAACTGTTTTAATAGAGTAAAAGAATCGTATACAGTTTAAGGTAAACTTTGGAAAAATCTTAGTTATAAATGTTGAATGAAGTTTATGTATTAAGACTCTGTCATGCTTCTCTATGCTAAATGTATGAATAGTTATGTGTCAATAACTCTGCAAAATGTAACTTGTCTAAATAATCCAGAGTATGGATGTGTGATAAACTTGTATTTATGCTACTAATTTGATTACTTGTAAAATCTGAGATGTTCAATAAAGATATATCATGTCTGTCAAATCAGTTTAGCTATCACCTCTATGAGCTACTTTCTACTGTGTATATCTGTGTTCATTCAGTCATTTCTAAGTGCTATGAAATCCTGTGATAAAATAAATGCAATATCATCAAAAACTCTGTGTTGTTTGGACTATTTGTTTATTGCTACTTACATGCTAAATTATAATTATCTGAGATCATACTAGTTAATAGTATTCCATCTCTAAGATTATTGAAAGGTTAAGTCTGCTTAATTGTGTGATCAAATGAATGTGCAAAATGTCCTGATTGCAGTCTTAAGCTGAATACATTGAATCTGGATAAGAAATGTCTTGTGTACTGAGTATGTGCATCATGGTTGATTGAATATATATAATCTGTGGACTTATAGTGCAACCCTATTTAATATTCTGTGTTTGTTTGTGCTTAAGCAGTTATAAGAAATCAGATAAGGTATATTATAGACTGGTTTGTGTAATAATAAAAAAAATTAATACACTCACACACCAGCCCTCACAGTAAGACCTGGCAGGGGAGCCTTAAGCATCCCTGTATCTGGATCACTGCTGTGATTAATGGCCACTTAGAACAATTAGGTGACTTTTTATAACTTATTGCATTTAAAATATAATATCTGTTGAAAATGATCTGAGTGTTTCATTGCCTTGAATGCTATGTGAATTAAATGAAAACTGATTGTATATGCTCTGTTATGTATTTAATGTGCATGACATTCCTTTGGTTGCATCTCATTAATAACATAATTTCTTGAGAAATAAATGTAACAGATCTTATTTGCATTAAAAAATTCAGTTCTTCTAACAGATTCACTTCACACACAGCTCATCCTTAAATGCTTCTGCAGTACAAGTACAGTTCCTGTGTAGTAGAGTAAGCTAGGATGTCAACTTTATGTCTCACAGTTTCCAAAATATGTACTTATGTACTGTGTTGTTTTCTAAAGTAGACACAAAGACAAAATTTTAATACATATTCTATTTGCTTGCTGGAATAATTTATGAATCTGTGTCAATGTGCTGCATTATATCATTCTCTCATATGCATTATCCTAGTACCTACTTGGATTTTTATATAACACAGCCATGCATGCATTAAATGTGTTTTACTGTTCATGAACAGTATTTTTTAAAAAAAAGCCATCATTCTTTGGACCCATGCTCTTGCTCGAGCTTATACACAATCACCCTTGAAACTCCCTCAACAGCGAAAATTGAATCTGAGATTTCATTCTAGACCTCATCGTTACTAGAATCCATTTCTATACCGCAACCTTCTTCGTATAGTAATACTACTTTTTATCGATAAGAAGGAATAAATATATCATAGGTAAATGTTCGGCTTAGTTGGTCTATCATTAATAACTTATACATCACCAAGACCCGATTAGTTGTACTCAATGTCAACATCAATTACTCGCAGAATCATTGCTGCATTATTATGGTCCACCGCTGACCTACTGTAGTCATTCATTTTCCTTGGAATCTTAATAGCTAATCATACGGAGTCCATACCTGCGGTATCAAAATCTTCTAAGGAGGTAGCATAATCACCATTTGTGATCTATGAAGAACACTCCTGATCCTGACGTACATACATGACATGAAGCAGATAAAATTGCAGAAGAGTTTCAATGAAAGCAACGATAGCAGGCTAATACCATTATTAACCATATGTCTTTATTAGGAGACATGAAGCTCAAAGGTTCATTTAGTCCTTTCGTAACATGGTTCTGGCTTATCTCAAGATAGGACCTTCTAAGATAGGTAGCCCGCTCACAGCTCTACATGAATTAGATCTTTACCAAATCATTATTATGGTTGAGTATCGCACAATCATCAGAAGGAATGTCAATCTTTCACACCATAATACAACCTTCATGGCTTTAACCATCATTACTGTATTCCTCTGGCACGAGCGCCAATAATTGCTCTCTTACAGTTGGAGTGTCGACCACCTCATTAGCCTTTCCTGATAGTAATAGTTCCTTATAATCAATGTCTTTTGAACGATCTCCAACTAAATTTTCTACCCCATTTCCAATCACTGCTTGTGTAAAGATGTTTTTTAAAATCTGGTGAGTAAAAAAAAATCACCATTTTTCCATAAGTTATTTTCTCGGTCTTTAGAGGTTAACATTGTCACGACTGACTTTCGATCATACTTAGGACGTCTCTTATCTTGGGTCCTTCTTGTTTTCACCAATCTCGACCTTCATTGGGTCGATCCATACTTTCTTATGGTTCATCACGTGCCCACCTGGCATTATTATAATTACGTCATATTTCCTTTATCAAATTTTCTATTCTTCAGAACTTTGAATATTACCTTTCTCCTTGTAAGACCTATAAGGTTATCCTTGAATCCTTCATCATGTACACCCTAGGTACAGGGCATATCAAGATACCATTTACTAATACTAGAACCATTATCTATATAGTTCTGAAAACTTTCTCCACTGATCTTTAAAGGTTGTCATTGCCTTAGTCCTTCATTCCATACTACCCAAACTCATAATGTCCCTATTAAGGGTAAAATGCCAATCTTTATGCATTCCCCCCATGGTTCATCTCAAGTTATCGAGGTTCTATCCTTAATTCCACTTTTAAAAGGTACTTGCATCATTCCATAGATAAATCAAGTCATATATCCCTGATAAGGGTATCTTATTCAATCATTACCACCTCGATAGTCTATGCCTAATTTCATAATAACATCCTTATTCAAAATGAGGTCAATCCATATGGCCTCCAAAAGATAACACGGTTATCCACTTTTCTTGCTCGATTTGGTAATGATAGCAGGGACGTTCTGGAAGATATTGGTCGTGTTCAACGTGAACTTTTTAGTTCTAATTACTTATTTACCTCTGTTATTTATCTTAATAGTCATCTGAATATTAGGATATCTTTTGTACCTGGTGTCTCCTTTTGGGTATCCAGTCACTGGTGTTACATACACCTCATATTCTTGAAGGTCACTTCCTTCATCCAATTTCCTAATTTCTTGCTTTTCTGTCTCCTCGGTCCATCCGTGTTTTCTTATTATCCCATCGATCTATCTTGAAGTGTCTTTGAATACTCCCAACTTAAAGGGGATAAAGTATATATATATATAATTAATGCCTTCAACCATTAACTTTAACTCATGGTGAATCACCCTCATCCTGATGATCACACACTTTTCTATTTCTATTACTACGAGTCTTTAGGGTTTCCTCATACCCAACTCCGTTATCATTCCTCAAACTCTATTGCCTTTATATTCCTTTCCACTTCATTTCATGAACCCATTAATCATTGACTTCAAACATCATGTTGTTCTGGGATTCGTGTCCTCGGGACGAATTTTTCCAACTTTTACAACTTAGATTCATAATTCATCATACTTGTCCGCCTCTGGTCTAGTTTTAAAACTTCTACACTATCTCTCTATCTTCCTTAGCCTTCCATCAATGGGTGGCCTCTCTTTCTTAGGAAGGTAAGTGGCAAAAACAATCTTTTGCATTTCGTCAATCATTTAGAATCTCAAATGATTCCTCTATTTCCTTTAGCCAGGCTCTTGCCTCGACTGGGTCAGCTTGTTCCTTGGAACTCTGAGAGCTTAGTGACTTAAAGGTCCTGAAAGAATTTCCCACCGCATTGTTTCCTCAAGGTGGTGGTTGGAGGTAAAAGTATAAGTTTTGTTTAGGCAGGTCCATGAATTGCCCCATAGGAGTACCGTCCCGGTTCTCCCTATCTTGCTCGACTTCCATTTTCTCAGTATGAAATGTTTCATCCTTCTCCCATAATCAAGGTTATCTTATACGTTAAAATCCTTGTTTTCCACTTCATTATGTTATGGGTTCCTTCTTTCTTGATGGCGACCTCCCTGACTATCACATTCAGGGTTTGCCCTAAATCTTATTCCTCGAACTATGGCTTTCATCTAAGATCCCATCCTTAAGCTTTTGAACATTTGGAACCCAAATTCTATAGGAATACCTCATTATTCCCTTATCATCTTTCTCGGTATTAATCTCTTCTCTATTCATTGGTTATCTTCCTTCATTCATCACTTTTTCTTGGCACAATATGGTCTTTTCCAATAATTTGGGCTGCATTACAATCTCAAACAACTTTTCAATACCGGCTCCGGTTACCTTCACTTCTAATTCCAATTTCTTAAAATCTCTTATCAGCTCTCCCAAAGACATTATCATCTTGAGTCTCTCCTTTCTACTAAGGGCGTTAGCCACCATATTGGCTTTCCCTGGATGATAAAGATTCTCATAATTGTAATCCTTGATTAGCTCTAACCACCTACTATGGTGTATGTTGAGCTCTTTCTGCGTGGAAATATACTGAGCTCTTACGGTTTGTGTAAATCTCGCACTTCTCTCCATACAAGTAGTGCCTCCAATCTTTAGGAGAAAAAAACTATTGTCGTGAGCCAAGATTATGGGTGGGATATCGAATTTTATATTCCCTTAATTGTCTTGAAGCGTACGCGATTACCTTGTTGTGTTGTATAAGAACGCACCATAATTCCTAGTACGAAGCTTCAATACAAATCACAAAGTCTCCTTTTCCATCCGGCAACGCCAACATAGGGGCTGTCACCAATATTTGCTTCAGTTCTTGAAAGTTGTTCTTGCATTTCTCTGTCCATTCGAACTTCTCAGTCTTACGAGTAAGCCGCGTTAAAGGGGATACTATCTTGGCAAACATGAACGAACCTCTGGTAGTAACCGGCCAATCCTACCTCTGGTAGTCGCCCTGGCCATGGTTATCAATTCCTCAGTGGTCCCTTTTTTTTCTTGTCAAGATCCTCCACGGGATCCTCCTCAGCAACAATCCCTTCTAGGACAACATCCTCAACCGCTACATCCTTAATATGAACCTCATCCGGTCCATCGAATCCATGATCTGATTTCCAATATGTAATAAAACAACATCGCGTTGTTGCTCCTCAACCTCAGGGTCCGGTTCCCCGCTACATCGATCTATGTTACTATCATGATATTTATAAGGGTTCCCATAAGGGTTATAACTGTCAGTACTATGTTAGGTAGTCCGACTATGAACTTGGCAAGAGTTCTTATTATCTTAGTGAACTTATCATTTTAACGACGCATCATCTCTGAGATTTATAATACTTAGCTCTGATACCATTTCTGTAACACCCCTAAATCCGGGGTCGGGGATCCGGGTTGTCACGAGTTCCATTTCCCTTAATAATACTCAATCTTAATAAACAAACAACTACTGCGTATTGTGACCCCATAATATACACACACACACCACAAGTTATAGTCTCAGAGATGAATAACAAAAATAACACAAGTCATTTTATTCCACAATTATAAGTCATTACACCTCAAAAGGGTTTTTGAATAGATTTACATAATCTTTTCCATTACTACAATTCGTAAATATACATAAGTCGGGTACATCAAAAGTTAAAAGCCTAGCCTATTGGTAGTTCCTACCTCAGCTACAACGGCATCAATGCATACAGGAAACTGCAGAACGTTTCCTATCCGCTCACGAGCTGGGAGCTTGGTCCTGTTCATCTTGTCTATCTGTTGTTGTGTGATGAAATAAGAAAGCAAGGGTGAGCAACAAGCCCACCGAAATAATATTTATAATACTTTACAATATATGAGCATTCTCATAGTACTCATGAAAGTCTTGGTCAAGCAAAAATGAACCAAGTTTGATATCTCAACGCGACCAAGTCATAAAATAATCAGTATATATGTATATATACTTTTCAAAATCTTTGAAATCCTCTTCCATTCATAATATACACAGAGTTCTAGTCTATAACTGTATAAAAATATCGTTGCAAGGTGATCTCATATATCTAACCTTGTCTCAGCATTTTTCTGAAAATCTTTGTCATACATAAGATAATCATTTACTAGATATAAGTTAAAAAGATGAAGTTACAAGATAATCCAATATACTTATATCTTTTTCGAATACTACTTGAACTACCACCGTTCAAGGTATAATCAGTTTCAAAAGTTCATCACATAGATGAGACTACGAGATAAGACTTGAATAGATTCAATCTTTGAAATATCATATAAAGAAATGAAGTAATTAGATACTTTATTAATTCCTGATATATATATATACACCTATATATATATCTCATACATTCCTTGAAACCCTCTGTTATGAAAAGTATTTATAATACCCAATGAATTTGGAACGAAGAGAATTTTGGCATAAACCCGATATCTTGTTGATCAGGCAAAGATACCAATAAGTAACCTTTTCTATTGTAGATGGATGAATTCCTTGTCGGTCATCACCCTGACCGCATTACGACCACACGCTAGTCAGTTACCCGGCCACTCACGCGTGGATGGACTGTCACCCAGCCTCTTACACCTTCATAGACCGTAACCCGGCATGTCGCTTATGCCGACTCAATTAGATGGACTTACTTCCCGAATGTTGGGCAAGTAATCAAATTGTTTTCTCAAAACAGCAACCTCATTGTGAATATAAAATATACCACAAAGCCGGATACCTTAGATTTTTTAGCGAGTATTCAAGTCCCCTTCGAAAGGAATAACTTAACTTTGAAAACGAGTTTTGGGATCCGCACTAGCCTTTAAAATCATTTTGAAGACTCGAAAATATTTTTGAAAGCGTTTGGAATAAGGATGATTTTATAGAATAATCAATTCCAAGATAATCAAAGAATATCTGAATATTATTTTATAAATAATATTCAAATAACGAATAGCTTTTATCAAAGCAAATGAAATAAAAGTTTTGAAAATAACTTTATGAAAATATTTAAGGTAAGAATGGTTGACGATATCAATAATTTCTCGAATACTTGGCGAATAACGAAATATTATTCTTTAAGAAAATAATGAATATTTTTTACCCTTTTATGCATCCCACACCATTTGGGGTTGGGAAATTGATGGTGAGGTGGTGGATCGAAGTAATGACCCTCATCTCCCGAAGGAAAGGCCTCCCCAACAGCACGTTGTGGGATGACTCCTGATTAGAACCTTGAACTCGAGCATCTTTGTTACAGACAGCGGACAACGATCGGGTAGATGTTAAGACGTATAGTTACGTCGATTGAGTTTGGTCTATCAATTAAGATAGTTCTTTTGTTTATAGAATCGAGTAGCAAGGAGTAATAAACGGAGTCGTAAGTCCTCGAATGAATATTCAAACTAATATTTACTTATAATTTAAAACTAAAACATTATTCAATTAATAGTTTTGAAAACTATATATATATAATATACTCGGGAACATCGCCTCCCGGTTTAGAAAAATGTTAAACTTTGGGTCCCCTATACTAAAGGTATACACAAATAATGCCTATCTCTAGCATAGGTAATATGCAGTTTATAAACAATTGAATCGATAACAAGATATCAAGATTACGAAACATGCATGCATATATATATACATATATATATCATATCAACATGCTCCAATATATCGCAAGATTTGCTAATAACAATTATGCACTTATCACAAGATAATGTATATACATATTTATATCACAACAACAGTTATACGGGTAGAAAACTTGCCTGAGTGTTTCGGGGGAGACTTAAGCTTAGAGTGGATCTGGTAACCTATGAACAATAACATAATCCGGAATTAGACCACGGTCGCTTAAGAAACTAGTTAAAACTCACTCATACCATAACGGTCGCTTATACGCTTAACGATTTGCGTTTACCCTCGGCTCCACCAATTTTAATAAATTAACCGTTACAAATTTTAAGGCGACGCTTTCGCGAGTACTCTATCAACTGACCCATTAACCTTACATATTGTTTCATACTTCAATTAGTCACTTAAGGACCTTAACCAAGGTTTCAAAGTAAGGCGAGGGGTAATGGTTCGTTCGCGAAACGCCGTTACTTAAAACGGTCGTTTCTCCTAAACCGTACATCGGATTCAAGTGAACCACATACCAAAACGAAGCTTACGACACAATCTAGCTAAACATGGCAAAGTTACAGATTAGTCAGTTGGATTTCTGTCCCGAACACTAAAACAAGCAGTTGAATGAAAACGGGCATTACGACAGCTATGTTTACGCGATTACCCATGTTCATACCACTCCAATTAACCACCAACCAACTCATAACCATCAATACAACAAAATTTCACCTAAACCATACCACATCAGTCCATAACCTCTAAGTTTTTCAACTCAAACAACCACAATCAAGACCTATGAACTATAATCAAGCTTCAATTACCAAAACACTTCCAAATCAAACCAAACTACTAATAATCACAATCCATGCTTCTCATTTCACAAAACCAACCATTAAACTTACTAACAAATAAAGTAAACGCTAGGGTTTGAAGTTTATACCTTCCTTGGTAGGTGTTAAGTTGCTAGGAAGCCTTAGGGAGCCTTAATCTAACCACCTACAAGCTTGATCTTTCCAAAGAAATCAAGAACACAAAGTTAGGTTTTGAAGTTTTTAAAGTCTGATTTAAAGAACTGTAAAAATGAGGGTTTAACATGCTTATTTGGACGAGACTTGTGAACAAGAGTTTTTGGCCATCTCAATACCTTTCCAACGAGCTATAGAACACAACATTTGAGTGAGTATTGAAGGAGATATGACAGTTTGAAGTTGCTGATATTGTTTTGGTCGAGAGCTTTTGTTCTTGGAAGCAAAAGTCAACTTCTAATTTTTGTATTTTATGATTTATGTTGGTTGCTTCTCTTTCTTTTAGCTTGGATACTTTTAGATTTTTACCATGGTAAGTTTTACTTGGCTATAAATCAACCAACAAATCAAAACTCCTTGGCATGCTTGTGTCATCTTGTTAACACATGTGTTCTCCTTGTTGGTGTGATGACATCATCATCCACTAACCTCTTTGATTAACCCTTAATTACTTGGCTAATGACCGCTTATCTGTTATACGGTTCGCTTAACTTTCGTTCTCGTTTGTCGTTTGAGGGATCATATCCGGGATCTTATTACTTGGGTTCCCCTAAACCTTTTTCAATATTTTATATTCCTTTTATGATCATCTCTTATAATCCTTGAATTTAAATCCTTTTAATCATGTTACCTTATACTCAATTCTTTCGGTATCTGGTGGATTTTCGGGAAAAATCAAAGTGTCCGGATTCAAATTATAACGACCTTTACATACACTCATTTACTTTATGGAATACTAATACGATCTTAGAATTTCCATAACAGTATTCCTATATAGTGTGGTCTGATAATTTTCCTTAATCACCATCATCAGTAAAAGTTACTATTCATTCGTGTTTCAAAAATTCCCAAAATTGGGGTTATTACACATCCTGTCCATCAAGTACTTCTACCTGAGCTTCTCCTGATTAAACTATCAGTAACTCTTACATTATGTCCTGAGGTTCCAACTTTACTGCATGTAACTGAGATATCTGTATGTCCCCACTATTCTCTCTAACCTCCACAATTCCTGTATGTATGATCTCATTGATTCCCAGATAAATGTAGCATTGGTACAAATCACTGTGTGACTGTATTATCTGGAATCATAGAATTGTCTTTAAAATCATCGAGAAAAACTATACCCGTAGAAATTTCATTCATTTTCTCCGTCTGAAAACCCAGTGGTATCCTATTAAGTAAGCCTTTGAGGATGTTACACAATTTTCTTCTTTAGGTCTTGAACTCATTTTCATTGGAGTGAGAAAACCATTATCTTTAATTTCCGTATTCAGGAATTTTCCGTTTGAATAGCACATAGTCTTCATTTTCTTCGAAAGATTAAAATCCACTTTAAAAGCCCGGAGGAATCCTGAGTCTACCAATCCTTGAGTACCCTTAATTTAATATTTAAGAGAAATTTCAATTTCCAATATTTTTAATTTTCTTAGAAAATAAATTAATCAAAAATAAATATTTACGTAAAATCTAATTTTCAAGAATTTCGAAATTTTCTTAAAAATTAAATAAAACGTAAATTATTACCTAAAAAAAATTAAATTAAAGATTTTTAAATTTTATCGAAAAAATAAATAAATCAGAAGAAAAAAAATAGGGGCAATAGAAATGGACAGAACCTAAAACATTTCATCTGTGGCGACACGTGGCGACACCTGAAGACTACTGTGCGTCGTCTTTGCGCTGACTTTGTGTAGCGACTACGGTATTCAAATCGCCACAGAGAAGCTATGGCGATATACTCTCTGGCGACTTAATATCTCTGTATATTGCATTTGTGTGGCGACTACAAGGGAGTATTAAGCTTCTGTGGTGACTAGAGGGTTTGCCAGGAGGTGTACATTTTTGTCCACGTGTAGTACTTCTTGTTTACTCCCTTTGCTGCCTTTTTTTTTGTATAAGCCACGAAATGGATTTCCAAAGGAGAAAACTGGCAGCCATAAAATCAAGGGAAATGAAATTAAATTAAAAAAAATTATTTACCAAAATTTAAGTAATAAATTAATTTAGTTAAATTTATAAAATAAATTTATTTAAATTAAGTTCATTACATAAACTTATTTAAATCATATTCATAAAATTAATTTTCTAAATCAAATTTATAAAATAAATTTATGTAAATGAAAAATTAATAAAATAAATTCATTTAAGGATTCTGATTTGTGTATCAATCAGTCAGCTCTGATACCAATTGTTAGGTCACGAATTATCGTAGAATGGGGATTGAATACGATAATCACTAAATTAAAAATTCTTTCGAATCTTTAGCGGATATAAGATTTAGTGTTCGGTTAGTGGTTTTGTGTTCTTGAGGAGAATAGTGTTTGGGAATATAAAATGAGGAACACAAGATATTCGGGGAAGTATATATTCGTATATAAATCCTCGAGAGGTGTTGCTACACTCCGGTAAATAAATTAGCCGGCTACAATCTAAGAACAACAAAGTTCCTAGATTCTACAAAGATTTACAAATTAAATCGTATACAATGATCTAGCTTTTGTTTGTCTAAGGATTTAATTACTGGGTAACGATTATAATGCCCCTAAGAATATACAAGAATTAAATCGGCATTATAACGTTACTCCGGTGAGAAGTTAAACGGATATACAAAAAGCTTGAGTTTCTCTGTAAATCTTTGCTACCATTTTCACCTCTCTTGGGAGAGAAGATGAACAAAAATTAATCCAAAATGAATGGCTCTATTTCTTCTGCTGCAAAGTGTAGTCTTTTATCCAATAAAATTGTGTGGCTGAGGATTATGTGGCGACAAGGAGTGATTGCTCTGTATGGCGACCAGTGTAGCTCTGCTTTGTGGCGGCTACAATTACTAGTACAACTTGATTTCTAATAATCTAACTCCCCTATGACGACCACAGGGGCTACTAGTATATAAAAATATACTTAACCAAAACAAATTAACTCCTCATGTGGCGACGACCATTGTCACCTTTGGTTTCCTTTTCTTTTATTTGTTTTTCTTTTTATTTTGCTTTTCTATTTTCTTTTTCTTTCTTTTTGTATTTTCTTTTTCTCCTTTTTTTTGAATTTTCTTTTTCTCTCTCTTTTTTTGTTTTCCTTTTTCTCCTATTTTTTCTTTTTCTTTTATTTTTCTTTTTCTTTTTAAGTTTAAATTGTAACTAAATTAATTTATAAAATAAACTTAAATATAACTTATATAAATAAACTAATTTAGATTTATAAAATAAACTTATTTAAAGTTTATAACATAAATCAATTTAAGTTTATTAAATAAATTATATTAAAGTCCATTAAATAATATTTATTTAATTTACCAATTAAACTTTGAGCTTCGCCAGTCCCCTGAGCTATTTAGTTGTATACCCCGCACACCTCTTCTCGTACTTTAACAGATAAATGTTTAATCCAAGTGCATTCATCAACTTAATAATTCTTCTAAAAATAATACCCAGATTCCTTTCACGAGCTGTTGACGCCTAGTGCAACTGGTCTGATTTATAGAGGACTAACCCCGATTCAGGTATTCGTATTATAGACTTGATTACATTGTTAAGCTTGCAACAACTTTATTGCTTCAGACACTGACTGTCAATAAACAACTGTACTTTCACTGGAATCCTTTCTGGTACTTTAAACAACATCTTCATTAACCTTTGTCTATACCCTGTCTTCAATTCTTCAGATTCCTATGCTTCGAACACTGTCTATCTTCAATCATGTCAATGCCAATACACTGAAATCTTCCGGTAGTACTTGTATACTGAATCTTCAACATTTCCGAAACCCTGAAAGTCTTTAACCTTTGTTCTTCACTGAGGCATGATCATATTAATGAACTTCTTTCAGTGACCTGTAGACAGACTTCAGGCTTTCTTCTAATCTTCTAATTCTTTGTATTTGCCTTGTCTTCATTCTTCCTGATTTCTTGTGTAGACGTGATATTATTAACATGTCTTGTTCTAGTTTTGTTATCGTGTTGAGCTATCACGTAACTGTTCATACAGCTATGCAGTCTTACCAATAATTCTCCTATAACAAAGTTCTTAGAAACTGATCCATATTTCTCATTGAGTTTAGATAGTTTAGCTTTGCGAACTGGTATTCTTTCATTTGACGAATGTCGTTCTTTGTCCTTCGATAGATAATTCCTTTTATCATTCGACGGATAATCTTCATTATCCGTTGAATCCACATCTGTTGAAAGTCCTACCAAACTAGGATCCAGTTTCTCCTTGCTCTTTTTCCAGGCTTCTTCACAGAATGATTCTATGCCTTGAACTTTAGCAATTTGGGTATGTACATCTCTTGATGATTTCCGAGCCTTGATTACCTTTTTCTCTCTTTCAAGTTGCTTTCTTAGAATCTCCTCTTTTTTTAATGATTTCGTCAGTTCTTCCTTAGCAATTTTACACACTATTTTCAGTTTCTCAAACTCAACAAATTGAGTTTCTAACACAGTGTTTCTTATAACGACTCGTGTATTTTTGATTATTTAAAAATGTAATTGTGGAATTATTAAATAAATTAAGTATGTGTATAGTTTTTGTAAGCTCAGTGTTATTTTATTATTATCTATGGGTGATTTGTGGTGTACAGGGTTGTTCGAGTAAGTAATTATTGAGCTATATTGTTTTTGTTTCACTTTTAAAAGTGGATTTAATGTAAATTTATTTGCATAAATATTTGGATTGTCTCTAAAATCGTTTTTATGGTTTTATAATTACAATAATTATTTTTAGGATTTTATAAAATTTAGAAATCAGTATTTCATCAATTATTTAGCCCTATATGATTTTCTGATTACATTTAATTGTGAAATCTGCATTTAATTCCAGAATTCTTCAAAAATTACGAAACTCATATTTTATTAAGTTTGAATTATTCCGAGAATTTTAAAATTATTTTGGAAATTTTTTGGATTAATTTCACTCGCGCGTTGATTTGTTTAATTGATAAAAGCGGGTATAAATTGCATTTCAAAAATTGTTTTGAAATTTCGAATTTATGTTTTTATAAATTTCGGGATATTTGTAACATTTGAAGACTATTTTCGTGATTTTCTGAATTTGTTTTAAGTGCAGCTCGGTTCGTTAATTGTTAAATACGGGAATAAGTTGTGTTTCAGAATTTATTTAAAAATTATAAAATTTATATTTTATTAATTTCGGGATATTTAAGAGATCTTAAAACTAGTTTGGTAAATTTTCGGTTTATTATAGCTGCAAATTATTCGTTAAAAATGTATTATTCGAGTATGGAATCAGGGTCCCGGATATTTCATATACACGTGTCAAATTCTTATAAAAAAATTGACACGCGTCCCTTTTCAATTTATACGTGTAGTGCAGTGGACAAAGATAAGAAAAATAAAAATAATAAACAAAAGAAACCAGCCCCTGTTTATCTTCTTCACCCCTGTAATCTCTCATATGCTCTCTCTCCATTCTTTAATCTCGGGTTCTTTTCTTCTCAATTTTTCTTCCCGTTTCTTCCTTCCTTTGCCCCCTAATTCCTCGCCTTTTGTTCCGGTGAGTTCAGCCGGTGTTTCCGGCGGTCTTTTCGGTTGTTTTGATTATATATGTGCGTGCGTGTATATACGTGATGTGTGTGTGTGTTTAAGTGTGTGTGTGTGTTTAAGTGTGTGTGTGCGTTTCATGTGTGTGTTGGTGGGTGTCGGTGCCGCTGCGCGCGGTGGCGCGTTTGCGCGTGTGTTGGCTGCGTGACTTTCATTTTGCTCATGTTCTGTTTCTTTTTGCAGATTGTAGGTTGGAATGCTAAGTTAATTTAATAATTTTCTGCAGGATTTTTACTTGAGTAATTTCGTGATATTAAATTATAATTGTGCGGAAAAGAATTTGAATCGGTGGAATTTATTCAGAAACCCGTAGTATATCGGGCACCAATAAAATTTTGTCGACGTCAACGATGAGCCTCGGCGAGTCAACAGTGGAGTGTGATGATTAATTCTGAGTCCTGCCTTTATAAAATAAACAAATTTAATTCGTAAAGTTATTTCCAGAATGAAAATATTTAATTAAAATGTAAATGTTGTATCGAGGATCGAGATGCATAACTGAATTGATTGATTGGTTATGATATTGGTGGGATTGTGATTGTGGATTATTGTGGTTGTTGTTGTGTATTGACGTCGAGTTGATCGACGGGATAGTCCGATAAACAAAGGAAGTGCTGCCCAATTTCCGGGAAATTAAACTACGGAAATACGGGAGTGTATCCGATAATTATCGGGATGTTGAGCGAATATATATATATATGTATATATATATATTTATACGAAACTTGATTGTACGCTGGGATGAAATATTTTGCCAAAACTAATAACCCTAATTTAGTAAAATGACGAGTATATGTATTTTCTGGAAACGAACACCGAATCGATTTTCGAGAAGTGAACCCTAATTGTTACGTGTACTATAGTAATATATATAAGTACGAGTCAGGATTGTTATCGTTTGGGTAGGATTGGCATCGAGGATTTGTCAAGCATAATTGGGTGTCTAACGTAGAGTATTTCGACCCTTTAGGTTCTAGTCGGGAAACCGAAAGTGGACGTTGGACTAAAGATAACCTAGTGGTCAGTCGACGAGCTCAGTAGGGTTTCAACCGAAAAACCTGAGTGTCGAAGTCGAATCCAAGGTGATCTAATGGTTGGACGTTAAAGACTGAGCGTCCGAATAGGCTCAGAGTCGATCAGTAGTAATTGTAAAGCTCTGCAAGGCAAGTACTTCTAAACCTTTCTCGAGATATAATGAAAATATTTCTAAGTTCTCTTGTGACATATTGTTAAGTATTTAAAATAGTTCTATTTTATGTTGTGAGTATTTTGCATCATACAGCCTTGAACCCGGATCACATCATTTGATCTTTGAGCCGTAAGCCTTATTCTTTGTAAACCATCCCTTGTTGATTTCCAGATACTAAACCACATAAATATGATACTACTCTTCAAATATATAACTACCAAACACCAAACACTGCAACAGAATTGTTTGATCATACAGAAACTTTATACCCCAACCATTTTGTATAACATCAAAAAACTAAACCTTGAAAAATCATTGTTCGTCTAATACCTGATTCTCTTACAGGTTGGAGGCCATTTCTTTTGCATACTTTGATATACCCTCGTGGTACCCATGAATTGCACCATGCTATATGCAAATGTTTTATTACTGTTGATTATGAACTTATTTCATTGAGTTATATTGTTTATCATATTGAACTGCTTTAGAATTAGATAGTTTTCTTTATGTAGACCAGATTCGTGGTCAGACCAGATTCGTGGTCAGACCAGATTCATGGTCGAATTAGGCCAATGTGTGCCTTGGATCCAGTTTATAGAGCAGAGTCGTGTGCCTTGCTCGGGGTTAGTGCGTGACTGATCAGCAGCCTAACCTTGGTTTCAAAATTTAAAATGAATATCCAATTCTAATGATTATTTAACACGAAACTTGATTCCTTTGAATCATCTCGTTTGATCATTGTTTAACCTCAATTATTGTTGTTATGACTTGTTGAGCTAGTTAGCTCACTCTTGCAAATCTTTTTATGTATTCTACAGTTAAGAAAGATACGGTTGATAGCGAGGTTTTCTAGTTCAATGTTAGAGCTAGGATTCCAGATTGAGTTGGATCTAGCTAACAGGAGCTTATTACGATAGTGAGATAGTAAGATTGTAAGAATAATTTCATTATCAGTTGTAAGTTAAATTAGTTAGCATTTGGTACGTTGTAATAAAAGTTAAGGTTGTGGCTTGTTTTTATACTTTAACCTGTTGCGATCCGTGGTTATGTAAAGCAGGGTCATTGAAAATAATATTTCATATACAGGTTTATATATTGTGTATGTGTTTTGGATAGAGTGGGCAATCAGGTCGTGTCGTGTACTTTCGTGTCGTGTAATTTCGTGTTTCGTGTACGTAAACATGAAACCCATATCCGACCCGAAATGATTTCGTGTACCCATATGTGAAACCCATATTCGATTCAAATCGTGTCATGTACTTTTCGTTTATATTAAATAAAAAGATAATATAATATATAAATACATATAATATAAAAAAAAATCTATTTTAGTGTATAATTTAATGAAATATGGAGAATGGATATATAAATATATATTTTTTACATGGTATTTTATAAAAACTTGTAAATATTTATATTATATTTATATTATATACATAAATATATGCATGTATTATATATATATATAAATATATTTATCTCGAGTAATTTCGTGTACTTTCGTGTACCTAAATTGAAACTCATATCTGACACTAAATCTATCGTGTAATTTCGTGTTTGTGTACATTCGTGTTTCGTGTACTAAAAATTAAAACCCATATCCGTATTTTTCGTGTCGTTTGGTGTCGTGTACCAAATTGCCCGCTCTAGTTTTGGACCCCAAAATTCTGACCCGGGTTTGGAGGGCGCTACATTTCTTTCACTTTAAAATAAATTATTCTCTTTAATTTTTGTGTTTTCTTTAGTGAGTGATTTAAGTGTAACACGTAAGTGATATAATTCTGTAGATATGTCATTTATAGAATCATCACACTCATCTTTAGAAAGATGTGCTAGATTAGTAGTGATTACCTGATTGCTTAAAGAACTGACTTCTGCTTCATCTGATTTAGCCATTAGAGCTAGATTGACATATCTTGTTTCTTCATCTTCATCTACCACATCAGCTGTCCAGTCATTGTCTTGAGTCAAGAGAGCCCTTCCTTTTATTTGAGCAATTCAAAGTATTTCTTTTTGTAATCTACAGGCTCAAACTTCTTTCTTTCAGAATCAGGCTTTCTGCATTCACTTGCAAAATGACCACTCAAGCCACATTTGAAACATTTGAATTTGGATTTATCCACCATGTTTCTATTTGGCTTGGCTGCTCTAAAATTCTTTTTGAATTTGAGCTTGGAAAAGATTCTTGATAGGAAAGCTAGATGTTCATTTATGTCTTCCATTTCATCTTGACTGATATGATCTTCATGCTCAGCGACTAGCCCTTTTCCGTTGCCTTCACAAATCCTGAAGTTTGGTGCAGATTTCATAGCTTCAACCTTTTATCACTTTCACCCTCTCTTGTTCAACCACCAAAGATATAGATCCTCCCTTCTTCCTTATTTTCTCTATCTGCCCATCTTGTTCCATCTCAAGCTCATAAGTTTTTAGAATGCTATACAGTCTCTTCAAAGTAAATTCCTTATAATCTTGAGAATTTCTGAGAGAAATAGTCATAGGCTTCCATTCTTTTGATAGAGATCTGAGGAATTTTAGGTTTGAATCTTTTATTTGATAGACTATTCCATGCAATTTTAGTACATTTAGTAATTTTTGAAATCTACTAAAGATGTCACTCAAAGATTCACTGTCTTCACAATGAAAGTGCTCATTCTGCTGAATTAGATGTTGCATCTTGTTTTCCCTCACTTGTTCAGTTCCATCACATATGATTTGAATTGTATCCCAAATATCTTTAGTAGTTTTTCAGTTGATGACATTGTCAAACATATTTCCATCAAGTCCACTGAACAGAATGTTCATAGCCTTCTTGTCTTTATGCACTTGCTCAATGTCTTCATCTGTCCATTCTGACTGTGGCTTTGGGATAATTTGCTCATTGCCTACAGCTCCTTCAGTGTCTATAGCAGCTCTTCGAGGAACATGAGAACCTTTCTCAATGCAATCAACATATCTTTCATCTTGAGAGAGAAGATGCAGGTGCATTTTCACCTTTCAATAGTGATAGTTGTCTTTATCCAAGAACGAGATCTTCACTCCAGCATCCTTCATGCTCATGTTGTTAGTTGCTTTGATCTTTAAACTCTTAGTGTGTCAAGAGCTTGCTTTGATACCAATTGTTATTCCCGAACAATCTAGCAACTAGAATTACAGAAGGAGGGGTTGAATGTAATTCTTGGTTTCTTTTCATTTTTAAGAACTTCTTAAAAATATAAATATAATTGTGTATGAATATACTAAGTGCGAATAAGAAATATTCAAGTATTCAAATACGAAGTAAATAAACAGGGATGTTTAAAAACTTTCTGGTGGATTATTGTTTCCACCAGATATATATATAAATGTAGAAGTTCTCTGTGATGTGAGAATGCACACAGCTGCTTACAAGTGAATTTACAAAAAGAGAACTTGAAAATTCTTAACAGATTATGCCTTATCTATTTCTCAGTTCTTTCAATCGATATTTTTCTACTTGCTACTATTGGTTTATATATTATCAAGTTACATGTGAAAGAGATAATTTAATAAAACAAAACTATCCAAGTCTAATCACATGCTTTTTCATTTCTCCATCCAGCATCTTTGTATTTCTTCAAGTTAGCATGAAAAAGGAAATGCTTCTTGATCTTCATAATCCTGATTACACGATGCCACATTCTTTTGTGTATAATCAACCCATGTGACTATTAAGTCACTATCAACTCCTATTTGAATTTGACATCCGTCGAGACTCTGTTAAATCATCCGTCAAGACTCTATTAGATTATCCATCGAATGTGACTTGGGTCATCCGTCGAAGCCTTGTAAAAACATCAGTTGAAAGTATTTCCATAGCAGTGGACTCAATTTCACTTATGTAAAATTACAAGGCATATAATACATACAATTAGCCAACCTATTTTACGCATCATTCTTGTAGACAACATAATTTAAAATGTCCTACAACTTCTAACCCTTCAAGACTTTACATTACACAGGAATGTGCTACAAATACTTTTTTTAAACATAAACTACTCTCTCAACGGATGACTAATAAAATTATCCGTTTAGAGCTACAAATTTCACATAATTAAATCTACAAAGGTGTTTTGGTAAATTATCATCAAGCCTACAATATATTCCTAACACGAGGTACAACTATTCCGTTGCTGATCGTAGGGGTGTTTACGGTTGGTTCGGCTCAGTTTTTATCAAAAATCGTTATCGAATCGTGTATGTCGGTTCAGTTTGGTTTCTAGCTAATAACACGGTTCAGTTTGGTTTCTAGCTAATAACAGTAACCTAACTGTTTAAAACAGTTAATTTTGGTTCGGTTAACCGTTAATCGATTTTATTTTTTTTGATTTTTTTAGATTTTTTTTATAGTTATTATTTTAACACGTTATTATTTCAAATTTAGATAAAATATTTAGCATAATTGTTTAACATCTATTAGCACACCGCATAATTTTTTAACAATTAACAAGTAAATGATTTAACTGATAGATGATTTTATTATTATTATTATTATTATTATTATTATTATTATTATTATATTAATATCCATAAACAGTTGTTTCGGTGCAATTCTTTTTGGACTGTTACATACTAAATCTACCGTCACAAACAACCACGTACTAAATGCACATCACATGATTAAAGTAGGTTATAAACAATTGTTTTAAAAAACACAACAGACTCGCCAACCCGTCAATTCATCGGCCAACACGCAAGCCATGACTCGTGTAGCTCGTATAAATCGTGAGCTGTACGCGAGTTTAACTGTGATGATTCGACCTGAACCCGACACAACCCGTTAAGTTAAATGTATCGTTCACGAGTCCGGAGGTAGGGAACCCGACCTGCCGAAAAACCGGCTCGGCACGCACGTCACGCCCGTGTGGCCGATTCTACTTACTACCACTTTTCGGAATTGACATTTTGAAACAAAAAATTCACGATCTTACCATGGTGTATTGGAAGCTTTTTTAAATTCTTATATTAATGTGTTAATTTTCGTATACTCATTTTTGTATTAAATGGATAAATAAATAAATAAATAATTTAAATATTTAAAATAATACAAGCGTTCGGTTTTTCAGTTTCGATTATAGGTACAAAATCGTAATCTTCATAAAATTGTTTCGTCGGTTCGGTTCGGTTACGATTTTTTTTCGATTTAATGTCGACTGTTTCGATTTTTTATATTCGTGCTTTCAATTTTTGTTTACTCACTTCTAGAATATCGTACTCGGAGAATGAGAGATGTCCATTCCGACTTTCGTTCAGTCATGTTGGTTGATTTGTGATTTTAATGGAATTGATATTTTTGTGGCAAAAAAAAGAACATTCAAAATGTTCAAAATGTTACTTGAAACTTGAAAGTTAAATCAGTTCGGACCTTGGAGCACAAAATTAAATTCATACCTTTTGTAAATTTTCGCTCGCAATATCTTTGTAAACCGAAAAATAAAGGTGGGGGCGTCAGTTGCGCGTATATAAAACACACACAGACACGTACTCAATACAGACAGTAGTGAGTCCATTTCAGTAAAAGACGAGAGAAGATTGAATCTGTTATAGTGAATCTGAATAGTTAGGGTTTTGATCTGAGAAAGAAAGTAATGGCGTTTTGGTGGCCTTTGATTGTAATTGCTTTTGCTTGCCTCCTTTGTAAACTCCTTTTCATGCTCATTCCCTCTAATGTCCCTTCCATCGATGTTGACGCCTCCGATGGTAACTCTCTCTCTCTCTCTCTCTCTCTCTCTCTCTCTCTCTCTCTCTCTCTCTCTCTTTCCCTCTCCCTCTGACACTCTCCCTCCTCTCTCTCTCTCTCTATATATATATATATATCCCTGTATATATACACATATGCGTATGTAATCTGATGGTAATATACTGTGATTTGAACTATTACAGTGTTAGATGAAGGAAATCAAACTAAGGAAAACAGTTTCATTTATGTAAGTAATTTTGCTTCGGAACTTGCAGTTTGTAGTTATGTATAGTTTATGTGTGTTAATTGCATGTGTTTTGGAGTGAAGTGACTGTACTAATTGCATTTCATTAGTTTTATTTTTTTTGTGCTGTTATGATGTTCAACGAGTTGATACAATTGAGATCAGGATTTTGATTAGTAAGGTATTGGGAAGATATTTGAGTTTCGGTCTTATCGGCTGTGTTTGTTTGCATTTTGTAATGATTGTGATTTTTGGCCTACATTAGAATTTGTTCATTCCATTGTGCTTGATTTTTAAAATAGTCCCATTTACGATTTTCAATTAGTTTAGTTCTTTATTATCCCACCATCTCGAGTATTAATCACATAAAAATGAACTAAAAATGATTGGAATTTAGTCAATGGGAAAATTATGACTAATTATAGTTCAAAATTTGGGCAAATGGTCCCATGCCTTGGGGATTATTATTCCGCTAAAGCCTAAAACAAAGAATCCATTAGGATTTTGCTGGTGCAATGTTTTTAAGCTACTAGGTATAAATCAATTGGATCTAGTTGCTTATCGTGTGTGTGATTTAATACTACATTCTATGCGAGTACATCTGAATCGCAGTTAAGTACTAAGGAGTCATATGAGTAGGAGTTTGAGTCAACTTCAAGTAACTTGCTGTTAAGTTAATTACTGTGCTGACTTGGATTTAGAGAGACCTTCTATGTTGGCATTTATACGTGGCGTCTTTAGTATAGTTTTAGTGCTCTTAAAAAGTTTGGCACTGTTTCCCTCTAATTGTTAGTGGTGAGAAGTTGTGAAATTTCTGTCCTAATACTGCAGGCAGTTATTTATCAAGACAAAAGTTAAACATTCATTTCTCCTTGTTATCATTTCTCCTTGTTAACATTGTTTTCTTTATAATAATTAATTAACATTAATATAAATCTTACATGCAAGGCTGGTTTTTTAATGATAAAAGTTCATGACATAAAATTATGCAATTATGGTGGCTGATGTTCTCTCAGTAATGGTTTCCTATTAAAGCACCCTTCAGCTCTCATGTTAACCCCCGATTGGTTTTATGAACTCAAGACATCTACCTGTCATTTATATTCTCATTTATGTGCTGTTTTTCATGCAGATACCTTCAAGACGGCAAACTGATAAAGTTCAGTGCTATGAACCTGCAACAATGAAGTACCTGGGTTACTTCCCTGCACTGAAGCCAGACGAGGTTAATGCCCTAATTTTATGCATATTCACAGTAGATGTGGTACAGTGGTGTTGATTTTCTGACTGAAGCTACTTGTCCCCCAAAACTCTTTTTTTTTGGTTTTAGATTAAAAATGACAGGACTTGTGCTCTTTCGCAGAATTTAAAGCTGCTGTGTTTATGTCTTTTTTCAGCTGTTGTAAACTATATGAACAAGTTTTCAATTCTTACTTTCTTTTAATATTACCCACCTGATAGATAGTATTAACTTTTAGGGTAGCTTACAGAAACACAAAGTATGTATGTGTGTGTGTGTATATATATGTAAATATACATGTCAATGGTTTGTTGCTAGCTTTCTTTTTGATAGATAAATGTGATAACCACTACGCCACAAAGCAATTAGCTAGTTGTTGCCAGCAAATTTTTTAGTATTTTCTGTACTATTTTCAGTTTCTACTAGCATACTTGTTCCTTGAAGTGTTGAATGCTACCCTTAAATGGATCATTGTAAATGTTTTTGACATCCACATGAATAACTTTTACATAATAAATTCAAATTGATTAGTTTCATCATCTTTAGGTGAAGGAGCGGGTGTTGCAATCTAGGAAGGCACAGAAGATATGGGCAAAGAGTTCTTTTAAGCAAAGACGTCAGTTTCTGCGGATACTTTTGAAGTATATTATTGAACATCAAGAGCTTATATGCGAGTAAAGTCCTCTCCTTAGTGAATTTTTTATTTTACTGGCTTCTGTGTTGCGGTTCTTTGCGTAACATGCTAATGTCTAGTTAAGCATTAATTGATACGTGCGCAAAATAAACAGTATAAGATATGATCATTACAATATACAATTGTGCTGCATCCAAGTCGACAGTTATAAGTACGAATCAGGAACAAACTGTGTACTTAATTTTGTTAATGTTTAATATTTCCTTAAAACTTGTCCTCGTGACTTCTGTTTGGCTGTAGAATATGTTCTGACTGTATTCTTATCACACCTTAGCTAGATTCATATTTTAAGTACATACTTACATAAAGGAGTTCCAAGCCATTGTATTCTAGCGTATTAGGTCTTTCTTCTCCCCCTCTTATGGGTTTTAGTTTTTTACTTTGTATGGATCTGTTTTACATGTTGCATGCCCCAATACAGAAATAGCACTTCTTTAATTGATGCTCATTTTGATCAGAGTCTCTTCTCGCGATACTGGAAAGACACTGGTAGATGCCTCTTTGGGAGAAATTATGACGACATGTGAAAAGATTACTTGGTTACTTGCAGAGGGTGAACGATGGCTAAAGCCTGAATACCGGTATTGTACAATCTTTTTACCCTCTAATTTAGTTTATCTTATGAAATCAGAAAAAAGATTGATATTAATTTAAATTTCCTAGTTTTCTATTCAACATTTTAACGATAGATTAGATATTGAGTACAAAGTTATTTTCCCTCCATACGTGCATACTTCTATTACTCATCATTTATACATCTCTTGTACTAAAACTATTTGGTGACTCTTCTAGTTACTGAACAGAAGTCCGAAGTATCCACTTCCTAATTGTTGTCACTTAAGTTGCATTGATGGTGTTTGAATAACCTTTTTTTGTACTCAGTAAAAAAACTTTTCTAAAGGTTCAGCAACAATGAATAATCATTATAAATTATTGTGTGCGTTGTTTTCCTTGTATGTTTAAATATGACTTTGCTCTCAGATCTTCCGGAAGATCAATGTTTCACAAGACATCCAAGGTCGAATTTCATCCCCTGGGTGTTGTTGGCGCTATTGTATCATGGAACTACCCATTTCATAATATATTTAATCCAATGCTAGCTGCTATATTTTCTGGGAATAGCATCGTTATCAAGGTGTGTTACTACCTCCGAAATGTCTACTTCCCGCATTGATGAGTCTTTAATCTATCTGTATATTCTTTTTCCCTCTGCTAAGCAGAGTTGCTAGAAGTCTAAAATATACAAAGGTTAATTTTTTTTTTTTTAATATTTGACTCTGATATGAATAGTGGATTATGTTACTTGTGATGTGTGAACTCATTCGAATTAGAGGTATGCTTCGGAATTACCAGAATTTCCTAATCTTCAACTACTTTGTTATTTTTTTAAGAATTTAGTTGTGTCGTCTAGACATGCAATGCTCTCTCTTTCAAATTTCAATGCATTAGCCGGTGAAAATCCTGTATCCAATTTAGTTTTTTTAGAGATTGTTATCAAACTGCCGGAATCTATGGAACACCAACTAATGCTTATTACATGTGTCCTAAATACGAAAACACATGTGAGATCATTCCTCCTGCTCTGTCTTTGCCGAAATGTAATCGTTGTTGCTCAATTGAAATATTAAAGGCTGACTATTATTTTCAAAAATCTTTCTATTTTATATTTCAGCTTTAGTTTTTAAGAAGCTTGACAATTCAAATATTTTTGGTTCTTAGAAACTCAACTATAAACTGTTACCATCGTCGTAAATGGATTAAGCTATACTTAAATCTGTATGTACCAAATGATCAACTTAGTTTAATATGAGCTATGCATTTTGTTCGGTGTAGGTTTCGGAGCATGCAAGTTGGTCTGGGTGTTTTTATGTGCGAATTATACAAACAGCTCTTGCTGCTGTAGGAGCTCCTGAGAATCTGGTTGAAGTGATAACTGGGTATGCTTTTATTTTATAACTGGGCATGTCAAATTGAGTTGGTATTTTCTAATTGAATTCCATTTCCAGGTTTGCTGAGACTGGGGAAGCACTAGTGTCCTCTGTTGACAAAATTATATTTGTTGGGTCCCCTGGAGTGGGTAAAATGGTATGTTCTTAGTTTGCCTGGAAGCATATTTAGAACTATCTGACTTTACCATTGCAACTGTTTCGCTATATCTGCAATTGATTGTCAATTTACAACTGCATATAATTATGAAAGTCTTTTTATGCTCAAGAACGTTTTTGATTTCTCCCAGTATAATTTTTTCTTGTTTCAATTGGCTGCTGCTGGGAATAGTCTTTCTTGGTAACTAGAAATTTCCTGGAAATTTTTGGTTTCCTTGCTGCAGGCCTCTCTTTCCTTAAAGTGCCCATTCACGTTTAGAATGTTAAAAATGGAAACACTCTGATTATCAACATGGCCATTTCTGTTTGTAGCGGAAAGATTAATGTCAAAAAGTTTTTTAGGGCAGAGTTTTAATTATTTGAACTCGTATATATGTCACACGTGACAAAACTAATGTTGATACAGATTATGAAAACTGCTTCAGAGACGCTGATTCCTGTCACACTAGAGCTTGGTGGAAAAGATCCATTTATTGTGTGCGAAGATGTGGATGTACCACATGTAAGTCTCTTTATTTCTTTTAATCTGATTTACATGTACTTGATATTTTGCTTTGATGTAACCAAACGATGTATGCCATTATATTATGTTTCAACTTTAGTTGATTGCAAATACATGTGTACATAATAGGTTGCACAAATTGCCGTTAGAGCTGTTCTCCAATCAAGTGGTCAAAATTGTGCTGGAGCTGAAAGATTCTATGTTCACAAGGACGTTTATTCTTCATTCACTGCCGAAGTAGTTAAGATCGTGAAATCTGTTAGAGCCGTAAGTATTCTTTATAATCTTAATACTTTTAGATATCCCTTGCCTGTCTTATTGCCTTTGTTGCACAAGTTGGATTATGTGTATCGATAATCATGCAAGAATAGTTCTATGGCTAAAAAACTACCCTGCTTGTGAGTTGCAGTTTACATTCAGTCTTTATACTTAAAATCGTATTTAGATCGCAGCGCTATGAAGGCACAACTTCGAAAAGCGATAAGAAGTACAGAGATAAGTACTTGTCTGTGCAGTTATATGTTTATCATTAAATGTAATTTCTATTAGTACTGAGCTCGACATGACAACATATGTATAGTAGATTGGAACTATATTTTTTGCGCCGTGGTTTATAATAGTTTCCGGTACCTCATGATATGAGTTGTCTAATAACTTATGCAGGGACCTCCACTTGCTGGAAAGTATGACATGGGAGCCATATGTATGCAAGAGCATTCTGAAAGGCTTCAAATTCTTGTAAATGATGCCATAGACAAAGGAGCTGAGATTGTTTGTCGTGGAACTGTTGGTAATATTGGCGAAGGAGCTGTTGATCAGTACTTTCCTCCCACCGTGATTGTAAACGTAAACCACAAAATGAAGCTGATGCAGGAAGAGGTAATTTACTAGTCACTAATCAGACAGATTGGTAAACCTTAATCATTTGCTAAAATGAAAATGTGATCGTTTGATTCTGCTTTACATTGCCGAGCCATCTTACCTAGAAAATCATAATGCTTAAAGCCAGCAAACTTGAACATGTAGCTGATCTGCTATGAATGTTTGTTTTTTGCCTAGTTGCATGTAACATTTCTAGATTTTAGCAGAAGTCATTTTTACATTCTTATATTGTAAAAATGATGTGTAATAGTTCTTGAAGAAATTGATGACTAAATGCTGACTTCGGTTGATCCTACATGTAGGCCTTCGGACCAATTATGCCAATAATGAAATTCAGCTCCGATGAAGAAGTTGTCAGGCTTGCAAATGACTCAAGATATGGCCTTGGCTGTGCTGTCTTCTCTGGCAGCAAGCATCGTGCAAAGCGGATAGCTTTACAGCTGGAATGTGGGGTTGTTGCAATCAATGATTTTGCATCAAATTACATGTGTCAGGTAAACGTTTAGTGGTTTTGTGGTGGGATTGTTAACATAGCATCCGACTTTGTGAAAACGGTTCAATAGAATGGTTTTATTCTTTTCTCCGTTGGTGAAAAGATCAGCACAAAAGTAATTAGTTTAATCAAGAGTGAAATTGGTGTCTTCCAAATGAAAACTGCAACTTGATAGTATTTTTTTAATTGGTTCATGTTGTGAGGATTCACTTCAGCATTTAGATAATGGGTAGATCTCTTAGTTAAACTAATATGTACTACTGCTTTGACAACTCTCACTTTTTCCAGTCCCTGCCATTTGGTGGTGTTAAAGACAGTGGTTTTGGAAGGTTTGCTGGTATAGAAGGACTGAGAGCCTGCTGTCTTGTGAAATCAGTTGTGGAAGATAGATGGTGGCCAATAATCAAAACAAAGATACCAAAGCCTATTCAGGTACTTCTTTGACTAGGACTTAATTGTAACTCAGTAGCCTTATCATAATCTGATGGTCTTTTGTATCTGTAGTACCCTGTTGCCGCGAATGGTTTTGAGTTTCAGGAGTCACTTGTTGAAGCTTTATATGGTTTGAATATTTGGGATCGTCTTCGTGCAGTGGTAAAGGTATTGAAGATCTTAACTGATCAGAATCAGCCTTCACCTTCCAACAAAAAGAGAAGAAATGACTGAAGTTGTGTACCATAGATTTGGTTTAATAGATTTCTGTACCATTCATTGGTAAAACACTCAATGTTTTCCTTGAAGTTTTATTAAGAGATATCATTGTGGCAACTGGCAACTGGCAACAAGACCGGTCTTCTGTCTACATGCTTTTGCATAGGTACTTGTACATTTAGGAATACCAAGTGCTACTGTTGCAGATCTGCAGTGATTTTTTTATCAAGGAAATATTGTTAATTTTATATATTCTTAAAGTGTAAGATATTTACACTACTAGATATTGAGATAGATATACTACATTTAGCGACAGAAGGCACAAGGTTATACAACAGTGGCCCTCTCTTTCATTGGTGCTCTGAATTATAATAGTGTATATACATAAGGGGTGGGAAAATATGAGTGAAAAAAAAAGATAAAAAAAAGATAAATTGGTGTAGAATTGTTATTAAGGTTCGTAGTGTACATTGTTGTAATGAAAGCTTTCAAGGTAATTCGACCAAAGCTGTAAACAGAGTGTTGACTTGCCTTTAAGTTATTTGCTGATTATTTTTGAACTTGCAAGTAAAGGCTCTTCTAGGTATCTTACAAGTTTAGAACAACACATTTTCAAACAATAGGTACGCGACTTCCATCATCAAATATACACTTTGAGGATACATCATTATTTTTGGGTTAAGTATCACTTTGGTCACTGAAGTGAGTGGCATGTATCAAAAGGTTCACTGTAATAATCGGGGTATCAATTGTACCACTATAGTGGTTAGTAATGACAGTCCGTCATAGTTGACCTGTTGACTTGACGGAAAACGTAACGATTGCGTCGTGGAAGCATACGTGGACACACGTGGACATACGTGGACACACAGAAGTTGTATTTGTTGAAAAAATAGGAAAATTATATTTGTTTAATAGATTTATACTGATATATATGAAAATATCGGGTCAAATCCCTCATTTTAACACGGGTGGGTAGCGAATTGGGGAAGGGGCGAAAAACCCTAATTTCTTGAAGAGGTGAATTTTAATCCAAGGTCGACTGATGTAAACGAAGCACGACTGTGAGGTATGAAACCCTAATTTCATTTCGATGATATTGTACATGAATAAGTTTAATTGAACTTTAATTTTATTTTGATTCAACATGAATGTTTTGTGTATTATTTGATTGAATTTGGAATACTTGTTTTGTTGTGATTTGTGTTTCAGTATGTCTTCTTTCGTGACTATTTATCTGCATCACCATGGGGATTTGACCTCTCCTCCTAATGTTAGCTATATAGGGGGAAAGTAGAAACCCTCCATAATGTTGATACTGATGTGTTTTCGTTCCGTGATTTGGATGATTTTGCCGTGAAATACGATTACGATCCTTCTGCATTAGTTTATTTTAAGTCTGATGGGTCTAGTTTTAGGAATGGTGTTAGTCTATTATATGATGATGATACTGTGAGGGAAATGGTAGAGTTGCACAAACCATATGGTAAAATCTCATTGTTTGTAGACTATTTTGAGCTTGATAATCTGGTTGACATGCCTACAACCCCTACAGAACTTAATAACAAACAACCTGAGAGTAATTTGGAAAATGAGGCTAATGGATCTAGTGAGGATGATCCTGAATATGATGCTGAAACTGAAAGTGAATCTGATAGCGATGAGTCGGATAATGGTAGTTTATATCTTGATAGTGATGAAGATGAAGAACTGAAAAGTATGAGGGTTAAGAAGAAGGACTTTAAGAAGAACTTGAATAATCCGGTTAAACTTCCAATAATTAACAGTGATGAATCAGATTTTAATTCTGATTCTCTTAGGTCTGAATCTTCTAGTAGTGAGGATGAAAACTGTAGGATTGGATATGTTGGCCCTCCTAATCCCAAAAAAAGGAAAAAAAGACCTAAGACCACCTATAACATTTCTGAAGAGGGATTCCACTGGGAAGTTGGACAGAAATTTGTGAACATTCAAGAGTTCAGGGACTTGGTTAGGCAGTATGGGCTGACACATAGGAGAGGTATACAGTTTATAACTAGTGATAAACTCAGGTGTCAAGTGTCGTGTCAGGCTGAATGTCCTTTCTACATGTGGTGTAGTAAGGACAAAGATTCTGAGAATTGCACCTTGAAGACCCTTAATCCCCAGCACCTCTGTACTAAACCCTACACTAACAAATTAGCTTCAGTTAAGAAGCTCTGTGAGATATTTGGAGACAGAGTGAGGCAGAACCCACAGTGGAGGATAAAAGAGATGGCTGAGACCATAAAAAAGGATTTGGAAATAGATGTTTTCAGAATTAAAATAATCAGAGTGAGGAGAATGGCATTGGAAGGAGTTCATGATGCTTTGAAAGCACAATATTCTAGGTTAAGGGACTTTGGACATGAATTGTTGCAAATTAATCCTAGAAATACAGTGAAGATCTCAACCACCAGGTTAAATGAAACAGATCCACCTAAATTCAGAAGGCTTTATGTATGCTAGCATGCACTCAAGGAAGGAGGAAGATCCACCAGGTTAATGCACTCAAGGAAGGCTTTATCAGAAATTTTATATTTTTGGATGTACTTTCTATTATCCATTATAACACATTACTGTCATACTATGCTATCCAGGTATCAACCAGTTCTTACTATGCTGCAAGAATTGCATTTCAAGCTAATGACAAGACTTAGAGTTAAGAGGGATGATATGAGAAATAGTGATGTCCATGTGTGCCCAGTTATTAAAAGAAAACTTGATAAACTAGTCACTGAGTCAAGAGGGTGGACAGCAGCATGGGATGGAGATAAGAAATACCAAGTCAAACAGGGGACCAGGGCAGTGACTGTGGATTTGGACAGGAGGTGTTGTGATTGCAGAGTATATGACCTCACAGGTATTCCTTGTGCACATGCAATTGCTAGCATACATGATAGAAGACATAATCCTATTGATTATTTCTCTGATTATTACAAAAGGGAAAAATACCTTGCTAGTTACAATTTCTCCATACAAGCAATGAAAGGGGAGGAATTCTGGACAATGCAATCATGTGAGGAGGTACTTCCTCCAGACATTCCCAAGAAGCTCAGAGGGAGGCCTAAGAAAATGAGGAGGAGAGAAGCTTGGGAAGGGGGTTCCAGAAGTCAAGCAAGTGAAAATGTAGGGGGCATCCAAAGATTTAGTAACAGGAGGGTAATGCATTGTAGTGTATGTGGTAGTGAAGGGCATAGAAAGAACAAATGTCCCAGTAAATCTCAACCACCTGTTGTGGAACCAACTTTGAGGGATGAAACAAACCAAATTTTTAAAGAGCCAGTCATGGAACCCCCTTTGAGGGAAGAACCTGTCATGGGACCACCTGTTAGAGATGAAGCTATAAGAAATGAGGCACCTGTCATTGAAGAAACACAACAATCATCAACTTCAGTGTCAAGGAAGCCTAGTATTATTGTTGGGGAATCTCAAAAGAGGGGAAAAGAATTAAGGAGACAGAAGTTGATGTTTAGGAGGCCTAGACCTGCAGAAAAAGCACCTGAGAAACATGTTGACAAGCTAGCATTCAGAGTGCCAAGAAAGAAACTACCTTTGGTTTTAGACAACAGTGAAGATGGTAAGGATATGTGCTTGAGGGGAAATCAGTCAAGAGGCCTTGAAGATGCTGTTAGAGGTCCACTGGGTAATGTTGTTGTCTTTGAACCAATACCCCCTCACACTCCTTTCATGCCAGTTGGGTCAAGAACTCCTGCAAGTGCTGTAACCACATCTCAAGCACCAGCAACCTCTTCTAAGACTTCAAAGTCTTCTGCACCATCTGAAGCACCACCAAGGAGGAGTGCAAGGATGCTGATGAAAGAAAAATTCAACTTCAAAAATTCTGAAGATGAACCTGTCTTTCTAGGGGAGGATTAGAAGCTACTATGTTTATGCTTTCTATGTTTTAGACTTTTGTGTTATGTTCTAACTAATTTGCTTTTGCTATGTGGATCATTGTAGTACTTTTGTTAAGTTCCGGTGGTTGAAACATTTGCTATTGCTATGGTTGTTGAAACTTTTGGTACTTTTGTTAGACTTTTGTTTAATGTTCTAAATCATCAACTTTTGTCTGTCTGTTTTTTGGTAAAATTCAGTTGAGGAGACTTTATCATTACAAGTTAAAAACACTCAGTTACATTCATTACATCTAACAACCATAAACCTTACATAACATCCACTACATTCATTACATTCAAGCAGTCTCACAGAAGAGCAAAGCCAACAATACAACACTCACAAACATTAATATCTTCAACTTTTTTGACAGCTTCTTCATTTGATCTTGACCAGCAACAATTAACTCAAGCAAATCATTATTCTCAAATTGCAAAGCACTCTTTTCCTCTGTCTTTTTACCAAGATCTTCTTCAACAAGTCTCATCTTCTCCTCCAAAAATATTCTTCTATGATTCAACTCCGTAATCACAGATTTGGCTCTTCCAGTAAAGTCTGCATCATACCATTCGAAAAATTCACAACCTCCGGACGCCTATATTGAAGAAAATTAGTTCATTTTTTTGAATATTTCCTTAATGAAAATCAACCCATACATAGCTAGATGAAAATAAATTGAACACAAATTTTACCTTCGGTTTGGAACACGTAAAAAAACGCCTCCCAGGATTATTCAAAGACCAAGAGGTATAAATTCGAGCTCTTATCCCACAATGACAACTTCTGTGCTCCCAATTTTTAACAGAATCGCAAGAAGAACTACCACTACTTTTGGCTATGGGACTTTCAATTGTCACCATGTTGAGATGCTATATGTACAAATAATTGAATTCTACAAACTATTCTCTCAATTTGGGGAAAAAACAAGAACCCTAATATATATATAGAGACTGTAAGTCTGTAATTACAATACTATATAGCCGTTATGAATGCCACGTAACCTACAACTATCCGTTACAATACACGTAAGAGGCTCATGTCACTGTTTTCCGTCAAGTCAACAGGTCAACTATGACGGACTGTCATTACTAACCACTATAGTGGTACAACTGATACCCCGATTACTACAGTGAACCTTTTGATACATGCCACTCACTTCAGTGACCAAAGTGATACTTAACCCCATTATTTTTCCCCCAATAATATGCATATTTAAATATGTATCGAGTTTTCTTGATAAAAAAAATGTATTGAGTTTTTTTTAACAAGACTTTTTTAGCGTAAAATATTATGTTTAAGGTGTTGTGGGGTATAAAAGTTTATAATTTTATAATGTGCATATTATGCGTATACATTTGATCCGAGTATTTTACCGCTTAGAATATCCTCGACCCGTTACACTATTTTGGTGCAACTCAACCCATTACACTATTTTGGTGCAATTTTTATATCAATATAGTGTGAAAACTACACTATTTTACTTAGCAAAAAAAGAAAAGAAAACTACACTATTTTCAATTACAACTTCAACATACTAACACTAAATTTTATACTATTCTTGGACTATATATAATATTTTATTATTGAAGTGCAAAAGTAAAAGTTAAAATAATAAAGCAGTAAGATATAAATGGAACAAATTTGTTTTAGTAAAGGAGTAAAAAATAATATGAAAATGTACAAAAATTCTAAAAATTTAGTGACATAAAATTTGGTGTAATTTTTGATGTTACACCAAAATGGTGTAATTTTTAGATTTCGATCGGAGAGGAATTTTACATTAAAATTATACTCCCTCCGTCCCAATTTATCTGTCACGTTTGACTTTTTGTGGTCAAATTGACTCAACTTTGACCGTAAATTAAATATCAATCTTTAATTAGTTTGAAAAACTGAAGAATACATATTAAAGTAGATTACGTGTACTTTCTAATGATATAATTTTTATAATTTTTTTGATTATATATTATAAAAGAAATTCAATCAAAATTGGGTCAACTTGACTACAAAAAATCAAATATGACAGATAAATTGAGACCGAGGGAATATAAAATTGCATCGTCAGAGTTAGATCGGAGATGTTCTTACTTTCCATGTATCATAATCTTGTCAAGTCAACCATTATGGTGACAAGTTGAGCACAAATTTTTCACCGCATTCGGGGAAATGCATAGTTACCGAAACACCCCTTGCAATGTTCCCATTCTTAAATAAATTCAACAGCTTCTACAAATTTAAAATTCTGAAACTGGTTGTCCTCTAACTTATAAGCTACTTCTGACTTATAAATCCGTAAATATTTATTTCGGACTGTTTGTAAACCCATTTATAAGTTAAATTTACAACTTATAAGTTAATAAGTTGAATGTTAGTAACGACATACTTTTTCTCAACTTATTTTGATTTTTCACTTTTTTATTAATTTAGTTTTTAAATATATATTTTAAAATGTTAAGATAATTTAAAAATCATGAATTAAGATAATTATATTTAAAAATTATTTATTTTAGTTCATTTAAAGTTAAAAAAATAGATTTATAAAAAAAAATAACCAAACACTTACATAAGTATTCCTCTACTTATAATTTTTAAACCACTAATTAATTTTAAGCTTATTTTAAGATTTTCCAAATTGAAACTCTATTCCACTCTTTATAATGCGCTCCTCTTGCCGAGAAACAAAAAAAAATTGCTACCCAAATTTGTGCAGTCTCCAAATCAATACCGGAAGTGAGGCATCGATGTCTCTGAAAGCAAGCCACTTAATCGATAAAAAGCCAAAACTTTCAGACACCTTTCGGCTTTCCCTGTCGTTAACACTTGATTGGTATTAATATCCAAACAGTTTATCTATTAACAAAACTTTTGGTATGCCATAGCTGTTTCTACCCTCTGCCTCTACAGAGAAACTTGGTACTGTATATGGATACTTTGATACTGCAAAAAATTTTGGTGCACTGACTTGAAAAACTTGTTTCATATATACAAATTCTTCATAAAACTGTCCTCTTCCCATTACAACAAACTTCGATGTCGAAATGTTACCTTAAACTCCGCCAAGGCTTCTCATGTTAACAAATCTCATCTCATGTCATCTGAAACATCATATTTCACTCACACTTTAATGCTCTACTTATTTCCCAATTCATAGAGTCAGTCTCATGTGCTAAAGTGTCTGCAAATCCATTAGTCTGCCTTTTACACTTGACTATAGCAACTGTGAACCTTTCATGTTCATGTTGAATGGATGTCGGATACATATATTGTTCTTCCTGGTGATCAAAACCCAAATATTAGAATAAACAAATTGCTTTCAGTATTCTAAAATAAGTAGTAATTTACTTCAATAATTATTATGAAGGCTTCTTAAGATTTGGCAAGTGGATAACATGAAAAAGTAAAGGTAGGAACTAAAAAAAGATGCTTGTATTTGTAGTCTTAAGTTACAATGACTTTTTAAGTTACATTGACTTGTACATGATTTCTACCTTGTACATTGGATAAAATGAAAACATGAAACATAGAGAAGTTGGTAATAAAGGATGCTATGCATTTTGCACCGGGACATTGAAATTATAGCTTTTGCTCTTCATTGAAAACCTTTTAGTTTGTTTTTGTTTTGCCATGTTTTCTAGGGTCATCTTGATTTATTTATGATAGTATTAATTACAAATATCAAAAGTTTAGTAACATTCTCTTTGCGGCTATAAGTATGTCAACTTGCACAGGCATCAACAAACATGGTTTTTGCAGACACTCCTACAGCTAAATATAATATAGAAAGAGAGGGAGAGAGCACCTCAGGTAGCTCATCGAATTCATCTGGTGATATCTGGAGTAACTCTGTAGCAGCATGACCCGTACACCATGCAGAAATTTTAGCAGTCTCATCTGCTAGAGTTACCTTAAGATGGAAAGTACGCACTACTTCAGAATCACAACTGCGACAACAGAAGTTGCATTCATAAACCCCACTGGGTAACTTGTTTACATAATGACCGCAAAGGATGTGTGAAAATCTCGTAGTTACAAAAGGAATCTGATCCAGCCAAATCTGACATATCTACAAATGATATCCGGGCATTAGAAACCAGCCAGATTAGAATAATTTAGCTGCTTGGGTTTTACTAGCATGATTAAAAGAAAAGTAAAATTGGATGCCTGTGAATTTAAGTAGAAGGTCATGTTAATTAGCAACCACAAGTGTTTTTCAGATACTCCTACTATTGACTTTTACATACAGAATTTGTAAACAGCTTTATTTATTTGCAACCTACTCGTTACTTCCATATTTCCGGGATCAAGTGTTTACACGTATGGCATCATTTTTCACATTATGATGGTCAACACGTAGAGAAGTTATTGATATACAAAAAAGTAAAGTGGTTATGGTTTGTCACAAATGAAAACGTCAATAACGTCCAGTAGAGGAATCTTCCCTTTCAGACAGTACCATATAGAGCCAAATATTCTCATCTTTAACAATGTACTTGCATACTCACTCTCATGGTATTGTTATTTTTATTACAGAAGACCACTCTATCATAAGTAATTTTATTAGCAACTACATTGCCGATTCTCAAAAGCCAAGGGTTATACAAAAACCTTCGTACTCCTAAGATTAAAGACAGGAGCATAAAAGGGGTGGCTCCGGTCACTCCTTGGATGATTAATATATTACCCATATAATTTATAATTTGCACTTGCAGCCTTCCGGTGGTTTAAATTAACTATAAGACACTAACACGTTGAGTTGTCTTGCAGGGATTTTTTATGCATTTTTGGTTTTAAGACACTTGGAATATCTTTAGTTCTATCTACCCCCAATGAATCTGCCTTTTTCAATATCCACGAAGTAAAAAAGAAGCTGGTTTTCGAACCAATGATTGTATCTTGGCAGATGAAAGGTCTACAAGAAATAAGCAAATATACTATTCAAGCTGTTATTTTTAAGGCATATAATATTTTTAAAATTTGGGCAATTGAGAGAGAATAATGAAAGAATTAACTGTTCTTGCTGAAGTATTATAAAAAAAATTATGTAAAGGCATCCTAAGCATATGTATTACTTAATTCTCAAGGCTTTGTACTTTAGCAGTGCCATTGATCCTTTCCTTCTTTTCTTTTGGTACTGAGGAAGTAGAAAATAACCACGAATTGACATAATTTTATTGAATCAAAACCAGTTTATTAAATTAAAGGAAACATACATATGTTCTGCACATTGCATCTGATAATTCAGAAAGGCTTGATAACTTTTGGAGACAATATGAATTTAGCAGTGCTGGCAAACAACTAAGATTGACAAGTACGGATCCAGTAGCGTCCTCAAACCATAAAACTTCAAGTCTGCTAAGAATTAAGCAACCACTTAATGTGATGTCTTGTTAAAGTTTTAGAATATCATTGAACAGTGAAATAATTAAGCGTGTGAAATGTTAACAAAAAAGGTTTTAGTTTCACAATCATTTTATTACGTTTCTTTGGTGAAAAAGTAAGGTCTTAAAAGTTTTAGAATTAGTGCACAGACAGAAACAATATTTAACCCAGTGTAACAGCCATGAAAAGTATGAATTACCGATTATTTTTAGTCTTGGTGCAAGTCAAGCCTGAAATATACACGGTGTGACCAAGGGCTAATCTTCCAAGTGACCTGAAAAATATACATAATTCAGGACACATGACATTCTTTTGAACGACTGAAAATTACAATATACGAAGGTAAATCAAAATAGTACCAAGAATCAAGAAAATGTAATTTTGCCCAAATAGATCCAGTTGTCTCCTTTACTCTCATAGAAAAAGTGGTCCTTGAAAAATTTTGTTCACTTTTTATGTCCGTAACGGTACCATAGAGGCTAATTCCTGTCATCTTGTCACGGAGGTCGGTCACAAGTGGCTGCAAGAATTTAAGTTGTAAGAATGCTTGCAAAAATTCACAATAATTTTATATCAAAACATTGAGATGTTTGTCTAAATCATAGAAGTACACTGCAGAAGATGCAGAAGAATAAAGTCTAAAACTGTCTTGTTAGTTGTTTAGACATATTAATACGAGTTAACTGCATTATAAATGTTAAAAATGTAACTTGAAGACGAGTATGCTGAACTTTTTTAGGCTGTCAATAAAATTGTTAAATCTCAACATCGGTCAGAACTTGGAAATGGCTAAATTATCCTATTGATGCACAAAAACTTGCATAGATAGATCTTCAATGCTCTGAACTTTCTAAAATGCATTATAAATGTAAATTATACAAGTAATTGTACTAGACCGTACCAACCACCACGTATAAGTTTGTTCTCAGCCAAAAGTAGACATTTGGGGAATAAAAAAACTTACTCGAAAAGGATAGTTACTGAAGTCAATGGAACCTAGAGAATTACATGGCAGGGTCACTTGAGAAACTTGAGGACCCTGGCTTGCCTCTAATGCTTTCAACAATTTTGATCCTGGATAACGATTTTGTGTCAATGCCACAGAAACCTGAGAATGTCGAAAGTCATATTCACATTCCAAATTCCTCTGTCCATTCAACAAATTCATGACTGACCTGTTCTTCATGGTGAAGTAAAGGCACTGTATAAAGTTGTGTTTCACTACCATATTCAAGAGAAATCTCATTAAATGGTTCTAGGCATGCTATAAAGGGTCGATCCAGAGCAAGCATACTTCCCACACTGAAAGATTATACATTGTCATCATGTGAGTCATAGGTAATCTGTTTGTAATAAAAGAATGACTCGATAACTGTGATCTACCTGAAACAATTGGCAAGTAGAACTTGGTCACCCCACAATGAAAATGTTAACCTGACACCATCATCGTCAACAAGAATAATTTGTTTCCTCTGTATACTGTCCTGGATTTCTAAAGAACCGATAGACTCAATCCTGTAAAAAGAAACATATAAAACCACTTGCAGGTCTGCCAAAAATGCTACATTGACAGGTCATGATCATAAACATATTTCTAAGCAGATAAAATTTCCACGGTACAAGTATGTTTTAAGCAGAAGCTTGATATGCATTCCAGAATCAATGCAGACCTATGGTAGAATCAGGAAACCACATTGCTTTAACTGTTCTAACTTTAACTAACCTTGCATAGAATGAATAGGATACACCTCTATTAAAGGCATCAGGCAAAATGGAAGAGAATGAATCTGAGCAAAATTGTGCTCCTATAAGCATTGCATCATCATCTAGGTCCTGCATGAAGCTGCAAATTTAAGAACCATATAGGAAGGGCAATCACAAACAATTAGGGATCATAGTACAACAGCCAATCTGTTGTTTAAAGCACAAATTTACACATGTGGTAGCAGTTATATGTTCCACATTATCTTTTTATGATAACTCTTCATGCTCATAACATTAAGATTAACCTAGTTTTCATTCTTAGTGCTACTGTAAAGTGTAAACAGATGCAATGCGATACCAGCAAACTGATGCAACCTATGCATTATAATGTGTTTGGGATGTCCGGACTACCAACGCTTAATAGAATCTTTACTATTTTATCTTCACCATTCTGTTCTCTAGAAATTAAGCAGAGAGTTTAAGTCTAGTCATTCAACTCTAATCCCCTGTGGGATCTAGTGTAGTCCAATATTTTAAGGATAAGAAGCCACAAATATCTCCCTTTGGAAATCATTTAGGGAATAAGCAATGATCTTCTTAATATCGATCTAGGGGAGGAACAGAAAGATTACTTGCTTGAAACACTTAGCAGAAGGCAGCAGCTCCATCAGTAGGAGGCAGCCAATCGACCCTGAGATGGATCAAAAGAGAATGGAGAGGGCAGGGCAGGGCACCTTGTGCAATTGCATCACTTAAATTCACTTTAGGTTAAGTATATGGGTTCAAGGCCCTGTTTGCTCTATGCCTTTTGGCCTGATTTTAAGCCCTGACTTACCCTCTGCCTATACCCGTCCATTCCTTTTTGTTTTGGCTTGATCTTGAGAAAGATCGAACTCGCAATATCGATTTCACCCCTTCTCCTCCTCTCGCCAGGAAGCCATGCATCAGCAAAATGCGGAGCAGATAACTGCTTAAAGTATCTGTAATTCACACGTGGCTTCGATTCCCATTCTTCACCCAAAATTTTTGATAATAAAATAGTATACAAATCCGTTAAAAACAATTTTCCTCTTAACAAATAATTGTATTGTGCATGTTTCAGAGATACCGAATAAAATATTAGACATGTACAGAAAATCAGTACCTCGTTAAGTAATGTTACAATATACTCAGTTGGTAAGAGACGTGACTGGGCAGATCCGGCTGTGGAGGTTCGGAGATAGCATCCTGTTAGGAAGATCTCTCTTCCTTTCTTTAAAATGCCACAATTAGGATCGGCCAAGCTGTAATATCTGCTAGGGATTGAATGTTAGATGTTTGATGCAGAATGTGCATATCTAGAGTCAGAGTCAAAATTTTAAAAAGGAAAATCAAAATATTAATTCCCAGTGTTCTTGTTCTAACGGCTTCTAGTTCATCGACTTAAACTATGGACCATGCAAGCTCAGAGCATTGTATTCTATTCATTTTTGGTGGAAATGAATACCTGCGATGAAGGTATAGATCAATGGTATTAGAACTCCAGAAATCCCCCAAAGTAAGAATGTGTATGTTGGTCCCTATTAAAAAGGAATTAACATTAATAGAACACATAATTTTCAAGGGTTTATAATTGATAATGATGAAGCCTATTGTTCTAAGAATCAATATCATCCGTAATTTTATATCAAAATTTGGCTAGTAAAACACACACACACAATAGATGCACTCAGCACAAACCATCAAGTTTGTAGCCACACATTGATGATTTCATTACAATACGTAATTACTAGGTACTGAAATTACAACACAAACTTATCCAATCATAAAATTCAGATAAACTACATAAATAATTATACCTGGAAGAACAAAAGCATCTACTATAACAGCCTCAATAACGCTACTGAACGACAAAAAATTCTTCTCATAAATAGAATCGATAGTAACAGTCTTCGGAAGCTTCACTCTCTTGTGCGTCTTAGCAAGCTGATTAATACATTCCGGACGCTTCTTCTGAGCACCACTCCTATTCTGTTCACTCCAAGCCTATACACGTAAAACCGAAACTATTAACACTCAAAACAACAAATAATCAATTGTAGATAAACCGAAACTAATACTAATGTACGCGGACCTGAGACAGATCGGAGAGGAGAATAGCAGTGGTGACGCCACTAGAATAAGCAATACATGTTCTGAGAATGCGAGAAACAATCCAACTCCAACCTGGAGCATTTAATTGTTCTTCGCCTTCTTCGATATCGTAATCAGGAGTTAATACTGATTTTGCGTAATCGATGAATTTGAGAAACGGATCTTCTTCTTCAGCTTCTTCTTCCAAGTCTATTTCCATGGCAGAAATTTCGTTATCTGCAATTTCGTGAAGTTTGGAATTAGAGTGAGTCTCTTTCATTGGTTTAACTGTAAGCTAGTAATATGAATTGCAAGAATGAAATGAATTGAGAGGCTTTGATTTTTGAGCTTCAGATTAAAGTTTAAACCCTAGTTTTGTAAACGGGGGTAGAAAAAAATTGGCGGGATTTTAATTTTTAAGGTGAGCTCTTTTGTGCAAAACTGCAAATTAAAGGCCTGTTTGGCTTGAATACTCATTCCGTCTCGCTGAATTATTTACATTATTTTTAGCATATTTTTTCAATACTCGTTTAAAGTATAATTTCATAATATTTTTTAAAAAAAATTCTTAAATAGAAGTTTCATGTTTAAACTTTTGTTAAAAAAATAAAAAAATATTAGGAAACTATATTTATAGAATACTCGAAATATGTGCAAATAGTGAAGGTAAACATGCTAGTGGGATGGAGGGAGTATATGTTATGTTGTGAGAAGTTATTTTTTTTGTGTTCATATTATATGTACAGGCTATAATTTCGTTAATTAACTAATTTTGCTGAAATTTTGTGAGTGGATTTATGTATGTACCATATATATAGTTTTTGATCAATTGGTCATTGTTTTTTAATTTTTCGTCTAATTTTTAAGATTTATTAAAGAGTGTGTGTTGGAAATTTGTCAATAACTTCATGTTTTAGCGTCTTCAGAATTCAAATGATGAACTCTAAATAATGAAGGTGGTAGATGTAAAATAGTATAATAATAGTATTTTTTTGAAATGTGAAGATATGTTAAATAAATTGTGTTACATCACAGAGCTTAACCGGTAATCCATGTAATATCACGTTCTAGCTAATATTGGCTTTCATAATATGATCTTTAAGTTGATGGAGTATCAAATTTAGTGAAAGTTGCAGCATTGTCGCTAAAATAATTAAGTTAAGCGGCTGCGTAGTCCTTACGATAAAAAAAATAGTATTTAAAATTCCGAATTCTATACTTAATAATATTTAGGACTCGTCAATAGACGCGGTGCTTAAAGAACTATAATAAATTTATTTTGAATGTTGCAAAGTACATCTCATGAATTTCTTTAATAGCTGAATATGTACATTACTTATATGTTATCATTTTTAAAACAATTTATTTTATGATTTTAGTGGATTTATTATATTTAACTTTAAATCTGGCTTGAATGTAATGTAACAAACAAGTGGTACATCAAGTGAATTTATGTTTAATATAGACACAAATTTTGGTTTGTTATGCGCATGATGCATCAACCAAGCTTTCGACATCACACTACAATGTGGTAAAGTATATATATGCGTTTGTGAATATAAATTGCGAACTGATTTTACCTAGGCGATATTTAGTTTTCATAGACAATATTATATGATTGGGTTGTAATTGCCAACTAAATTTTATGTGTTTTATGTGTAATTGATGCACTTATGTTAAATGTATGTTATAAGTGATACATATTTTAACCTTGTACAACTATCTATTTGAATATTATGAATTCGGGATCTATTGATCATGGTCTTCTTTATCTTTAGCGTGGACATATGTTTAGATAGAGTTGGAGGGTAGGTGGTGGAGATACTATGAGAAGTAGACGTTGAAATCCTAATCATAATAATCTTGCACTGGACCATCGGATGATTCCTTTGTTATAGTCTATCAGTTTTTATGGCATAGCTAAGGTTTCAGAGTTATAGCTTGATTGGAGTCTGCTATCTGATTTGGTTGAGAAGTAGAAGCCCGAGACCCATATGTTTCATTTACCCACGGGAGAGGTTACTTTTACCCTTCAGGACTTGGCCTTCGTGTTGACGAGAATGCACTTATCTTTGACGTCAAATCGCTTTAATTGACTTTATATTTGGGCATGCGCCTCACTTAAATCGCTTTAATATGGCTAGGATTCAGTTGAGTTTATTTTTATCTATTAACCCATATATTTTATTGAAGTTTAGGAGGTCATGCATCACACTAAGTGTTATTTGGTTCACATTATTGTTGGTGTTATATATATATATATATATATATATATATATATCATTCTGGAAGTTCCAATCATCCTATGTACCGATATTTTTTTCGTGACTTGAATACATGTGGAGAGTATATGTGGGGTGTTGCAGCACTTGCATTTATGTATAAGGATGCCAGGGTTCCCGGAAAAACACAAGGGATGTTGCTGAGGGTTTTTTATTGCCGCAACTATGGGCATAATGAGAGATTGCGTACTCTTGTTCCTCTTCATACCAGCATGTCTTTACGTGATGATCGTATTTACAATGATCAACTTGTTGGTCCATATGGAGTCATGTATATATTCTAGTTTTATTTTACAAACATTCATATACTCTTAATTTTAGAGGTACTTCATAAACCTTAATCTAACAGTGGAACATAATTTAATAATTTTAGTATTTTAGACTTCAACAATTCTCTACTTGGATTTTAGAAATATTCAATTATAATTAACATTAAGAAATTTAATTGATTGTTATTCTATTGTAATTTTAGGTGGCTTATTAGTCATTCATTTCTGGAGAAGCATGGTCGTACACTGTCTATTACTCGTACTATTCTATAAGGGCTTTCAACATCTCATTTTATATGTGAGCCTTACTCTACTGAGATCATTTTCAGATTACCTGCATTTTGCTTGGTCGGTCGCCATATTTGGTGTTATTGTGGCCCTTTCATATGTGTTTTTATTGTGGAGACTCATTTACTTGACATAGTTATTAGACATATTGGGATGGTGCAATATATCCACATGATGGAGAACACTCGAGTGAGCTTCAAAATATGTCATTAAATGGAAATCAGCTGATTAGTTGTACTCAGAAACACCAGCCATTTATTTCTATTTGGAACACTCGTTTGGATCATATTTTTCAGGCATACTTGATTGTTAGTGAAAATATAAAGCCCGGCTATCATGAGTGGTATTTGCACAGGACTTTGAGATTTATTTATCATATTGGTGCATTTCATTATCACATTGTAGGAGTTATTGCCCTTCATTTAGTTAAGTGTACATGTTGTCATGGTTGCATCGTAGTATTATATATGCTTTTATCCTTGATTATATTTTTTTTAGTTATTGTATGGCTATGCAATAGTTTTATCAGCTATGTATTTCTTGTAACACGTATTTCCCTTATTTGTTATTTTTTAGGAAGATTTGTCAAGGGCTATAGTTGATTAAATGTTGTCAGATCTTCCTGATATATCTTAGTTAGCTACAAATGGTTGTAATGTTGATAGAGATTTCAAATTATATGGTTTTGAGGTATTTCATGAGCGTCGAGATAAAGAGAATGTGGGGATGCAAGATCATAATCGTTGTCCTAAATATGATGGTGAATGAGTTCGAGTAAGTGGTGGACTTAATCAAATTGTACCGTCATATCAAGTTGAAGATGATCATGTGGCGACAAATCTTTGAGTTGACCTGTAAATTTTTACTTGATGTTATTGGACCTGTTGTTACTGACCATATTGATATACCCGAGATATCGTCTAATGTCCATATTGATGTGATTCTGGAGAGACCGAGAGATCCAATTATTTTGTTTTATTCTACATTTGATCTTGATTTGACGCCAACTCCACATCCTCCTCTTGAGCAGCCTCATCCTCTGTATCGTCCTCACCAGCCTGCTGAACAACAATGCATATTGTTGTATCTAACATTTGATACCGATATTATTTCTTGTAATGATGGTGATGGTGCTACTACTATTGAATCTTCTTATAGTTCCCATGATAGTGCTAAAAGAAGATTTGGACATGGAGATGAGCTCCAACGTTCAAAGAGAGATCGTAAACCAACAAAATGTGGGACTGATGGGCAAAAATGCGCGAAGAAGTGATGATATTGTACTTACGTGTATTTAATATAATTTAAACTTAATGTTAGGTCCCAAAGGGGGTGTTGAATACGACACTCACTAAATTAAAAAATTCTTTCGAATCTTTTGCGGATATAAAATTTAGTGTTCGGTTAATGGTTCCGTGTTCTTGAGTTGAATAGTGTTTAGGATATTAAAATAACGAAAACAAGATATTCGGGGAAATATATATTCATATATAAATCCGCGAGGGTGTTGCTACACTCCGGTAAATAAATTTACCGACTACAAACCAAGAACAATAATGTTCTTGCTTCTACAAAGATATACAAATTAAATCCTATACAATGATCTATCTTTTTGTTTATCTAAGGATCTAATTATCGGGTAACGATTATAATACCCCTATGAATATACAAGAGTTAAACCGGGCATTATACCGTTACTCCGGTGAGAAGTTAAATGGATATATAATTTGCTAGAGCTTCTCTGTATTTTCTTTGCTCATATTTTATCACCTCTCGTTTTTGTTGGAGAAGAAGATAAAAAACAGAACATTCACTTTGATCTGCTGCTGTAGCGTACTGTAGGCTTTATATTCAAAATGAATTATGTGGTCATTTGTTTACCACATAAATCAAGTGAATAAAATCAATGAATTTTGTTGCTGAGAGTTACTTGTGACCTTAGAAGCTTAGGAGATTTTGCCTTAGTCATTTCAGCATAACAAGTTACTTGTTACCTCATTTACCAAGAAGATGAGTTATTCCTTAGAAAAGTTTCCTTGCATGAGTTACTTGCTACCATAACCTCCCTGTAGGAGTTACTTGCGACCTCCTTTACCAAGGATAGGAGTTTTGCCTTAGAAAAATTTCCTTGCTTGAGTTACTTGCTACCATAACCTCCCTGTAGGAGTTACTTGCGACCTCCTTTACCAAGGAGAGGAGTTTTGCCGTAGAAATATCTCCTTGCAAGAGTTACTTGCTACCATAACCTCCCTGTAGGTATTACTTGCGACCTCCTTAACCAAGAAGAGGAGTTTTGCCTTAGAAAAATCTCCTTGCAAGAGTTACTTGCGACCTAGGTAGCTAGGAGGATTTATTTGCGACCATTCTCCCTAGTAGAGTGTTTTTGCCTTGGAAAAATTCATGATTTGCAAATTACTTGCAACCAAGGGGTGCATACATGCACTTAGAATTTTCTTTCTTCTCCTTTTTCTTCCCCGAGACTCATACCAAGTCAAGATCAGTTCCAGTACTGAAATATTGAACTGTATTTCCAGGATATTGCTTCTGACATCCAATACACTAATCAGGGTTGTTAGGTCCCAATATGTTTGTAGAAGGGGGGGTTGAATACAAACAGTACCAAATAATCGAATTAAATGCGGAATAAAAAATGTGAAACAAAATTCAAGTTAAATAAAAATATTATTAAACTTGAAAGGTGTTACAACAACTGTATCGATTACAAGGAATTAATCTCAAATTAATTATCACAAATTTAGAATAAATTCGACATGAACTTTTTCTATTTTTGCAATAATTAGAATCAAATGCTAAACGCGATTTGAGATTAAGTTCTAGGGATTTTGATCCGCTAGATTGTTACACAAGAACAAGATAAAGATTTCTAGTTGATTGGATTTAACTTTACAATCTAGAAATTTAATCTTGGATTAAACAGATGAAAAATGTAATATTTCAAGGCGGCTGCTTTTCTTGTTCTTTGTTCTTCTGTTTGAATGATTGATTATTGAAAGAAGGTCTTCTGCTTCTTTTTAAATCAAAAAACGAATAGAATTGACTTGGCATGACAATCCTATAGCTGGCAAGACTTTCGGTAGGACAATTGAATGAACTAGCAAGACAATCTGAATGAACTAGCATGACAATCAGAATGAACTAGCAAGACAATTATCCTCCTAGAGTAACTTTCGGTATGACAATGGAAAATGGCCTAGCATGACAATCGGTATGACAATCCTGATTGTCATGCTAGTTCATTTTCAATTGTCTTGCTGATTTAATGCTTGAATTTAATCCAATTAAGCTTCTGAAAATTCCTAAAATTCCTAGAATTAATTCAGAATTAATTAATCAATTAATTCAATTAATAAATAAATTATTCTTTGCAGATATAATTTATTTTCTTAATTAAATTAGATGACTTAATTAATTAATAGAGAATTAATTCTAGTCTTGAGCAGCGACCATTCTTCTGCAAATCTTCTGAAAATCACTGAAAATTATGAATCAATTCCATCACTTCAACGTTGACACTCGATGTACTGTCTGGTTCATGAGTGACTAACTTCCGTGACGTTTCTTCATGTCTTGACTTTGACACTTTGATTTTCTTCAAATTAAATCCTTGTAATTAATGATACTCTGACGAGATCTCTGTCACTTGATTAAATCCACGATCTTGATTTATATCACTGAGGCATGATCAACTTCTTGAACTTCTTCCAGTGAATTAACTCCTCAAGTCTGTAGATGAACATTGTCTCTGAATCCTTTGACAGATATTACTTTGCGAGATCTCTCTGACGGTCGATCCACTATTTACTTATTACATTCTTATTTGAGTTGAGTTGAATCATCGAATATACAAATAGGCTATGACATATGACTTACAATCTCCCACTATTTGTTTGTTAGACAATAACACACAAATACCTAGAGGATAACTCAACTAACAAATAAGAAAAAGATATAAACATACATGCAAAGTAAATAGCAGAAAAGTTCTGGATGAGATTTAACATTTTCCAGATTCCAAGTAGATGTTCCTCTAGACTGAACATATCTTCAAGTAGTTCCATCTTCATTTGTACAACCACATTTCCTGTTGAGAAGCCCATATCTCTTGCTTCTCCCCCTATGAGAATCAACTGATTAAAGAAGATCACCTTCGTTTTACCACCTCTCCCGTACAATAGGATCCGCAGATAAAAACCAATGGTACTCCCCTAACAGCTTCTTCCCTTACTAGGAAATCACCTTGTGTTTACCACCTCTCCCGTACAATAGGATCCGTAGATACAAACAACAATGGTGTGGTGTAGTGTACAAGTAGGATCTTTTTCTTCCTCCCTGCTATTTCTCCCCCTTAGTTGAGGAATCCTCCAAACTATTACTTAAGCTTTTATCTCCCCCTTAAAGAAGGAATGTATGCTGTTGTCTGAAGGAGTTCTCATATTTCACTTGGTTGGAAATGAAATAACAAGTAGTTTCTCTTTCTTCCTCACTGTGAGTGTGTGATTCTGTTTAGTGTACCTCACATGTGTTTCACTCTTCTCTCCACTCGTGTTTACACTCATTCTCACAAGTGTATCACTCTTCTCTCATAGCTCCAACATTCAGCTGTACCTGCAAGGAAAATCACCTTAGCCATCCTTTAAGGAGGTCACAGGTGGTGCAATGGGAGTTCACAAATCCCCATCCTTGTTAAACTCGTCAGATAACTCTGAGTCATAATCTACAAGTTGCTAGTTTCCCTTTTAGGGTTCCAGATTTGAATTCTGGGAAGGTAAACAATGATCCAACGATTTTAGCATAAAGATCAAAGTTCCCTTCTAATGTCTGTGAAGACACTTCCTTGTGACTCATCAGGTAATATCTGAATCATTGTCAACAAGTTGCCGATCTGCACCTATGTCAGATCCACTATCCGCAGATGCATCCAGGGGATTTAAGCCTGGGGAGGTAGACACTGACCATTGACATATGGCTTTTGGATCAGTATCCTCTCCTAACACCTGTAAAGGCAATTGGTCCACTAACGAACCTTGAACAATTGAATCTGACCTTAAAATGGTCGAAACTCTTGTTTCCGTCAACTCATCCTTTGTGTGTGTAACCTCTCCTTGTGCATCAAGAATTGATTATATTTGAAGTGGTGACACTACATCGGATACCTTGGCCGACAGGCAAAATTCAATAGACTCACCCTGTTGAGAGAATGAATCTAGTAACTATTTTTGTGCCTTTTCAGCCATTACATCTTTTTGAGAAGATGTATGGGGGCTAGCAGTTGTCTCGGTTTAAATACTACTCATCTATGTATGAGACAGAGCTACTGGGTTGACTACAGAACCTTCCTTATGTGGTGCACTAAGGCACTATCTCCCTCACGCTCATTCATACTACATTTAGTGGTAAGAGAGTGTTGGTTGGTTCTGTTTCTGTGTTTGTCTTTACAGTCTGGGATAGACGTTGTGGGTTTTCAACCTCATGACTGTCAATGAAAGAAAGTCATTGGAGACTGAACCTGTATCACAAAATATATGGTAATAGAGAGAAAATGATTTACAATAGTGATTTTAAAAGATTTTACATGACATAAGAAATCACTAATGTAGAAAGAAGTTTGATTTTGTTTTTCAATATGAATGAGTTTTTGATAAAACATTGATCACTTAGGGTAAAGTCTAAGTAATTCTCATTCATATCAAAAGCTTACAAATATCTGCAACATAATGTTAACAAGATATCATTGACCGATACTTGTCAAGTACTTTAGATACTAATTGTTATGTTGCATAACTATGACGACTCTACTAGTTCATATAAAATTACAATTTCTGTTAGAGTGCCATACCATGTCCTTGACGATTGCTTGAGCAGTATACTAGTTCATACCAACCTGAAGTGAGATTGTGAAGAAGAAATTGCATAGTCCAATAGATCTGCAGCTGCAAAGTCCATGAACTGTGGTGCATTGACTTCCTCTTTTGACTTACCAATCAGGAGTACACTTGTACACATCTTACTAGAGTACAATTCCAAGTGTAATGTGCAGCAGGTGCCTGATATGTCGTAATATTCTCAAGTCTCGTCACTGGTGCTATATGTTAGATACTGCTTCCTGATAATAACCTAGCACAATATACAAAATTATAATGATAACATTCCCAGCTTGCAAACAGCCATATCCCTCAGATAAACCTTTGCTGTTATCTCCAAAGGTAATCAGGGGGCCAGCTTTCTCAATCCTCATTTGATAGCAGGGCTCTATCTCCGGTCATATGTCTTGATGATCCACTGTCAAGAATCCACACTACCGGTTACACCTGTATACTGCCCTGCACTTCAAATGGATTAGACCTTCTTCGGAACCCAAACTTGGTTGGGCCCGGCATACTTGTAGAATTGTCCTTTGTCAGACAAAACAACATTTTTAATTTTAATGGTCTCAACATTCTCAATGACTGAACATTTGACCTTGTAAACAGCCTTAACAAATTTCTGTTTAAGCTTAGGCACAAATGTCTCCTTTCTAGCCTTAGAAGGACTAGCAGTCTTAGACCTATCATGCTTCTTGTTATTCACATGCTGACGAGGAGTAGTCTTATCATTAGACACATGCTTACCATTAAAATAAGCATACATCATATTAAAAGCACAAGACATACAATTAGCAACACCACATGCTTTATGAGAGTGATTAACAGCAGGCAATTTATGCATGGTAGACATGGCATTATTGTTATCCAACTCATGTGTGTCTGAGTTAGTCTCAGTTGCTTTCACAACTTTGACTGGAACTTTCGACTCACTTGACTTGGAAACAATCTTCTCATAAGCATGATCCTCAGCACGTATTTCTTCTTGAATAACAGAAGAGGTCGCATCAAATGGTTCAGCAATTGATGCTTTATAGAGGGGTTCATCAACACCCTTAAGCACATGTGGTACTTCCCTCCCTTTAGCACATACATGAGGAGGGGAGTTTATGCCTAATTCTCCAATAGCAGCATTGTAATCATAACCTATTCCAGATGTTTGATTAACAGCTTGCTTACTGTAGAACTCTTTAGCCTTCGAACAAGAATTGAAGTAGGCTCTAACCTTAGTCTCAAGACCGGTGATCTTGTCTTTGAGAATAGTTTCGAGTTTTCTATAACAGTCAACTCTATTCTCTAGAAAAGATACCTGTTCTTTTAATTTGTCTTGATTAATGTGCACAAGTCTTAATTCATTGACCTCTTTCTCAAGGTCTGTGATCTGTAAACTTAACAGTTCATTATCACGACGTGCACAATCTAAGTTACCTCTTAGATGATAAACCATTTCAGCATCAGAAAGTTTTACCTCTATTCTTGACGATGAAGCTTTTCCATCAATAGCCATAAGAGCAAGATTTCCTTCATCTTCATCTTCACTGTCAGTATCATCCCAGCTTCTTCCCTTTGCCAGATAAGCCCTTTCAGAGTTCTTTCTTACTTGCTTTGGCTTCCTACATTCTGTGGCAAAGTGTCCCAACTCATTGCAGTTATAGCATCTAATGGTGCTTCGATCAACCATCCCTGTTTTGTATCCACCACTGCTGGTGTTAGAGGATGAAGATCCACCTTTCTGGAATTTGTTGTAGTTGGACTTGTACTTAAGCTTGGGATTCCTCTTGAATCTGACATGGGAGAATCTCTTGACAATTTGGGCCATTGACTCGTCTTCCAATTGCTCCAGCTCTTCCAAGGAATAAAAATCATCACTTGATTGATTTGTAGTAGGAGGATCATATTCTGCTACTAACTCATTTTCCTCACCCTTGGAAAACTGTACCATTCTTTCTAACTGTTGAGATTGTTGTTGTTGTTGACCTTCAGCTACAAGTGCATTAGATGTGCTGACCATTCTATCCTTCCCGTAGACTTCCTTCTGTTGAATCTGCTCCAACTCATAAGTTTTTAACACTCCATAGAGCCTGTCCAAAGAAATCTCACTCAGATCTCTAGCTTCTCTAATGGCAGTGATTCTATGTTCAAGATGAGCTGGCAGTGTTAAAAGGAACTTTTTGTTGACCTCCCTGATTGAATAATACTTTCCATTGATGTTCAGGTTGTTGATCAACGCATTGTACCTCTCAAACACTTCAGTAATTCCTTCTCCTGGATTTGATTTGAAATGTTCATATTCAGAGGTTAGGATTTCCAACTTGTTCTCCCTAACTTCCTCTGTGCCTTCATTAATCACCTCAATAGTTTCCCACATGTGTTTGGAATTTTTACAGTTCATCACATGTCTGTTCATCAAGGGATCAAGGGAATCAATTAATATTAATTGAAGGCTGGCATCCAAGGAGGCTTCTTCCTTCTCAGCAGGAGTAAAATCTTCAGGCTCTTTTGGATAGGTTCTAGCTTCAGTAGTCACCACACCATCTATTATTACCTCCGGTTCAATAACCATCGGAGTTTTTATACCCTTCTTTAACAAGTTTGAATATTTGGGATTTGCAACTTGTAAGAATAATAGCATCTTCTTCTTCCACATGATATAATTCTCTTTATCAAATTGTGGAATTTTAACGGTTCCAACTTTATGTGAAGTCATTATGAATTTTTGAATAAATAAAAATTCAAGGAGTTGAAAAATCACAAAAGTCTAGGATCTTGATTTGTTCGTTAATCAGAAGGCTCTGATACCAATTGTTAGGTCCCAATATGTTTGTAGAAGGGGGGGTTGAATACAAACAGTACCAAATAATCGAATTAAATGCGGAATAAAAAATGTGAAACAAAATTCAAGTTAAATAAAAATATTATTAAACTTGAAAGGTGTTACAACAACTGTATCGATTACAAGGAATTAATCTCAAATTAATTATCACAAATTTAGAATAAATTCGACATGAACTTTTTCTATTTTTGCAATAATTAGAATCAAATGCTAAACGCGATTTGAGATTAAGTTCTAGGGATTTTGATCCGCTAGATTGTTACACAAGAACAAGATAAAGATTTCTAGTTGATTGGATTTAACTTTACAATCTAGAAATTTAATCTTGGATTAAACAGATGAAAAATGTAATATTTCAAGGCGGCTGCTTTTCTTGTTCTTTGTTCTTCTGTTTGAATGATTGATTATTGAAAGAAGGTCTTCTGCTTCTTTTTAAATCAACAAACGAATAGAATTGACTTGGCATGACAATCCTATAGCTGGCAAGACTTTCGGTAGGACAATTGAATGAACTAGCAAGACAATCTGAATGAACTAGCATGACAATCAGAATGAACTAGCAAGACAATTATCCTCCTAGAGTAACTTTCGGTATGACAATGGAAAATGGCCTAGCATGACAATCGGTATGACAATCCTGATTGTCATGCTAGTTCATTTTCAATTGTCTTGCTGATTTAATGCTTGAATTTAATCCAATTAAGCTTCTGAAAATTCCTAAAATTCCTAGAATTAATTCAGAATTAATTAATCAATTAATTCAATTAATAAATAAATTATTCTTCGCAGATATAATTTATTTTCTTAATTAAATTAGATGACTTAATTAATTAATAGAGAATTAATTCTAGTCTTGAGCAGCGACCATTCTTCTGCAAATCTTCTGAAAATCACTGAAAATTATGAATCAATTCCATCACTTCAACGTTGACACTCGATGTACTGTCTGGTTCATGAGTGACTAACTTCGGTGACGTTTCTTCATGTCTTGACTTTGACACTTTGATTTTCTTCAAATTAAATCCTTGTAATTAATGATACTCTGACGAGATCTCTGTCACTTGATTAAATCCACGATCTTGATTTATATCACTGAGGCATGATCAACTTCTTGAACTTCTTCCAGTGAATTAACTCCTCAAGTCTGTAGATGAACATTGTCTCTGAATCCTTTGACAGATATTACTTTACGAGATCTCTCTGACGGTCGATCCACTATTTACTTATTACATTCTTATTTGAGTTGAGTTGAATCCTCGAATATACAAATAGGCTATGACATATGACTTACAATCTCCCCCTATTTGTTTGTTAGACAATAACACACAAATAACCTTAAATTATAGTTTTACCTTAAAATTATATATGCACATTCACACTTTACACTTATTTCTTAATCTATCTATATTATTTTAATTTTCAAGACGATTCTTAAAAATTATCCAATTTTATTTTTAATTATTGAGACATTCGTAACTTTATAAATCGTACATTAATTTTTAAAATGACGATGTCAAATTTTATTATGTTTTGTTGTTTTACTTAAATTTGGTTTATATAAATTACAAGTTATTTAATGATGTTTATGAAATATGAATAATTGGAGATGAATGTATCATGATAACAATTTGATAGTTTACTTACAAAAATAATAAGTGTTAAATTTAGAAAAATAAATAAAATATCTAAAATAATTAAATTAATAATAATGATGAAAAATGTATCAGTAAAATTATTTAAGTAATTAGTAATAATTTATTATTTATATTATATATAAACTTTATCCGAGTAGAGTCGAGTTATCGAGTTCGAGCCGAGCCCGAACTAAACGAGCCGAGTCCGAGCTAAACAGACAAATAGTTCGGCTCGACTCGTTTATTTATCCGAGCTCATTTTCATGTTCAAGACTGGCTCGTTTAAAAAAATGAACTGAGCCGAGTTCACTTAAACGAGCCGATTCCGAGTTTTGTTCACGTACAGCTCTGTTCATTTGCAGCCTTTCTGCAGCTGTCTTCTTTAACCTCTATCTATACCATGTCTTCAATTCTTCAGAATCCTATGCTTCGAACACTATCTATCTTCAATCAATGCTAATACACTGAAATCTTCTGGTAGCACTTATACACTGAATCTTCATCATTTCTGAAACCCTGAAAGTCTTTAATTTTTATTCTTCACTGAGGCATAAACATATTAATGAACTTCTTTCAGTGAACTGTAAACAGACTTCAAGCTTTCTTCTAATCCTTTGATTCTTTGTATTTGCCTTGTCTTCATTTCTTCTGATTTCTTGTGTAGCCGTTGTCACGCCCTCCAGACCCGGGGTATAAGTCTGGGGGTTACTAGCTAATCACCAAACCTGTACAATCTGATTAACAATTAATAAAGAAATGAAATTCATCCCCTTTAACACTAACCAGGATCTTTTTAGGTTGAAGTATGAAAACAAGAATCACTAACTGCTTTTATTACAACCCAACATTCAAAATCTCACAACTCTCTTTATTACAAACCATTGTCTAATTCATTTTAAACTAAGTTCAACTTTTATTCAAACACACACACTATCTATCAACACTCCACCTGCTCGGGCAATTCAAAGCTTTCTTCCTGGATTGGGATCAACACCTTGGGTATGAGAGGATCCCAAGGCTTGACCCGCTTCTTTACCACTCGAGTCCTAATTGGTTTCATATTCCTTCTTAACTGAAAACAATAAGGTGAATAACAACAAAAGGGGTGAGCCAAAAATTGCTCAATAAGTCCACAAAATATAAACAGTGTTAAAGTATTTTTAAATGAATCCGTCATCCCAGGTATATCTGCCAATATATAACCTCATGAGAATAGAAAGAAGGCCACTACTGGCGAGTACAAATGAACTAAACTGGACACAAGTTCGCATCTATATTCTGCTGATCAGTCACAATATAATACAGATCCATATCTCAATATATAGATCCAGTCGGGTACCCAGGCACTACAGCCCACGTCGAGGCACCAGTCATCCCGGTCCTCAGGATTAAGACACACTCAATCCCAAAAATATCATTATCCAGACCATCGCTTAGCAACCGGAACAATCGGTATGCTTTGATATATTCCAAACACTAGAATATATCAATCTCCATGTGTCACCAATAAAATATGAATCAAGAATCCAAAGAAACGGAGAAATCAAGAATCGAAATGAAATATGAACAAAGGAATAACAAGTGTATATCAGTGATCAAGAATAATAATCAAGAGAATGCAAATGTGATAAGCATTTGAATCAATATCACTATTCTGAAAGTAGAATAGGGGAAAAACTTGCCTTCTGCGCGACTCACTGCAATTGAATCACTTATGTCTATCACCTTGGACTATTACCGACTCAACTTGCCTGGCTGGCTTAGCTTCTGTTGGCAAAACAGACTGGTTAAGTCACGCCGTACTTCATTTGCATCTTGAATCGACTTCAAACTGTTCCTAACATCTACCCATGCGCTTATGACTGACTCATGTATTACATATAAGCAAGTAAGACTCGATTAACCACGTAATACACATAAGCACATAAGCACATAATCATTTTTATGGTTAAAATAATTTTTAAAACCAAAATCGACTCGCTGATCGCTCAACTGATCGTTATCTGACTCGTTTCCCGTTTTTCCGGAATTTTTCGGACTCGTCTCGGCACGTAACTCGACTGATAATCAAACAAGTAACAGAATCAACTAATTTTTACAAGAAATTAAGCTTTGATATTATTTTTAATGAAAAGAATTCATTTTTCTGAGTCAACAGGTTTTCGTTTCACGCAAATCGGACTAACGGTTGATAATTCCATTTATTAATCATTATAACTAATTATTACTAATTTTTAAAACTCAGAAATAATTTTTAAATCATTGTTTAAGAAAAATCAGAATTAAAAATAATTTTTCTATAATTTTTGGAATTAAAATGAATTTATTATGATTTATTGAAAATTATTTGATTAATTATCAAAATAATTAATCACTTTTAAATAATTAATAAATAATAATTAAATAATAAATAATTAAGAAAATAATTCAATCGAATTTTTAGAAAATAATTCAGAATTATTTATAATATAAATCAATTAATTAAATAATTAATTAATCAATTTACAAAATAAATAAAACTGATTTTTAAAATTAATAAAAATAAAATCAAAATCAAAATTACAGAAACACATGTCAGAACCCAATTCCTGACAAAATCAGATCAAACCCGGGTTCTGGAAACGGGTCAACCGGGTTGGATTCCGGTTTGCCAAGAACATCACCGGATTTTTCCCAGAATCCGGTGAGTTCCTGGAGTCCGGCCAACTCCGATCAGCCTCAAATCAACACCGTTTGGTGCGGTTTTTGAGTGCTTTTCATTGCAAATCAACACAGCAATCTAACCACGGCCAAACCATACCAAAAACATCTCAGAATCACAATCTCCGGTCAAAATCGACATGAACTCCGGCCAAAATATCATCTTTTGATTCTGTAAACCAAACTCAACGTTCTATAGTGCAAATTGAAGCTAAGAACATATACAATCAAAGCCCTAACATTACAAGAACCAAATATTCACAGAAATCATCGAGTTGTGTTTTGAAAATCTGATATAAACCCTAGAAATCATGAATCACTATCCAGGCATCGTTTGTTCAATTAAATACCATAAATCGACTGTAAATCATCCAACAAAGCTTTATCAATCATCAAAACATCAAAATAACCCTAGAATCAAAAAGTCCTAATTCGAACATAAACCCTAGAAATCGAAAATAAAAAACGATGCAATAAAACGTGAAATTGATGCAAGAAACAGAAAGAACGGATCAAAACCTTCGATTTGAGTACTTGAATCACACGATTTGATGCTGTAATCAGTGAGAAATCACGACTTGATTCTTCGACCCGAACCTGTTCTTCCCGACCCGATTTCAGAAAATTTTGTGTATTTTTGCAGATTTTAATGATTAATTATAATTAATTAAATAAAAATTAGGCTATTTATAGTAGTAAAATTAATACTCCTAATTAAAATTAAGGCCCTAATTCTACACTTTTTAAAATTAATAGGCCCCCTAATTTTATAATTTTTGAGTATTAAAATTTAATTTATAAATATTTTATATATACAATACATATGCCAAAATTTTCCAAAAATTGTGAATAATGCAAAAATGCAAAAATGCAAAGAAATAATATAAATGAAAGTCCTATAATTTTATAAAAATAAAAATGTGATTTTTGTGGGGGTTTTGACACCCAATGGGGCCCGGAAAAATCATTTTTCATAAAACGAGAAAATCATTTTGAAATGAAACCTATAAATGCATAATAAAATATCTGAAAAATACCTTAAAAATACATAAATGACATGAAATACACGTAACACATAACATTTAGGGTTTATCAGATAATCACACATAAATGACATAGTAATACACATATTTTATTATAATTATGATATAATATAAACGTAAATTTCCCAGTCGTTACATCCTTCCCCCTTAAAAGGATTCTATCCTCAGAATCTTCTATGAAAACAAATGAGGGTATTTCTTTAACATTTCACTTTCGAGTTCCCAGGTTGATTCTTCAACCATAGGATTTCTCCACAACACTCGTACTAAATATACAGACTTATTTCTCAACACTTTCTCTCGCCGATCTACAATTCTTACCGGCTGTTCTACAAAAGACAAATCAGGTTGGATTTCTATCGGCTCATACTCTATTACATGCCTAGAATCAGGATTATATCGCTTAAGCATTGACACGTGAAACACATTGTAAATATGCTGCATATGAGGCGGTAGAGCTAATTCGTATGCAACTTTTCCCACTTTCTTCAAAATTTCAAATGGTCCGACGTATCGTGGTTTCAATTTACCCTTATTGCCAAATCTGGTGAATCCTTTCCATGGCGATATTTTGAGTAGTACATTTTCTCCTTCTTGATAGTCCATATCTTTCCTGGCTTGATCTGTATATTTGCGCTGCCTGTCTTGTGCTGCATTGAGTCGTTTCTGAATGAGTTCAATCTTTTCTTTCGTCTGTTGAATTAATTCTGGACCCAAAATTTTGCGTTCTCCAACTTCATTCCAATGTACGGGTGATCTGCATTTTCTCCCATATAATGCTTCATACGGTGGCATTCCAATGCTTGCGTGATAACTGTTATTATAAAAAAATTCCACTAGAGGTAAATGCTCATCCCCACTGCCTTCAAAATCGATCGCACAAACTCGTAGCATGTCTTCAATCATTTGAATAGTTCTTTCACTTTGCCCATCAGTTTGCGGATGATAAGCGGCACTCATGTTCAATTTGGTTCCAAGGCATTCTTGAAATTGTCTCCAAAATCTTGAGTTGAAACGAGGATCTCAATCCGACACGATAGATATTGGAACTCCATGTCGCATTACAATTTCCTTGAGATACAAGTGCACTAGCTTGTCGAGTGAAAATCTTTCGTTAATTGGTAGAAAATGTGTTGACTTTGTGAGTCTGTCAATGATTACCCATATCGCATCATGATTTGCCTTTGTCCTTGGTAGTCCTACTACAAAATCCATCGCTAGATGTTCCCATTTCCATTCTGGAATGTCTAACGGTTGTAATAATCCGCTCAGACGTTGATGTTCCGCTTTAACTTGCTGGCATGTGTAGCATTTACTCACCCATTCAGCTATTTCCTTCTTCATGTTCGGCCACCAGAAGTTTTCTTTCAGATCACGATACATTTTTGTACTTCCCGGATGAATGGAATACTTTGAACTGTGCGCATCTTGCATTATTTCTTCTTTTAATTCTACCACATTAGGGATCCAGATTCTCGACGCAAAATGTAAAATTCCTTCGTTATCTCTCTGAGTTGTTATCTCTTCTCCCGTCAGGTCGTCATCTTGACTCATCACTTTTTCCTGACAGCGGCGAATCTTCTCGAGTAACTCTGGTTGGAAAGTCATAGTGTAGATAGCTTCTGCAGATTCATGGGAAATACGAATCTCAATTTCCAATTTGTCGAATTCCCTGGTTAATTCTACACATGAAGTTAATCGATTTAATCTTTCTTTCCTGCTCAGTGCATCTGCTACAACATTTGCTTTCCCTGGATGATAACTAATCGTGACATCGTAATCCTTTATCAATTCCAGCCATCGACGTTGTCGCATGTTCAGCTTCTTTTGTGTAAAGATATACTTCAGACTTTTATGATCTGTGTAGATTTCACATTTTTCACCATAGAGATAATGTCTCCAAAGCTTCAACGCAAATACGATCGCTGCCAATTCCAGATCATGAGTAGGATATTTCTATTCATGAGGTTTGAGTTGTCTCGAGGCATATGCGATGACGTTACTGTGCTGCATCAATACAAATCCTAGCCCGCGATACGAAGCGTCGCTGAAAATGACGAAATTTCCTAGCTCGTCTGGCAATACAAGTACCAGTGCGGTTACTAACCGATTTTTCAACTCTTGAAATCTTTCTTCACACTTATCATTCCATTCAACTTTTCACTTTTTCGAGTCAACTTGGTCAGCGGCGTTGCTATCTTCGCAAAATATTTGACAAACCTTCGATAATATCCTGCCAATCCCAAGAAACTTCGAACTTCTGTCGGCGTCCTTGGTCTTTCCCAATTTAACACAGCTTCAATCTTTGCTGGATCGACTTGGACCTTCTCTACTGATGATATGCCCTAGAAATTGTACTTCCCTTAACCAGAATTCACATTTCGAAAATTTTGTGTATAGTTGCTCTTTCCTCAGAATTTCCAAAGCTATCCTCAAGTGTTCCGCATGCTCTTCTTCCGTCTTGGAATAAATCAAGATGTCATCGATGAATACAATCACGAATTTATCCAAATATTTCTTGAATACTCTGTTCATCAAATCCATGAATGCTGCTGGCGTATTTGTCAAACCGAATGCCACTACCAAAAACTCGTTATGTCCATATCTCGTGCGAAATGTAGTCTTTGGAATATCTTCAGTTTTAACCTTCAATTGATGATAGCCTGATCATAAATCTATCTTTGAAAACCATGCTGCTTCTTTTAACTGATCGAACAAATCATCGATTCTCGGTAAGGGATACTTGTTCTTGATAGTGAGTTTATTCAATTCCCTATAGTCGATGCATAATCGCATGCTGTCGTCCTTCTTTTTCACAAATAACACCGGTGCACCCCATGGGGATACACTAGGTCGTATGATGCCTCGGTCTAAAAGATCTTGCAGTTGCGTTGACAATTCCTTCATTTCGACCGGAGCCATCCGATATGGAGCTTTTGAAACTGGTTCTGTGCCTGGTGCAAGATCAATCGTGAACTCGATTTCTCGATCTGGCGGTAACCCTGGAAGCTCGTCTGGAAAGACGTCCGGAAACTCACATACAACTGTAATGTCTTATATTCTAGGACTTCCTTTTTCAGTATCTAACACGTAAGCTATATACACCTCATCAAGTTAACCTTGAATTTATGTCTACAATTCTTATAGACATAAATAGGGGGAGATTGTTAGGAATATATGTGCATTAGTTTGATGATATGTTTAACAAAACACTTAAGTAGAAATCTAGTGTTTGTAGCCTCAACGGATAAGACCATTTTGGCTATCCGTTGATGGTGTAGCTTTACTTAGAAATAAGTCTAGTGTTGTAGCACATTTCAGTCTCTGAATTTGAGATATAACTCTTAAATGTTGAGGGAAATTATAAGTCATGTTGACTACTAGAGGATATGCAGATAGGAAGGCCAATTGTAAATATTTCATGCCTTGTAATTTTGTATAAATGAAATGGTGTCAACGGATAACTTAAAGACCTTCAACGGATGAGAAACAAAGCTTCAACGGATGTCTCTAAAGCTTCAACGGATAACATCCTTCAACGGATGAGTGCATCAACGGATAGAGCTTCAACTGCTAACACATCAACGGATAAAGCCATCAACGGATGAAGGCTTCAACGGATGTTCTGTTAAATAGCAGTTGACAAGTGGTAGTTGTACCTACAAACAGAGGCACATGGGTTGACAGAGACAACTGAGATGTGGTAGCCTATTTCAGGAACATCAGAAAAAGCAGCCGTTCTACTCTAGTATAAAGAGGCAATAGTCAACAATGCACTGGAGTAAAATGGAGAAGAAACAAGTGGAGAACTTATTTTATTATTGTACTTTTTATCTTTGTCTTCACTTGTAAACTTGGTGATATATAAACCAAGTAGCAGCTAGTAATTAGATGTGAATTTTTCCAGTGCTGTTTAGAAAAATCTTGAGAGAAAAATTATCTAGTTTGTACTAGGACGCAGCTGTGATCAACTTCTTGAATCACAGATTTTCTGAAATACCATCTCTGGTGGAACAACAATCCACCAGAAAAGTTTTTAAGGTCTGTTGTGTTCTTTACATTAGTGTTTGAATATATATCTGTCAGTATTAGCTTAAAGCAATTCATACACTTGTTTATCTTAAACACATAGCCTTTGAAACTGCTCAAAACTTGAAAAAGTTTTGAGATTTACATTCAACCCCCCTTCTGTAAATCTCATTGTTAGTTCATTAGGAATAACAAAAAGTTCATCTTATATATATGTGACACCAGCTTCAGGTGTAAATGCTTGATACAAAAAGTCTCGGGCTACTGGTCATCACTACGGCTACAAGTTAAACTACTACTATAAGTTAAACTACTGATACACGCATACACACTACTCACTAAGTTATACTATGCTGCCTCTATATACATATGTACTCTGGAGTCACTGTCTCAAACCATCTCAGAACCCAGGCGGAATATGCCTAAGCTCCTCTCTAAGTGCCTGGACCAAAGTCTGTGCCAAGCGGAAAACCCTGTAGAACTCTGCAAAAGAAGGAGGTCCATCATGAGTCAAATCATCCAGTTCCCAAGTAGCGCTCATCAACACTGACTGCAATCGCTGTCTCATATAATAATCCGGCTGTAGGGCCGCTAACGGTCCTCTGTCCCTCTGATCAAACAGATGTATAATCTCCCGACACTGTGCTCGCCAATACTCCATATCATCCCTCATAAATCTATACTCATGGTATGGTACCATATGCGGCTGAGAAACCTGACCTACTGACTCCTGGGAAGGAACCCTTGGTATACCTGCACCCTACTGTGGTAAACCTAACTGTAGATCCACATCATGGTCTCCCATCCCCTCGACTGGAATCATCTGAACTATGTCCGGCTCTGGGGCATACACTGGTATAGGAGGTAACAATGGTGGTGGTAACTCCTGCTCAATACCTGGTATAAACTGGTGCTCAACTGGTAAAGGAACCATCGGCTCAAAGAACTCATATGGATCAAACATCTCCATGAGGTCATGAACTATCCTCTGAACTGGTGGTACCGGCTCCTGTGGCAATGGTGGAGGTGGTAGAGGAGGAAACATACACTCAGATACTGGAGGTATAACTGGTGCTGCTGGTCCAGTGACTATCCTCTCGAAAGACGCAGAATAACCATAAGATGCCATCTGATAATATACCAAAGAAAAGAAAAAGTCACTAACAATCCTAAGATTTATACTTCCCTATTCTAATCTGACCTAAATCCTAACACTATTCTTCCTAATTTGACTATCCCTATCTTATGTGATCTCCATATCCTATCTTAATCCTAATGTTCTTGTTTTCAGGGACCAAACCTACAGCTCTGATGCCAAACCTGTCATGCCCTCCAGACCCGGGGTATAAGTCTGGGGGTTACTAGCTAATCACCAAACCTGTACAATCTGATTAACAATTAATAAATAAATGAAATTAAACCCTTTTATCACTAACCAGGATCTTTTTAGGTTGAAGTATGAAAATAAGAATCACTAACTGCTTTTATTACAACTCAACATTCAAAATCTCACAACTCTCTTTATTACAAACCATTGTCTAATTCATTTTAAACTAAGTTCAATTTTTATTCAAACACACACACACTATCTATCAACACTCCACCTGCTCGGGCAATTCAAAGCTTTCTTCCTGGATTGGGATCAACACCTTGGGTATGAGAGGATCCCGAGGCTTGACCCGCTTCTTTACCACTCGAGTCCTGATTGGTTTTATATTCCTTCTTAACTGAAAACAATGTTAGGTCACACACACTGTAGAGTGGGTGAATACAGTGTATAATACAATCAAATCGAACTTTTATAACTCAAGTAACAGAAAACAAACTTTATTGAAACAATAAACTCTGTTACAGTATGGAACTGTTACCTCTCAGTGATGAACAAATATCACGAGAGCTGCTAGGGTTACAATGAATAATCTTCTCGAATATAATAACACTTTTAGTGTAAACCCTATGTCTATGTTTATATACCACACAGTTACAAGTTAATCGCTAATTGATATGGAATATAATTCTGCTTCCTAAAATATATCAACCAGATATCTTTTCTTCCAAGTATTCTATTCTTCATAGAATTCCTTCTTCATGCATATCTCTTCTTATGTTTGTCTCAATCTTCTTTCCTTTAATCAGCTGTTGTCCTTATCTGAACGTCCTTCAGTACTTAAGTTCTGATATCCATCTTCTGATGATTATCTCCTGATAATATAAGTACTGATATTCTTAAGTCCTGACTTCCGGTAAGTACTGATTTATCCAGTTTAAGTAAGATCTGAAAACTAAACATAAATCATATTAGCCATGACATTATCAAATATATCTAACAATCTCCCCCAACTTGTAAATTAGCATAATATACAAGTTTAACAGATATTTGATGATGTCAAAAACATTAAATACAAATGCATGAGAATTAGACTAGATAACTACAACTTACAGTCCTTAAAGCTTTACCAGTCTTTAACTTCTGATAACAACTTCAGTCTGTATTCATATCAGAATTTAAGTAGTTGTAGATCTTGACTTGGCTTCATCTTCTGATCTCTCTGATGTCAGGAGTTGTTCTGAGATAGTTCTTCAACAAACATCTCTCAGCATATCTGAGTTCATCAATCATCCTCCTTTTAGCATCTTTAAGCTTTGCAGTATCTTCACCAATTTGAAAGATTGCAGCCCTAAGATTATTAATTCTAGCTTTTCTAATATCCTGATCCAGTCTGATCAAATATGCCTTATCAGACTCAAGATTGAATTCCACAGCCCTGTAACCCAGAAAGGTAGTTATAATCTTAGAAGTGTTGGGCTTCATTTCAACTATATCACCCCTGTGATCTCTGTACTTTGGAAGATATGTGCTGTCAGACTTAACAGAATAAAGCCTTTTCTGTCTCTGAATCTGATTCTTCAAATAGTTTGCAGCACTTTCAGTTATTCTGTCATTCACTTGAAGTAAGAATAATACATGCTCCAGTTCTTCAAAATACTTCAGTGGAATGGCATTTTCCCTTATATGATAAACCCTACCATCTGTCATGAAGTACAATAGGATGTGTTCTTTCAAGTAGGTATGGTAAACCATTTGCACAGATTCTAGTTGATTCAATCTCTCAGGAGTTGCTCCAATACCTAGTTCACTTAAGGAAGTTGGATCATTGGTAGTGTTCTGTATTCTTCTTTCATCAGCACTTCCCAATCCAGTTTTGTCTCTTGCTTCCTTTCCAGTAACCACTCTTACTTCAAAACCACTTGCAGCAGTCTTCAAAGGTTGAGTCTGTTTTGCTTTAGTGAATCCTGGTAGGAGTGTCTTTGATTTATTTTCTGATATCAAGTTAACTTGAGCTATGTCAGAGGTTACTTGTTTCTTTGAAATATCAGAACTTACTATCTCTTGACTCTGAACAACTTGAGCCATGTCAGAGGTTGTCTTAAAAACTTTTCTTGAAGTCAGAGCAAGATCTGCATCTTCATCAGGAGGCACATAAACCTTGATAGGTTCACCAACTTTTTCTTTACCCTTGGACCTTGGATCTATCTGTGGTTGTGATTTAGCCATGGTTATTTCAGAATTTGTCCTTTCTTTTATCACAATGCCCTTGAGTTTTGGAAGTGTCTTTTTACCAGAAGCTTCAGATTTAGACTTGACTTTTTTTGATTTAAGTCTGGCTTCTTCTTCCATTAAACTCTCCAAGTCCATTCCTGGATTTTCCTGAAGAAATAACTGTCTTGACATTTCTTCATCAAGATCTAAAAATTCATCAGAACTTATCCTTTTACCAGTAGCAGAACTAATTCTTTTTCCAGCATCAGAACTTGTTCTGTGACTTGTGATTTCAGCTTTTCTTGATGAAAAACCTCTACCTTGACTATGACCTCTACCCATTACAGGGTTTCCTTGATCATCCTTTCCATCATCCTTCCCCTTCAGTGTCTTATCAGTTTTGCATTTGGACTTAATTACTTTCTCCCCCTTTTTGGCATCAGCAGGTAAGAGAAGAGAGACAAGCAATTCCACTGAGGCTTGGATTTCATTAAGTTGAGATTGCTGAGAAACTTGATTTTTTAGAATATCATCAATATGAGCTTGTTGTTTCTCTTACGTCTTCTCAATATAAGCAACTCTGTCAAAGGTAGGTTGGAAGAATTTTTTCTTATCAATCTTCTGAACCTGTTCTTGCTTCATTAATTCTTCCTGAATTTTATGTATCTCTGCATGAGTAGTTGAATGAAGACCTTGTAGATGTTTAGTACTCAATGCAGTGACTCTAAGCTGTGTTTTGAAATCATCAGTAATTAACATCTCATCAGCTTTAGTCAAGTGCTCAGCAAGATTCTTTGCAGATGGAACACAGGTAACTGAGTTCCATTTCTTAGTCCACTCCTGTCCTGCAGGAGTTTCACTCCAAGGCACTGGTGCTTCTCTGGTAACAAACTTCTTAACGAGTTCATATTTAAGAATAGTTTGTTGAGGTGCATGTCCTGAAGGACCTGCTTCATCAGCATCTGTATTTGGAGCAACATCACCAGTATCTCCAGTATTTGCAGCATCAGAACTTTCAGAATCAGCATCTTCTGATAAAACAACAGTATGAGAAGCAATAGAGGCTTCAACATCATCCTCTAATTGCTGATCTGGTTCCAAGTTCTGATCAACAGCCATATCCTGATGCTCACCTATATTCTGATCATCATCATCTAGATGCAGAGAAGGTGTAGTAGATAATTCTGTAGTTTGAGCAGCATCAGTAGCAGGTGTTGTTGATGGATTAGTTGCTGTTGGAGCTTCTAAGCACTTCAAGCACAACCAAGTTCTGGATATCAATTTCAGCACTTGTGCCTGGATCAACAGGAGATACAAACTTTTGAACAGGAGACACAGATGGTGTGTTGACCTTTTCAGTAGCAGCTTCCTGAGTTGGAGTTGATGGAGAAGCAGTGGCGTTGGCAGATTCCTTTTCTTGTGAGATCATAGATTCCTGATCTCCTTCCTTAGGTGCTGCTTCCTCATCATCTGAAACTGGCCTTTTTGCTCTCTGTTTCTTGTATCTCTTTGAAGATGGGGATTCCTTGGGAAGTTCAGCAGAAGTCATTCTTCTAAGCCTTTTGAGAAGCTTAGATTCCCCAATTCCAGAATCCTTCAGAGAAGGAACTTTCTCAACTTCATTGACAACAGGTTCTGATGTAGAAACTTGTTCCTCACTGTCAGATTCATCTCTCAAAATAATCCTCCTTCTCTTCTGAGGTGTTTGAGGAACAGTCTTTGTCCTCTTAGGCTTGGAAGATGAAGGCTTCACAGTAGGTGCTGAGGATGAGGGTTGAGCTGTCTTTGAAGTGGAGAGATATGATTTGAGATATGTTCTGAGGGATGGTTGAGTAGTATGAGTGGTATGTTCTGTTGGTTGCTGTGGTGTTTGAGATGTGGTGGTAGGTTGGATATCAAGATAAACAGATCTATAGGTGTCAGGATCAGCATTTACCAAGATCTGTTTTACAGACTGAAGAATCTGTAAAGGTCTAACCACTATTTTCTTAAGATCAGCATTTACCAAGTCATTAAAGGCTTATTTTGCAATTTTGAAAGGTGGAGTTAAGTCAGTGGTAGGTTGGGGTTCATCAGCACAACAAAAATTATATATAAGCTGACAAAATCTAGCAAAGTAGACAACATTCCTATCTTCTGTCATCCTATCCCCAATAAAACCTATCACATCATTTGCAAAATCGAAATGAGTTTGGTTAATGATAACATAACCGATGTGCTGACTCATTATAGAGATGGCATCAAAGTTGGAACATTTATTCCCAAAAGCTTTAGTGATGCAGTCGAAGAAGAAGCTCCATTTCTTTATGATATGAGCCCGTTTCAAATGCCCAAGCTTTGCCAAACTCTGCTCATACCCCAAACTAGCCATTAATTCTTTAAGAGCTGATTTCTCTGGGGTTGAAAAAGTACATCCTTCTGGTAAATGTAGAGCCTTTCGAATTGTACCAGGAGTTACCACATGTGTAGAATCATCCACTTCGAAAACAATACTGGGAGTACCATGTGTACCACCATTATCAAAGTGCCCAGTCCGCCAAAATGTCAGAACTTGTTGGCCGGAAAAGACTGAAGGCTGGGTCAATGCATACCCGATTTCACTGTGTGCAAGAAGATCTTGCACAAAATGCAACTCAGATGGAGCTTCAGCATGATCGAGAATTGCAACATAGTTGTTTGGAACAAATTTAGCTCCATCAATGATCAAATCCTTAGGTGCCATGAGAAAAATCGAGATTTAAGAGTGCCTGTTAGGTGTTTGATAAAATGTCTGTATGAAAAACCAATGTCAGGAGATGAAAGAAAGTAAAAGCAAAGAGAGAGATAAAGTTGAAAAAGTAAATAAAAGATTGTATAATCTTCTCTCTCTCTTACTTATACTTGGTAAAAAAAATATAACCGTTGGACACCTGTCAAACATGCAGCAATAATGAATATTTAATGGGCACGGGAAAACAGTAATCATTACTTACCCACTTGCAGTTTTTCAAGAAAAAATCGTTCCACTTACCCAGTAATTCCATTAATCGAGGTAAATCAGTTTTAATTCAAAATTTAAATTGTTCCCACTTATTCAATTATTTTTCACTGCAACTCCAATATTCTGAGAAAAGTCAAGAATGAGAATGACCAAAATAAATCAAGTAAATAAGTACTGAAATTGTAAGATCAAAACTTAATTTAAATCAAAATAGAAATGGTCATCAAAACATGGATATATCAGGGTTATCAGTGCACTTAAGTTACAAACATCTCAGAGACAAAAACTTGCGAAGAAAAAGGAAATTCCATTAATATATCAAGAGAATACATTCATGAAATTTAAATTACATCAAAGCTTTACAAGATTATCCTAAGCTTCTAAACCTAACATCAACAGCCTTAGTCCTAGCTTAAGAAGCAGGGCAAGGCCGACGATGAAGAAAAACAGGAAAAAGAAAATAAATTATTTCTTCTTCCTACTCTCGACAAACAGAATAGCGAGTCTGATGATTCGCTCTTGCTGGCGGAGAGCTTCCAGCCTTTCCTCCTCCAATCGCTCCAGATGGCGATGGTAGTCCATGTAGAAGAACAGGAGGTGGGTGAGTACCTCCTGGGAAACTGAGTCCCATATCTCATCAGGAATGGCAGTGACGTGCCATTCCTGCTGCCAGGCTTCACAGCTCAGCTCCATGTTGAATGTTTCATAGTTCAAAAACATATTGTAATTGACCATGGTGTTTTTGATATAAAGAAAATGAAGGTGAGTTTGTGATAAAAGAATTGATGTATAGGCTGATGTGAAGTGGGTGTTTATATAGGCAAAGGAATGCCAGGAGACGCAAGGAATTTAATGCTGACAGGTAGAATTAATTCTACCTCGTCTCCCTAGACTTGGAAAAAGAAAAACAGTCATTGGAAAGGTAAAACATGGTTTAAGGCGCACAAGAAACAAGTAAAAAAAAATGACTGTGCATGTACGTGTACCACTATCCCTAAATATAGTGACTGTTAATCTTCCACTTCAACATATTCTGGTTTAAACTGAGACTGTTTTTTTTAAAAAATTTTATCCACAAATAAGTCAAGTAAAGAATCAGAATTTAATATCAGAACTTAGACTTATATCAGAACTTAATAGTCATCAGAACATAATTTCTTAACTCGAAAAATGAAGGCCTATTTTTGTAATTCTTCACACAAATTCTGATATAGATTCTTCAGAACTTAATCATCAGAACGTTCAACAGAACTTGTCCTCAGAATTTATGCAATCTGACACATAAACTGTTCATCTAAAATAGCATAGATCACCACAGAAGTTTTCATTATTCATATGGAGTGTTGAGTGTGTGCATTAAGCTAAATAGCAGATAAAGAGTAAAGTCTAATTCACTTCAGTACATCTTAGAAATAAGGCAGAACTAAAACTTTACTAAAGACCTGTCATTATTCTGAAGCCTACTATTGAATGAGGTCATACTTGAGTCCACCTCAACTGTTTTGTGCTAATTTTGTGCATCTTTTTAAATTCCATTGTACAGTGGCTTCTCAGTGTAAGTGAGTCATGACTGCTTATCAGAAATTATGCTATTATTAGAGTATTTCTCCAGTAATCATAGAGTGTGAAAAGTCACCAAGAAAATATTTTGCTTTTCTGATGCATATTTACTTATTACCAGCAATGCACTTGGGTCGTCCATTCCACATTTTTACTCTAGATCTCAAAGGAGTACCTGATTTTAATTCTTGATTCTTTTGATAAGTGAGGTTTATCAGCACTTAATACATTCAACAGATTTACTAGCATTAGAACTTAACAGATGAGAAGCATTATTTTAGTTTGTGACTTAGTAATAAGATAGACAAAGTAAACTCAACTAAGCTCAATATCAGAATTTGCTTGTGTCAATAGATTTCTATAGAAATAATTACTTCTAACATGGGATCCCTAGGTTATTAAAGACTATTAGGTCAACATCTAGCACAGGTATCCTCATAGGATTGAATAGTTACATAAACAGACATATCACTATCAGAGTTTAGAAAGTCTCATCAGACAACAGTCAATACTTAAGCAATTTTCAATTAAGCACAAAATACACACAGAGAGTAATTTTTGTAAATACTGATTATAAAGTCTGATGCATCAGAACAAAACTAAGCAGATTTAGAGAAAGAACCTGAAACCATTCCAAGTTCATTTACCAATCTTGTACAAGTAGCTTCACATAGTGGTTTTGTGAAGATATTTGCTAGTTGTTGATCTGTTGGAACAAAGTACAATTCCACTGTACCTTCATTCACATGTTCCCTTATGAAGTGGTACCTGATGCTGATGTGCTTTGTCATTGAGTGTTAAACTGGATTACCTGTCATAGCAATAGCACTTTGATTATCACGGTAAATAGGGATTTTGAAATATGTTAACCCATAATCCAGTAACTGATTCTTCATCCAAAAAATCTGTGCACAACAGCTTCCTGCAGCAATGTACTCTGCTTCTGCAGTTGATGTGGAAATTGACTTTTGTTTCTTGCTAAACCAAGAAACCAATCTACCTCCAAGAAATTGGCAGCTTCCACTTGTGCTTTTCCTGTCAATTTTGCAACCTGCAAAATCTGCATCTGAGTAACCTATTAGTTTAAAATCTGATTCTCTGGGATACCACAATCCCAGATCAGCTGTTCCTTTAAGATACTTGAAAATTCTTTTCACAGCTATCAAGTGAGGTTCTCTTGGATCTGCTTGATATCTTGCACAAAGACAGGTAGCATACATGATATCAGGTCTACTAGTAGTTAGATAGAGTAGAGAACCAATAATACCTCTGTAATCAGTGATATCTACTGATTTACCAGTATCCTTGTCCAGTTTTGTTGCAGTGGCCATGGGAGTGGATGTACTTGAACAATCTTACATTCCAAATTTCTTCAGCAAATTTCTGGTGTACTTAGTTTGACAAATAAAAGTGCCTTCTTCATTTTGCTTGACTTGAAGGCCCAGAAAATAGCTAAGTTCCCCCATCATACTCATCTGATACCTTGACTGCATTAATTTGGCAAACTTCTTGCAAAGTCTGTCATTTGTAGAACCAAAAATGATATCATCAACATATATCTGGACCAGAAGCAAGTCCTTCCCATGGTTGAGGTAAAACAATATTTTGTCTATTGTTCCTCTGTTAAATCCACTTTCCAGAAGAAACTGGGCTAATGTCTCATACCATGCTCTAGGAGCTTGCTTAAGTCCATAAAGTGCTTTATCAAGCCTGTAGACATAATCTGGATATTTGGAATCTACAAAGCCTGGAGGTTGTTCAACATATACTTCTTCCTCCAATTCTCCATTGAGAAAAGCACTTTTCACATCCATTTGAAAGAAAGTAAACTTTTTGTGAGCAGCATAAGCCAAAAATATCCTTATGGCTTCCAAACTTGCAACTGGTGCAAATGTTTCATCATAATCAATTCCCTCCTGTTGAGAATATCCTTTTGCAACCAGCCATGCCTTATTCCTTGTAATTATGCCATCACTATCAGTTTTGTTTCTGAATACCCATTTTGTACCAACAACAGATCTGTTCTTTGGTCTTGGTACTAGGGTCCAGACTTTGTTTCTTTCAAATTCATTTAGCTCTTCCTGCATTGCTTGCACCCAATCAGCATCTTGAAGAGCTTCTTCCACTTTCTTTGGCTCAGTCTGAGAAAGAAAAGAATTGTAAAGACATTCATTTGAAGTACCTGTTCTAGTTCTGACACCTGCATCAGGATTTCCAATTATCAAATCAGGTGTATGTGATTTAGTCCACTTCCTTGCAGATGGAAAGTTTTCTCTAGAACTGGATGCTCCCCCATGATCCATGCTGTCTTCATTTTCATTTTCTGATTCTCCCCCTGAAACTATGCTCTCTTAGTTGGATTCTTCCGTATTTAGATTTTTAGAACTATCAGAACTTGATGAATCAGAACTTGAAGAGCCAGATGTACGTTCTGATGCTTCTTGAGATGCGGTAACATCTTGAGTATGCTCCCCCTACATAGGTGCATCTTCCTTTGGCGTAGTCACCACAGTTTCAATAACATCAGAGTTTAATCCATCAGAGTTTGCAGTATCAGGACTTAGATTTTCAGGATTATCAGTATCAGAATTTGAGTCTTCATTTTCAAATCTCAGCTGATCATGATCAATAAAATCTTCAAGTCCAGTAATCTTCTTGTCATCAAAAGAGACATTGATAGATTCCATGACCACTCTTGTTCTCAAGTTATAGACTCTAAAGGCTTTTGTGGAAAGTGGATATCCAACAAAGATTCCTTCATCAGCTTTTAAATCAAATTTAGATAGCTGTTCAGGATGAGTCTTAAGAACGAAACACTTGCATCCAAATACATGAAAATACTTCAGATTTGGCTTCTTTTTCTTCACCATCTCATATGGTGTCTTTCCTTGCTTGTTAATGAGCGTTGCATTTTGAGTAAAACAAGCAGTCTACACAGCTTCAGCCCAGAAATAGGTTGGAAGCTTTGCTTCTTCAAGCATTGTACGTGCAGCTTCAATGAGAGTTCTATTCTTCCTTTCAACAACTTCATTTTGCTGTGGAGTTCCAGGAGCAGAGAATTCCTGCTTGATTCCATGGTTTTTGCAGAACTCTTCCATTATCAAATTCTTGAATTCAGTACCATTATCACTCCTTATTGTCTTCACAGAATCTTTGACCAATTTATCCAGTTGCTTGACATGATCAATCAAGATAGATGCAGTTTCACTTTTTGTGTGCAAGAAATACACCCATACGTATCTGGTGAACTCATCCACTATGACCAAAGCATATTTCTTCTTTACAATAGACATGACATTTACCGGACCAAATAGATCAACATGTAGTAGGTGATAAGGCTAAAAAATTGATGATTCAGTCTTGCTCTTGAATGAGGATTTTCTTTGTTTAGCCTTCTGATAAGAATCACAAAGGCCATCAGGAGCAAATACTGACTTTGGCAGTCCTCTCACAAGATCTTTCTTGACCAACTTATTTATATTATTGAAATTTAAATGAGAGAGTTTCTTGTGCCAATTCCAGCTTTCTTCAATTGACGCTCTACTTATCAGACAGATTGCAGAACCATCAGTACTTGTTGAAAGCTTTGCTTCATAAATGTTACCACGCCTGTATCCTTTCAGAACAACTTTACATGTAGATTTACTTACAACTTCACAGTGTTCTTCAAAGAAATCAACATGATAACCTCTGTCACAAATTTGACTTATACTCAGCAGATTGTGTTTAAGTCCTGAGACCAGAGCTACTTCTTTAATGATGACATTCCCAAGATTGATATTGCCATATCCCAAGGTTTTTCCAATGTTGCCATCTCCATAAGAAACACTTGGGCCAGCTTTCTCCACAAAGTCTGATAGCAGGGCTTTATTACCAGTCATATGTCCTGAACATCCACTGTCCAGAACTAGGATGTTTTTCCTGTTGCCCTGCAATCACAAAGACCACTAATGATTAGTTTTAAGGACCCAGACTTGCTTGGATCCTTTGGCCTTATTAAGTTTGTTAACATTTGCAGCGGATTTAGCATCAGAGTTTATGTTAACATTTTTCTTATTATAATTTACACTATCAGACTTTGAATCAGAACTTATACTAGAAGGAACAATGGAAACTTTCTTTAAAGAAGGTTTTATTTGATAATAATCATAGTACAAACTATGATATTCCTTACAAGTATAAATGGAATGCCATAAACTACCACAATAAAAACAAGGATTTTGTGGTTTATATCTAACAAACTGACTCTTAACTCCTGACTTTGAAGGTAAGGAGTTTATGTTTTTATTCTTCCTGTAAAAAGAAGCCAGATGGTTAGAACTTCCACAGTTATGACACGTTTTCCTAGGAGCATCAGGAACAGGCTTATAATCATTGCTTTTATTCACTCCTTCCTTTCCATTCCTATTTTTCCTAGGTGATTTTACCTTGTTTGTATTCTTAACATCTTTCAGCTTATGCTTAAGCTGATTCTTTGTCATTAAGCCTATGTTTACTTCAGCTGTCTTTTCCTGTTTTAGTTTGTCAGAAGTTAATTCCTTTTTAACTTCTGATTTCTCATTATCAGACTTTACAGCTACAAACTTGACAAGTTTTAACTTTGGCTTTTGTTTAACAACTACAGGCTTAATACTTTCAGTTCCTTTATCATTCTTATCATCTCCATAACCTAAGCCCTCTTTCCAATTTCCACTTTAACAAATTCTGAGTTGTTCTGCCAGAGTTAGTCCAAGTCCTGATAACCTCTCTTTCCTTTTCTAACTCAGTTTTTAGAGATTCATTCATTTTTAGCACTTCATCCCTAACATAAAAGGCATCATCTCTATCTTTCTGAGTTTGATGAAATATAACTAACTCATTTTCTAAGAAATCATTTCTTTTCTTAAAAGCAAGATTTTCAGAAGTTAATCTTTCACATGTTAAAGTTTGATCTCTATAACTAATAAACATGGTTTTAAGATATCTTCTCAACTCATTAATATCATCAGTATGAAAGGCATAAGTAGTTTGAGGTACCTTTGATTCAGCAGCTTCAGAACTGCTTTCAGCACTTGCCTTATCAGCATTTGCCATCAAGGCATAATTTTCCTCACTTTCAGAATCTGAGGTGTCTGTCCAGCTTTTCTTCTTTGTGACAAGAGCCTTGCCTTTGTCACTCTTCACTTTCTTGCAGTTAGGAGATATGTGGCCTTTTTCACCACAGTTGTAGCATTTGACATTTGCATAATCTCCTCTGTCAGACTTTCCTCCTCTGCTCTCAGATCTTCTGAAATTCTTCTTATCAAAACTTGTGCCTTTCATGGAAAACTTCTTTCCCTTCCTGAACTTTCTATATGCAATCTTTGTGATCCCTTTCACCATAAAAGCACACAGCTTCATCATCTCCTCATCAGCATCCGTCTCAGTCAAACTTTCAGATTCTGAGTCATCATCACTTTCAGAACTTGATGACTCAGTATCAGACTTTGTGAAAAGAACCTTACCCTTGTTTTTCCTTGAGGTAGCTGCCTTGGGGGATTCTTCTTCAGCCTTAAGAGCAACTGTCCTTGACTTTCCACCTTTCCTCTTGCTTCTTTATTCCATCTCAAGTTCATGAGTCTTGAGCATTCCATAAATTTCATCAAGAGTTGTTTCATCAAGATTGTAGTTGTCTCTTATTGTTGTTGCCTTCAAATCCCAGCATTCAGGAAGAGCTAACAGGAATTTAAGGTTTGAATCTTCAAGATCATACTCCTTATCAACCAGTGACAGATCATTCAAGAGTTTGACAAATCTATCATATAAATCAGTCAATGACTCATTAGCCTTTGAGTCAAAGTGTTCATACTCTTGAGTGAGTATTGTCTTCCTGTTCTTCTTAATCGTATCAGTTCCCTGACACCTTGTTTCCAGGGCATCCCATATCTCCTTTACAGTCTTGCAGTTTATTACCCTGTTTGACATTACATTATCAATGGCACTATGCAGTAAGTGTTGTACCTTAGCATCCTTAGCAATTGATGCGATATCTTCAGCAGTGTAATCACTCTTCTCCTTTGGTACAGTCTTTGCTGCTTCACCTGCAACTGCAACCGCGAGCTTGGTTGGTTTGTGAGGCCCTTCCTTGATTCTATCAAGATATTCTGGATCTGTTGCTTCCAGAAACATGGTCATCCTCACCTTCCATATGGAATATTCAGATGGTCTCAATATGGGAACTCTGATGGTCTCATACCGACTTTGAATTTGTGTCTTTGGAGGTTCTTCAGTTTTGGTGGGCTTAGTTGGAGTTTCTGTGTCAGACATGATTGTGTTTGGATCTTAAGCTGTTTGTGTGTTAACAGACAGGCTCTGATACCACTTGTTAGGTCACACACACACACTGTAGAAGGGGTGAATACAGTGTATAATACAATCAAATCGAACTTTTATAACTCAAGTAACAGAAAACAAACTTTATTGAAACAATAAACTCTGTTACAGTATGGAACTGTTACCTCTCAGTGATGAACAAATATCACGAGAGCTGCTAGGGTTACAATGAATAATCTTCTCGAATATAATAACACTTTTAGTGTAAACCCTATGTCTGTGTTTATATATCACACAATTACAAGATAATCGCTAATTGATATGGAATATAATTCTGCTTCCTAAAATATATCAACTAGATATCTTTTCTTCCAAGTATTCTATTCTTCATAGAATTCCTTCTTCATGCATATCTCTTCTTATGTTTGTCTCGATCTTCTTTCCTTTAATCAGCTGATGTCCTTATCTGAACGTCCTTCAGTACTTAAGTTCTGATATCCATCTTCTGATGATTATCTCCTGATAATATAAGTACTGATATCCTTAAGTCCTGACTTCCAGTAAGTACTGATTTATCCTGTTTAAGTAAGATCTGAAAACTAAACATAAATTATATTAGCCATGACATTATCAAATATATCTAACAAATAATAAGGTGAATAACAACAAAAGGGGTGAGCCAAAAATTGCTCAACAAGTCCATAAAATATAAACAGTGTTAAAGCATTTTAAATGAATCCGTTATCCCAGGTATATCTGCCAAGATATAACCTCACGAGAATAGAAAGAAGGCCATTACTGGCGAGTACAAATGAACTAAACTGGACACAAGTTCACATCTATATTTTGCTGATCAGCCAGAATATAATGCAGATCCATATCTCAATATATAGATCCAGTCGGGTACCCAGGCACTACGGCCCACGTCGAGGCACCATTCATCCCGGTCCTCGGGATTAAGACACACTCAATCCCAAAAATATCATTATCCAGGCCATCGCTTAGCAACCGGAACAATCAATATGCTTTGATATATTCCAAACACTAGAATATATCAATCTCCATGTGTCACCAATAGAATATGAATTAAGAATCCAAAGAAACGAAGAAATCAAGAATCGAAATGAAATATGAACAAAGGAATAGCAAGTGTATATCAGTGATCAAGAATAATAATCAAGAGAATGCAAATGTGATAAGCATTTGAATTAATATCACTATTCTGAAAGTAGAATAGGGGAAAAACTTGCCTTCTACGCGACTCACTGCAATTGAATCACTTCTGTCTATCACCTTGGACTATTACCGACTCAACTTGCCTGGCTGGCTTAGCTTTTGTTGGCAAAACAGACTGGTTAAGTCACGTCGTACTTCATTTGCATCTTGAATCGACTTCAAACCGTTCAAAACATTTACCCATGCGCTTATGACTGACTAATGTATTACATATAAGCAAGTAAGACTCGATTAACCACGTAATACATATAAGCACATAAGCACATAATCATTTTTATGGTTAAAATAATTTTTAAAACCAAAATCGACTCGCTGATCGCTCAACTGATCGTTATCTGACTCGTTTCCCATTTTTCCGGAATTTTTCGGACTCGTCTCGGCACGTAACTCGACTGATAATCAAACAAGTAACAGAATCAACTAATTTTTAAAAGAAATTAAGCTTTGATATTATTTTTAATGAAAAGAATTCATTTTTCTGAGTCAACAGGCTTTCGTTTCACGCAAATCGGACTAACGATTGAATTATTATCAATTAAATACGGATAATTCCATTTATTAATCATTATAAATAATTATTACTAATTTTTAAAACTCAAAAATAATTTTTAAATCATTGTTTAAGAAAAATCAGAATTAAAAATAATTTTTCTATAATTTTTGGAATTAAAATGAATTTATTATGATTTATTGAAAATTATTTGATTAATTATCAAAATAATTAATCACTTTTAAATAATTAATAAATAATAATTAAATAATAAATAATTAAGAAAATAATTCAATCTGATTTTTAGAAAATAATTCAGAATTATTTATAATATAAATCAATTAATTAAACAATTAATTAATCAATTTACAAAATAAATAAAACTGATTTTTAAAATTAATAAAAATAAAATCAAAATCAAAATTACAGAAACACATGTCAGAACCCAATTCCTGACAAAATCAGATCAAACTCGGGTTCTGGAAACGGGTCGACCGGGTTGGATTCCGGGTTGCCAAGAACATCACCGGATTTTTCCCAGAATCCGGTGAGTTCCCGGAGTCCGGTCAACTCCGATCAGCCTCAAATCAACACCGTTTGGTGCGGTTTTTGAGTGCATTTCATTGCAAATCAACACAGCAATCTAACCACGGCCAAAACATACCAAAAACATCTCAGAATCACAATCTCCGGTCAAAATTGACAAGAACTCCGACCAAAATATCATCTTTTGATTCTATAAACCAAACTCAACGTTCTATAGTGCAAATTGAAGCTAAGAACATATACAATCAAAGCCCTAACATTACAAGAACCAAATATTCACAGAAATCATCGAGTTGTGTTTTGAAAATCTGACATAAACCCTAGAAATCGTGAATCACTATCCAGACATCGTTTGTTCAATTAAATACCATAAATCGACTGTAAATCATCCAACAAAGCTTTATCAATCATCAAAACATCAAAATAACCCTAGAATCAAAAAGTCCTAATTCGAACATAAACCCTAGAAATCGAAAATAAAAAACGATGCAATAAAACGTGAAATTGATGCAAGAAACAGAAAGAACGGATCAAAACCTTCGATTTGAGTACTTGAATCACACGATTTGATGCTGTAATCAGTGAGAAATCACGACTTGATTCTTTGACCCGAACCTGTTCTTCCCGACCCGATTTCAGAGAATTTCGTGTATTTTTGCAGATTTTAATGATTAATTATAATTAATTAAATAAAAATTAGGCTATTTATAGTAGTAAAATTAATACTCCTAATTAAAATTAAGGCCCTAATTCTACACTTTTTAAAATTAATAGTCCCCTAATTTTATAATTTTTTAGTATTAAAATTTAATTTATAAATATTTTATATACAATATATATGCCAAAATTTCCCAAAAATTGTGAATAATGCAAAAATGCAAAGAAATAATATAAATGAAAGTCCTATAATTTTATAAAAATAAAAATGTGATTTTTGTGGGGTTTTTGACACCCAATGGGACCCGGAAAAATCATTTTTCGTAAAACGAAAAATTTTATAAAATATCTAGATGTTCAGAATATTGCGATTGTAAAAGCCAATTGATGAAAAATAAGGCCCATTATTTTATTTGAAATACTGACTTTAAAATCATTATTTGGGTCGTAAAACGTTTGAAATGAAACCTATAAATGCATAATAAAATATCTAAAATATACCTTAAAAATACAGAAATGACATGGAATACACGTAACACATAACAGTTAGGGTTTATCAGATAATCACACATAAATGACATCGTAATACACATATTTTATTATAATTATGATATAATATAAACGTAAATTTCCCAGTCGTTACAGCCGTAGTATTATTAGCATGTCATGTTCTAGTGTTGTTCTCGTGTTGAGTTATCATGTAACTGTTCATACAGCTACGCAGTCTCACCAACAATCTCCCCCTATTTGATTGTTAAACCTAACAAACAAATTAAATATAGAGGATAACTCAACTAATAACTAGAAAAAGTAAAGTACCAGGACTTGCAAATAATGCTACTGGTTTTCAGGATCAAATACTGTATTTCCAGATTTCTTGTGTAACTGAAATGAAAGATGCTTATTCCTCTAGCACTGAACTGATCTTCAAGTAGTTTCATCTTCATTTCCTTGGTTCTTCAAATCTCTGCCGATAACATTTCTTAGTCTTGAAGTAATCATCAGCAGCTTCCTTTGTACAACCACATTTCCTGTTGAGAAGCACATATCTCTCTTGCTTCCCCCTATAAGAATCAACTGCTTAAAGGAGATCACCTTCATTTACCACCTCTCCCGTATAATAGGATCCGAAGATAAAAACCAATGGCACTCCCCTTTTGAAAACAGCTTCTCCCCTTATGAAGAATAGTGATGAACCAATCCAATTTTTCTGATCACTAGGAAATCACTTTTGTGTTTAACATATCTCCTGTACAATAGGATCCGTATTTTCAAACAACAATGGTGTAGTGTTGTGTACACGTGCTTTACCTTTTTCTTCCTGCCAGCTATTTCTTCCCCTTAGTTGAGGAATTCTCCAAACTATTATATAAGCTTTTATTTCCCCCTTAGAGAAGGAATGTGAGCTGTTGCATGAAGGAGTTCTCATATATTACTTGGTTGTAAAAGAAATAACAAGTCATAGTATGATCAATCATGTCCCTTTAAATGCTGCAAGGATGACTTCATTGTTGATCATCATGTTCACCAGTCTTCCCAACAGCTCCTTATACCTCCCAAATGTGAGATCACCAATTGTTACCAATTGCTAATACTAAACTTTTTAGGTCTCGAATTATTATAATCCAATCTGTAAATGTTAGGCCCCTAATAGTTAGGTTCCAATCATAAACAGATTCGAGACCCGAAGTATCAAGAACCAGTGTTTAGGGATAGGGAATGGGATATGGTATTTCTCTTTCTTCCTCATCGTGAGTGTGTGATTCTATTTTGTGTACCTCACAAGTATTTCACTCTTCTCCCCGCTCGTGTTTACACTCATTCTCACAAGTGCATCACTCCTCCCATAGCTCCAAAATCCAGTTGTACCTGCAAGAAAAATTACATTAGCCATCCTTAAGGAGGTGACAGGTGGTGCAATGGGAGTTCGCAAATCCTCATCCTTGTTAGACTCGTTAGATGAATCTGATTCATAATCTACAAGTTGCTAGTTTCCCTTTGAGGGTTCCAGATTTGAACTCTGGGAAGGTAAACAATGATCCAAAGAATTTAGCATAAAGATCAAAGTTTCTTTCTAATGTATGTGAAGACATTTCCTTGTGACTCATTAGGTAAATATGAATCATTGTCAACAAGTTTCTGATCTGCGCCTATGTTAGATCCACTATCCTCAGATGCATCCAGGGGATTTTTGCCTGGGGAGGTAGACACTGACCACTAACATATGGCTATTGGATCAATATCCTCTCCTAACACTTGTAAAGGAAATTGGCCCATTAAAGAACCGTGAACAATCAAATCTGACCTTAAAATGGTCGAAACTCTTGTTTCTGTCAACTCATCCTTTGTGTGTGTAACCTTTCCTTGTGTATCAATAATTGTTTATATTTGAGGTGGTGATAATACATCGGATACCCTGGCCGATAGGAGAATTTTAATAGACGCACCATGTTGAGAGAATGAATCTAGTAACTATTTTTGTGCCTTTTCAGCCATTACATCTTTTTGAGAAGATGCATGGGGGCTAGCAGTTGCCTCCGTTTTAATATATCTCAACTTTGTAGGAGACAGAGCTGCTAGGTTGACTTCAGAACCTTCCTTATGTGGTGCACCAAGACACTTTCTCCCTCACGCTCATTCATACTTTATTTTAGTGGTAAGAGAGTGTTGGTTGGTTCTGTTTCTGTGTTTGTCTTTACAGTCTGGGATAGAAGTTGTGTGTTTTCAACCTCATGACTATCAAATGAAAGACGACCATTGGACGTTGAACCTGTATTATCAAACATTAGCACAAAAAAAGATAGAATGCACATGAATATATAATGAATGAAAATCATACATTTAATCTTTTGAGAGAAATGATGTACAATAGTGATTTCAAAAAGGTTTTAATGAAACAAGTAATCACCACTGTAGAAAGAAGTTTGATTTTTCTCTTAAAAACTGTTTGAGTGCATAAGTCTGTTTTTTATGCCTAAAAAGATAAATGATTTGAAAAGGCTTAGACTGATGATATAACTGTATTAAGAAGAAAAAGATTTTGTCTTTCAAGATGAATGAGTTTTTGTAAAAGCATTGATCACTTAGGGTAAAATTTAAGCAATTCTCATTCATGTCAAAAGCTCCATAGTTTATCTTTATAAAATCATAATCAACAATTGTTAGATATATTTGATAATGTCATAACTAATATGATTTATGTTTAGTTTTCAGATCTTACTTAAACAGGACAAATCAGTACTTAACTGAAATCAACACTTATACTGAAGTCAGAACTTAAGTGATCAATACTTAAGGTTCAGGAGATATTTATCAGGAGATAATATCAGGACTTAAAGGAAACTTTCAGATAAGGAAGGTGGCTGATTGAAAGGAAAGAAGATCAAGACAAACGTAAGAAGAGAAATGCATGAAGAAGGAATTCTATGAAGAATGGAATACTTGGAAGAAAAGATAACTGATTGATATATCTTAGGAAGCAGAATTATATTCCATATCAATTAGCGATTATCTTGTAACTGTGTGATATATAAACACAGACACAGGGTTTACACTATAAATATTATCATTATCGAGAATATTATTCATTGTAACCCTAGCAGCTCTCGTGATATTTGTTCATCACTGAGAGAGGACAGTTCCATATTGTAATAGAGTTTATTGCATTGAATAAAGTCTGTTTTCTGTTACTTGTATTCGATTTGATTGTGCTATACACTGTATTCAACCCCCTTCTACAGTGTGTGTGATCTAACAAGTGGTATCAAAGCCTATCTGTTAACACACAAACAGTTTAAGATCCAAAAACAATCATGTCTGAAGCAAAAACTCCAACCAAGCCCACCAAAACTGAAGAACCACCAAAGACTCAAATCCATAGTCGATATGAGGCTATTAGAGTTCCCATACTGAAGCCATCTGAATATCCCATATGGAAGGTAAGGATGACTATAATTCTGGAAGCTACTGATCTAGAATATCTTGACAGAATTCATGAAGGACCTCACAAGCCAACAAAACTCGCTGTTGTAGTTGCAGGTGAAACAGCAAAGTCTGTACCAAAGGAGAAGAGTGATTACACTGCTGAAGATATCGCTTCAATTGCTAAGGATGCTAAGGTACAACACTTGCTGCATAGTGCCATTGATAATGTAATGTCAAACAGGGTAATTAACTGCAAGACTGCAAAGGAGATATGAGATGCCTTGGAGACAAGATGCCAGGGAACGGATTCGATTAAGAAGAACAGGAAGACAATACTCACTCAAGAGTATGAACACTTTGACTCAAATCCTAATGAGTCATTGACTGATTTATATGACAGATTTGTCAAACTCTTGAATGATTTGTCACTAGTTGATAAGGAGTATGATATTGAAGATTCAAACCTTAAATTCCTGTTAGCTCTTCCTGAAAGTTGGGATTTGAAGGCAACAATTATAAGAGACAACTATAATCTTGAAGAAACAACTCTTGATGAAATTTATGGGATGCTCAAGACTCATGAACTTGAGATGGAACAAAGAAGCAAGAGGAAAGGAGGAAAGTCAAGGACAGTTGCTCTTAAGGCTGAAGAAGAATTCTCCAAGGCAGCTACCTCAAGGAAAGGCAAGGGAAAAGCGCTCATCACAAATTCTGATACTGAGTCATCAAGTTCTGATAGTGATGATGACTCAGAAACTGAAAGCTTGCCTGAGATGGATGCTGATGAAGAGATGATGAAGCTGTGTGCTCTTATGGTGAAATGAATCACAAGGATTGCATATAGGAAGTTCAGGAAGGGAAAGAGGTTTTCCAGGAAAGGTGCAAGTTCTGATAAGAAGAATTTCAGAAAATCTGAAGGCAAAGGAGGGAAGTCTGACAGAGGAGATTACACAAATGTCAAATGCTACAATTGTGGTGAGAAAGGCCATATATCTCCTGATTGCAAGAAAGTGAAGAGTGATAAAGGCAAGGCTCATGTCGCAAAGAAGAAAAGCTGGACAGACACTTCAAATTCTGAAAGTGAGGAGAAATATGCCTTGATGGCAAATACTGGTATGGCAAATGCTGATAGCAGTCCTGAAGCTGCTGAGTTAAAGGTACCTCAAACTACTTATGTCTTTCATACTGATGATATTAATGAGTTGAGAAGATATCTTAAAACCATGTTCATTGGTTATAGCGATCAAACTTTAACATGTGCAAGATTAACTTCTGAAAATCTTGCATGTAAAAAGAGGAATGATTATTTAGAAAAAGAGTTAGTCATGTTCCATCAAACTCAGAAAGATAGAGATGATGCTTTCTATGTTAGGGATGAAGTACTTAAAATGAATGAATCTCTAAAAACTGAGCTAGAAAAGGAAAGAGAGATTATCAGGACTTGGACTAACTCTGGCAGAACAACTCAGAATTTGTTAAGTAGTGGAAAATGGAAAGAGGGCTTAGGTTATGGAGATGATAAGAATGATAAAGGAACTGTAGATATTAAGCCTATAGTTGTTAAACAAAAGCCAAAGTAAAATCTGTTAAGTTTGTAGCTGTAAATTCTGAAACAGAGAAATCAGAAGTTAAAGAGGAATTAACTTTTGATAAACTAAAACAGGAAAAGACAACTGAAGTAAATGTAGGCTTAATGACAAAGAAGCAGCTTAAGCATAAGCTGAAAGATGTAAATAATATAAACAAGGTAAAGTCTCCTAGGAAAAATAGGAATGGAAAGGAATGTATAAATAAAAGCAATGATTATAAGCCTGTTCCTAATGCTCCTAGAAAAACATGTCATAACTGTGGAAGTTCTAACCATCTGGCTTCTTTTTGCAGGAAGAATAAGAACATAAACTCCTTACCTTCAAAGTCAGGAGTTAAGAGTCAGTCTGTTAGATATAGGCCACAATATCCTTGTTTTCATTATGGTAGTTTATGGTATTCCATTTATACTTGTAAGGAATATCATAGTTTGTACTATGATTATTATCAAATAAAACCTTCTTTAAAGAAAGTTAGCATTGTTCCTTCTAGTGTAAGTTCTGATACAAAGTCTGATAATATATATGCTGATAAGAAAAATGTTAACATAAACTCTGATGCTAAATCCGCTGCAAATGTTAACAAACTTAATAAGGCCACAGGATCCAAACAAGTCTGGGTCCTTAAAACTAATCATTAGTGGTCTTTGTGATTGCAGGGCAACAGGAAAAACATCCTAGTTCTGGACAGTGGATGTTTAGGACATATGACTGGAAATAAAGCCCTGCTATCAGACTTTGCGAAGAAGGCTGGCCCAAGTGTTTCTTATGGAGATGGCAACATTGAAAAAATATTGGGATATGGCAATATCAATCTTGGGAATGTCATCATTAAAGAAGTAGCTCTGGTCTCAGGACTTAAACACAATCTGCTGAGTGTTAGTCAAGTCTGTGACAGAGGTTATCATGTGGATTTCTTTGAAGAACACTGTAAAATTGTAAGCAAATCTACAGGCAAAGTTGTTCTGAAAGGATACAGGCATGGTAACATTTATGAAGCCAAGCTTTCAACAAGTACTGATGGGTCTGCAATCTGTCTGGTGAGTAGAGCATTAATTGAAGAAATCTGGAATTGGCACAAGAAACTCTCTCATTTAAATTTCAACAATATAAATGAACTGGTCAAGAAAGATCTTGTGAGAGGACTGCCAAAGTCAGTATTTGCTCCTGATGGCCTTTGTGATTCTTGTCAGAAGGCTAAACAAAGAAAATCTTCATTCAAGAGCAAGACTGAATCATCAATTCTTGAGCCTTATCACCTACTACATGTTGATCTATTTGGTCCAGTGAATGTCATGTCTATTGTAAAGAAGAAATATGCTATGGTCATAGTGGATGAGTTCACCAGATACACATGGGTGTATTTCTTGCACACAAAAAGTGAAACTGCATCTATCTTGATTGATCATGTCAAGCAACTAGATAAATTGGTCAAAGATTTTGTGAAGATAATAAGAAGTGATAATGGCACTGAGTTCAAGAATTTGACAATGGAAGAGTTCTGTAAAGACCATGGAATCAAGCGGGAATTTTCTGCTCCTGGAACTCCACAGAAAAATAGAGTTGTTGAGAGAAAGAATAGAACTCTTATTGAAGCTGCACGAACTATGCTTGATGAAGCAAAGCTACCAACCTATTTTTGGGCTGAAGCTGTGCAGACTGCTTGTTTTACTCAGAATGCAACACTCATTAACAAGCATGGAAAGACACCATATGAAATGGTGAAGAAAAAGAAGCCAAATCTGAAGTATTTTCTTGTATTTGGATGCAAATGTTTTGTTCTTAAGACTCACCCTGAACAGCTATCCAAATTTGATTTAAAAGCTGATGAAGGAATTTTTGTTGGATATCCACTTTCCAAAAAAGCCTTCAGAGTCTACAATTTAAGAACACGGGTTGTCATGGAATCTATCAATGTCTTCTTTGATGATAAGAAGATTACCGGACTTGAAGATTTCAATGATCATGATCAGCTGAGATTCGAAAATGAAGACTTAAATTCTGATACTGAAAATCCTGACAGTCTAAATCCTGATACTGCAAACTCTGATGGATTAAACTCTGATGTTATTGAAATTGTGGTGACTACATCAAAGGAAGATGCACCTGTACAGGGGGAGCATACTGAAGATATAACCACATCTCAAGAAGCATCAGAACATACAACTGGCTCTTCAAGTTCTGATTCATCAAGTTCTGATAAGCCAAGTTCTGATAGTTCTGAAAACTTAAATTCTGAAGGATCCAACTCAGAGAGCATAGTTTCAGAGGGGCATCAGAAAATGTTGATGAAGATAGCATTGATCATGGGGGAGCATCCAGTTCTAGAGAAAACCTTCCATCTGCAAGGAAGTGGACTAAATCACATACACCTGACTTAATTATTGGAAATCCTGATGCAGGTGTCAGAACTAGAACAACTACTTCAAGTGAATGTCTCTATAATTCTTTTCTTTCTCAGACTGAACCAAAGAAAGTAGAAGAAGCTCTTCAAGATGCTGATTGGGTGCAAGCAATGCAGGAAGAGTTAAATGAATTTGAAAGAGACAAAGTCTGGACCCTAGTGCCAAGACAAAAGAACAGATCTGTTGTTGGTACAAAGTGGGTGTTCAGAAATAAAACTGATAGTGATGGCATAATTACAAGGAATAAAGCAAGGTTGGTTGCAAAAGGATATTCTCAACAGGAGGGAATTGATTATGATGAAACATTTGCACAGTTGCTAGATTGGAAGCCATAAGGATATTTTTGGCTTATACTGCTCACAAAAAGTTTACTGTCTTTCAAATGGATGTGAAAAGTGCTTTTCTCAATGGAGAATTGGAAGAGGAAGTATATGTTGAACAACCTCCAGGCTTTGTAGATTCCAAATATCCAAATCATGTCTACAGGCTTGATAAAGCACTTTATGGCCTTAAGCAAGCTCCAAGAGCATGGTATGAGACTTTAGCTCAGTTTCTTCTGGAAAGTGGATTTAACAGAGGAACAATAGACAAGACACTGTTCTACCTCAACCATGGAAAGGACTTACTTTTGGTTCAGATATATGTTGATGATATCATCTTTGGTTCTACAAATGACAGACTTTGCAAGAAGTTTGCTAAACTGATGCAGTCAAGATATCAAATGAGTATGATGGGGGAACTTAGCTATTTTCTGGGCCTTCAAGTCAAGCAAAATGAAGAAGTTACTTCTATTTATCAAACCAAGTACACTAGAAATTTGCTGAAGAAATTTGGAATGCAAGATTGTTCAAGTGCATCCACTCCCATGGCCACTGCAACAAAATTGGATAAGGATACTGGTAAATCAGTAGATATTACTGATTACAGAGGTATGGTTGGCTCTCTACTCTATCTAACTGCTAGTAGACCTGATATCATGTATGCTACCTGTCTTTGTGCAAGATTTCAAGCAGATCCAAGAGAACCTCACTTAACAGCTGTGAAAAGAATTTTCAAGTATCTTAAGGGAACAGCTGATCTGGGATTATGGTATCCTAGAGAATCGGACATTAAACTAATAGGTTACTCAGATGCAGATTTTGCAGGTTGCAAAATTGACAGGAAAAGCACAAGTGGAAGCTGCCAATTTCTTGGAGGCAGATTGGTTTCTTGGTTCAGCAAGAAATAAAAGTCAATTTCCACATCAACTGCAGAAGCATAGTACATTGCTGCAGGAAGCTGTTGTGCACAAATTCTTTGGATGAAGAATCAGTTACTGGATTATGGGTTAACATATTTTAAAATCCCTATTTACTGTAATAATCAAAGTGCTATTGCTATGACAGGTAATCTAGTTCAACACTCAATGACAAAGCACATCAGCATTAGGTACCACTTCATAAGGGAACATGTGGATGAAGGTACAGTGGAATTGTACTTTGTTCCAACAGATCAACAACTAGCAGATATCATCACCAAACCACTGTGTGAAGCTACTTTTACAAGATTGGTGGTTTTAGGTTCTTTCTCTAAATCTGCTTAGCTTATGTTCTGATGCATCAGACTTTATGATTAGTATTTACAGGTATTATTATCTTTTGTGTATTCTGTGCTTAATTGAAAATTGCTTAAGTACTGATTGTTGTCTGATGTAAATTTCTAAACTCTGATAGTGATATGAATGTTTCTGTGATTATTCAATCCAATGAGGATAAATATGCTAGATGCTGACCTAGTAGTCTTTAATATACTAACTAATCCCATGATTAGAAGTAATTATTTATGTGGAAATCTATTGACACAAGAAAATTTTGATATTGAGCTTAGTTAAGTTTACTTTGTCTATCTTATTACTAAGTCAACAACCAGATAATGCTTTTCATCTGTTAAGTTCTGATGTTAGTAAATCTGGTGAATGTACTAAGTGCTGATAAGCCTCACTTATCAAAAGAAAAGGAAAAGAAAAAGAATAAATATCAGGTACTCCTTTGAGATCTAGAGTAAAAACTATGGAAGGGAAGACCCAAGTGCATTGCTGGTATTAAGTAATATGTATCAGAAAAGCAAAAATAAATATTTTTCTTGGTGACTTTTCACACTCTATGAATACTCTGATAATAGCATAAATTCTGATAAGCAGCCGTGACTCACTTACACTGAGAAGCCACTGTAAAATGGAATTTCAAAAGATGCATAAAATGAGCACAAAATAGTTGGGGTGGACTCATGCATGAACTCATTCTAACGTAGACTTCAGAATTATGGTAGATTTTGAGCAAAGTTCTTAGTTATGCCTTATTTTTAAGATAAACTGAAGTGAATCAGACTTTAATCCTTATCTGATATTTAGCTTACTGCACACACATACACTCCATATGAATGATGAAAATTACTGTGGTGATAAATGATGTTTTAGATGAACAGTTTCTATGTCAGATTGCATAAATTCTGAGGACAAGTTTTGATGGAAGTTCTGATGATTAAGTTCTGAAGAACGAAATCAGAATTTGTGTGAAGAGTTGCAGAAATAGGCATTTACTCTTCGAGTTAAGAAATCATGTTCTGATGACTGTTAAGTTCTGATATAAGTCTAAGTTCTAATATTAAACTCTGCTTCTTTACTTGACTTATTTGTGGTTAAAATCTAAAACAGTCTTATTTAAAATCAGAATATGTTTGGGTGAGATATTAACAGTCAATACAATTAGGGTTAGTGGTACACGTCCATGCACAATAATTTTTACTTGTTTCATGTGCGCATTAAATCCTGTTTTACACTTCCAATGGCTGTTTTTATTCTCATCAGTCTAGGGAGACGAGGTAGAATTATTTCTACCTATAATCATTAAATTTTCCTTGCGTCTCCTGACATTCCATTGGCTATATAAACCAACACTTCATTCCAGCCAACACATCTCTCATTTTCTCACAAACACACTCTCGTCTTATTCTTATCATCACAAATGGCTGCGTTTGGCTGGTTTTACAATTATGGTACCGAGACAATACATATTTTTCTAAATGGAATTCCAACTCCATACAATATCAACAACATCCCTCACAATCTCTGGATTCAATTTCTAGAGATCATTAAATGTGATCTGTTGACAGTTCGAAGAGATCTACATCTCCATCATCTCCGACAGCAGGAGCGAATCATTCATCTCGCTGTTCTTTTTGTTGAGAGTAGGAAGAAGAAATAGTTTATGCTCCCTGTTTCTCTTCACTGTCAGCTTTGTCTGGCTTCTAAGCTTAGGACAAAAGTTGTTGATGCTAGGAATTGTAGCTTAGGACAATCTTATAATTTTGTATTGTAATTTTAATTTCATGAAATGTAATTGCTCAATATATTAATAAAATTTTATATTTATGCAAGATTTTGTCTCTGAGTTGTTTGATATTCTGATACATTTTTAAATCCTGATTTACCCATATTCTGATGACCATTTTTACAAATCAAGTTCTGATTCTGACGTGGCAGTATTTGTTTACTTGGTTTCTTCATGGTCATTCTCTAATTGGTCATATTTTTGTAGAATATTGGTCTCGCAGTAAAAATAATTTATTAAGTGGGAACAGTTTTAAATTTTAAAATAAAACTGAACTACCTTAATTAATGGGATTACTTGGTAAGTGGAACAGTTTTTCCTTGAAAAACTACATGTGATAAGTAATGATTACTGTATTCCCGTGCCCATTAATTATCCTTTACTGGTGCATGTCTGACAGGTGTCCAACGGTTACTTTTTCTACCGTGAATAAGTAAAAGAGAGAAAAGATTCTAAAATCTTTTATTTACTTTCACATTTTATCTCTCTCTTTTTACTACTATTCTCTCTCATCTCCTGACGCTTTTTCATACAGATATTTTATCAAACACCTTACAGGCAACCTAATTTCTCAATTTTTCTCATGGCACCTAAGGATTTGATTATAGATGGAGCCAAGTTTGTACCCAACAACTGCGCTGCAATCTTGAACCATGCTGAAGCTTCATCTGATTTGCACTTTGTGCAAGATCTTCTAGCACACAGTGAGATTGGGTATGCGTTGACCCAACCTCAAGTCATTTCAAGCCAACAAGTTCTGACGTTCTGGCGGACTGGGCATTTTGATAATGGTGGTGCTACTGGTACTCCAAGCATTATTTTTGAAGTGAATGATGTTGAGCATGTGGTAACTCCTGGAGCAGTTCGTAAAGCTCTCCACTTACCAGAAGGATGCATTTTCTCAACAGCGGAGGAACCCGTTCTACAGCAGCTCATGGCCAATTTGGGGTATGAGAAGAGTTTGGCCAAGCTTGGACAGTTGAAAAGGGCACATATCAGGAAGGAATGGAGCTTTTTCTTCGACTGCATCACTAAGGCATTCGCCAATAAGTGTTCCAACTTTGATGCCATTCCAATTATGAGTCAACACATCGGGTATGCTATTATTCACCAGACTCATTTTGATTTTGCAAGTGTTGTGCTAGGTTTTATAGGGGATAGGATGACAGAAGATAGGAATGTAGTGTACTTTGCTAGATTCTGTTAGCTTATATATAACTTCTGTTGTGCTGATGAACCCCAACCTACCACTGACTTAATTCCACCCTTTAAGCTTGCAAAACGGGCTTTTAATGACTTGGTAAATGATGACCTTAAGAAAAAAGGTGGTTAAACCCTTACAGATACCTCAGTCTATAAAACAGATCCTGGTAAATGCTGATCCTCAAACCTACAAATCTGTTTACCCTGATGTTCAACCCACCAGCACAACCCAGACACCACAACAACCATCAGATGATACCACTTATACACCTCAACCTACTCAACCCTCTATCAGAACATATCTCAAACCTTCACAGATATCTCAACCTTTATCATCGGCACATACTATGAGGCCTTCATCTTCAAAGCCTAAGAGGATAAAGACTGTACCTCAGACACAATAGAAGAGAAGGAGAATTGTTCTGAGAGATGAGTCAGACAGTGAGGAACAGGTTCCTGTGTCAGAACCTGTTGTCAAAGAAGCTGAGAAGGTCTCTTCTCGGAAGGATAGTGGAATTGGGGGTTCTAAGCTTCTCAAAAGGCTTAGAAGGATGTATTCTGCTGAAATTCCCAAAGAATCTCCACCTTCAAAGAGATACAAGAAACAAAGAGCACAAAGGTACAGGGCTGAGTCAGTTTCAGAGGATGAGGAAGCAGCAGCTAAGGAAGGAGATCAGGAATCTCTGATCTCAAAAGAGCCAGAATTTGCTGAAGCTACTGCATCCACACCTCCATTGTCACCAACTCAGGAAACTGCTCAAGATAAAGTATCTACACCATCCGTGTCTCCTGTAAATGAACCAGTATCTACTACAGACCCAGACACAAGTGCTGAGATTGATATTTACAACCAAATTGTGCCTGAGGTTCTCTATTTAGAAGCTCCACCAGCTCAAATCAATCCATCAACAACACCAATTCCCGATGCTAATGAAATTCCATAATTGTCTACAACACCTTCTCTGCATCTAGACATTAAAGATCAGACTATAGGCGAGCTTCAGAATATGGTTGTTGATCAGAACTTGGAAGCAGATCAGCACTTAGAGGATGATGTTGATGTTGAAGCCTCAATAGCCTCTCATACTGTTCTTTTATCAGAGGATGTTGACTCTGTAAGTTCTGATGCTGCAAATGCTGATGATACTGGTGATGCTGCTACAGATGCAGATGCTGATGAAGCTAGTCCTTCACGCCATGCACCTCTACAAGCTCCTTCAAAAGCTGAACTAGTTAAAAAGTTTGTTAGAGGAGATGCACCAGTACCTTGGATTGAAACTCCTAGAGGACAGGAGTGGACTACAGAGTGGAACACAGGTACCTTTGTTCCAAATGAAAGAATTCTTGCTGAGCACTTGGCAAAAGCTGATGAGATGCTAGTTAATGATGATTTCAAGACACAGGTGAGAGTTACTGCATTGAGTACTAGACACCTTCAAGGTCAACACTCAACAACTTATGCCGAGGTGCATAAAATTCAAGAAGCTTTACACAAGCAAGAAATGACTATGAAACTTGAAAAGAAAAGTTTTTTCCAACCTACCTTTGACAGAGTTGCCTACATTGAGAAAACCCAAGAGAAGCAACAATCTCAGATTGATGAAATTCTGAAAAATCAAGCTTCTCAGCAATCTCAACTCGATGAAATCCAATCCTCAGTGGAATTGCTTCTCTCTCTTCTTTTACATGCTGATGCCAAAAAGGGGGAGAAAGTAATTAAGTCCATATGCAAAACTATTAAGACACTGAAGGGGAAGGATGATGAAAAAGATGACTAGGGAAACTCTGGAATGGGTGGAGGTCATGGTCAAGGTGGAGGTCTCTCATCAAGAAGAGCTGGAAATACAAGTCATAGAACAAGTTCTGATACTGGAGAAGAATAACTTTTGATACTGGTAAAAGGATAAGTTCTGATGAACTTTTGGATCTTGATGAAGAAATTTCAAGACAGTTATCTTTGAAAGAAAATCCAGGAATGGACTTTGAAATCTAATGGAAGAAGAAGCTAGACTTAAGTCAGAAAAAGTCAACTCCAAATCTGAAGCTTCTGTTGGTAAAAAGAAACTTCCTATGGCTAAAGGCATTGTGATAAAAGAAAGGACAAATCCTCTGGAAACTAAGGCCAAATCACAATTGCAGATAGATCCAAGGTCCAAGGGCAAAGAAAAAGTTGGTGAACCTATAAAGATTTATGTGCCTCTTATGGATGAAGAAATTTCTGTTGAAGATGCTGATCTTACTCTGACTTCAAGGAAGATTTCTAAGACAACCTCTGACATGGCTCAAGTTGTTCAGAGTCAAGATATAGTTAGTTCTGATATAACAATGAAGCAAGTAACCTCTGACATAGCTCAAGTTCACTTGATATCAGAAGATAAGTTAAAGGAAACCTCCGACATTGCTCATGTTAAATCCTCAAAGTTACTCCTACCAGGATTCACTAAATCCAAACAGACTCAACCTTTGAAGATTGCAGCAAGTGGTTTTGAAGCAAGAGTGGTTACTGGAAAGGAAGCAAGAGATACATCTGGATTGGGTAGTGCTGATGAAAGAAGAGTGCAGAACACAACCAATGATCCAACTTCCTTAAGTGAACCAGGTGTTGGAGCAACTCCTGAAAGATTGAATCAACTAGAATCTGTACAGATGGTCTATCATACCTTCTTGAAAGAACACATCTTGTTATATTTTATGACAGATGGTAGGGTTTACCATATAAGGGAAAATGCTATACCACTGAAGTATTTTGAAGAACTAGACCATGTTTTATTCTTACTTCAAGTGAATGACTGAATAACAGAAAGTGCTGCAAACTATTTGAAGACTCAAATTCAGAGACTGAAAAGGCTTTATTCTGTAAAGTCTGACAGCACATACTGTCCAAAGTACATAGATTACAAGGGTGATATTGTTGATATGAAGCCTAATACTGCACAGATCAGAACATATCTTGGTATTAAGGGACTTGAATTCAATCTGGAGTCTGACAAAGCCTATGTCATAAGACTAGATCAGGAGTTAAGAAAAGCAAAAATTAATCATCTCAGATATGCTATCTTCCAAACTGGTGAAGATACTGCAGAACTCAAAGATGCTAAAAGGAGGATGATTGATGAACTCAGATATGCTGAGAGATATTTATTAAAGAACTATCTCAGAACAACTCCTGACATCAAAGAGATCAGAAAGTGAAGCCAAGTCAAGATCTACAACTGCTCAAATTCTGATATGTATACAGACTGAAGTTGTTATCATAAGTTAAAGTTGGTAAAGCTTTAAGGACTGTAAGTTGTAGTTATCTAGTCCATTTCTCATGCATTTGTACTTAATGTTTTTGACATCATCAAATATCTGTTAAACTTGTATATTATGCTAATTTACAAGTTGGGGGAGATTGTTAGATATATTTGATAATGTCATAACTAATATGATTTATGTTTAGTTTTCAGATCTTACTTAAACAGGACAAATCAGTACTTAACTGAAATCAACACTTATACTGAAGTCAGAACTTAAGTGATCAGTACTTAAGGTTCAGGAGATATTTATCAGGAGATAATATCAGGACTTAAAGGAAACTTTCAGATAAGGAAGGAGGTTGATTGAAAGGAAAGAAGATCAAGACAAACGTAAGAAGAGATATGCATGAAGAAGGAATTCTATGAAGAATGGAATACTTGGAAAAAAAGATACCTGATTGATATATCTTAGGAAGCATAATTATATTCCATATCAATTAGCGATTATCTTGTAACTGTGTGATATATAAACACAGACATAGGGTTTACACTATAAGTGTTATCATTATCGAGAATATTATTCATTATAACCCTAACAGCTCTCGTGATATTTGTCATCACTGAGAGAGGATAGTTCCATATTGTAACAGAGTTTATTGCATTGAATAAAGTCTATTTTCTGTTACTTGTATTCGATTTGATTGTGCTATACATTGTATTCAACCCCCTTCTACAGTGTGTGGACCTAACAACAATATTTTTTATTGATAAATAATCTTAATAAGAATGACTATGCTGCTGATTTCAAATTATAGTGAATCTTTCAGATATAGCAACTCATATAAATTCACTAAAACTTAAAATCTCTCAATTATCTGTAACAAAATATTAACAATATATCATTGATTGATACTTTTCAATTACTTTAGATACCAATAATTATGTTGCATCCTACTTTAATATAATTTAAATCATAAAACTGATTTGACATGGAATTGTCTAACATCATAATTTAAATATATTATAATAAGATATCAATTAATTAAATACCAATTATCTATTAAATAAATATTAGCATTCAATTTCATATATTATGCAATTGTTAACTCCTAACAACTGTAATATCTCAAACAATGTTGGTTCGATAAATAAAGCAACATTTACCAACAGTGTCTTGTTTGCAATCTTAGAAATATATTATAAGTTCCATATACTTTGATCCATTGAGTATGGCATATAATATCAAAGTATTTAGGAATTTGCAGGTAAGTATAAAAATTATTCTAATTTGACAACATATGGTTATTTCTAATAAAACATTAAATACTGTAACCATAGTTGTACTTTAATTTTTACACTTTTTATATTAGTATAAGTGACTAAGGTTAGGCATTGATTACTTAGAGGAGTTCTAAGTAATGCCACAAATACTAATACTTCACAATTAGTTTACTTAAAATCTTATCTAAATATTATTAACTGATACAAGTCAAGACTTAGAATATAACTAATCATGCTACAATCATGATTCTGATTTCAGTGAATTCTTGAGATGTAAATATTGCTAAATTTACTAAAACCAAAATCTCATAATTAACTTATAACACATAAGTTACAATCAGTATACTAAATATCAATTGTTGACAGATTTAGTTATAATCAATCATGCTTCTTATTTATTTTAAGTTAGTTTGAATTATGGAGCAAATAAAATCATTGAATTGCTTCAATTTCCATAACCCAAACTACCCAAAATAAATATTAAATAAATAAATACTAAATATTTATGAGTTAAATACTAGCACTTAAATATTTATAATTATCCTTGAATAATCATCAAAAGGATATATGGCTTATATACATGGCAATCACTCTCTGGATAATTAGTAATTTTAGAAATACTTTCTAAACATATAAAATATTGAGAGTTTTATACACATAACCTAGAAAATACTTCAACTTTCAATATTAGTGATTCTAGGAAATAAGCATTGATTACTTAGAATAAAAATTCTAAATAATATCACTAATACTAAAAGTATCACAATTATTCATACATGAGACAAATAACTAAGATGCATAGTATTTTGATACAATTTAAATTATGAGACTAATATGGAATGGAATTGTCTACCATCATAATTTAAATCAATTAAAATAATATTCAAACTTAATGCTATAATACTTAACTACCACAGATATATATGATATTATAATCATGATAATCAAGATATTAGCACTAAGTACGAGGTACTAGATTACTGATAAATTAACAAGCCCCTTAAATATTGAAGATTTAATACTTGTGACTTTATATTAAAAATTCCTTACAGATTGTGACGCCCTCAATCTCGGGGTTAGGATATGAGGACTCACACACCTCTAATCTAATAATTAAATATGCATAAACCCCGATTAACTACTAACAGGATTAACAGGATAAAGTATGAGACAAGATCACAACTACCAATCACAAAATATAACTCACAAACCCAAAATATTATTAAGTAAATAATATCGATTCCGGCCGGGAACCGACAGATAACCCATTGTATCTTTATACACCTCTTTCTAGGCGCGAGCTCACTCATGATTACCACTACCTGCTCCGGCAACCGGAAGCCCTCAACACGGTAGGGACCACCAGGTACGCTCTTACGAGCAGTGCGCCTAAGCCTGACCATCTTCTTGTTTAACTGCCATGGTTAGATTAAGACAAAACAAATGAGTATAAAACTCATCAAGTAACTAAATAGCAGTTCTACAATATCAAGTCACAATATGCTTTATCAAACTAGGGCATTCTACTTTAATTAATCTAGGTGGCAGATTTCCATCTTTTTGGGTTAAGGAAAGGTATTTGAAGAATAGTAGGGGCTTTCAAGGAAACAAGGCTCAAAGCAGGACGAAAGCCGACATTCATCACAAATCATTATAGGATCAAAATAGATCTTTCGATAGAGGAAAGCAACAGTATTTCAAGATATAGAATCAATCATATGATCAACAATTTCAAGAATCAGGGTTCTCGAGCTTTAAGCTCCACAATAACATATCAACTCTTTTCAAAGCAATATAAACCATATTCATTTTCAAAAATCAATTTACTGAACAAAAGTTTCAGTTCCCTTTTTAAATAATCACTTTGAACCCTTGATTGGATCACTTTATCTTTCCATTTCATTATATACGGGTGATCAGCCCGTATCGACCTCCATTCCGGTCTTTAAGGTACCAATCGGCATAATTTCAGCCTTAAATTGGACTAGCCCCGCTAGCCTCTTACCATGACTGGACTAGTCCCACTAGCCTCTTACGTCCCAATCCAATCCATCAGGAATTCATTTGGAAAACCTTGAGTTGGAAAAACAAGTAGGTTTTCAAAAATCCATTTTTATCATTACCAAGCATTTGAAATCATTCGGACTCTTTCAAGTCGAAACTCATTCTTAGATCAGATTTTTAAGGAAACAAAGTTCAGGGAGTGATTCAAGGATACGCAAGGAACAATTCATAAGAATTCTGTATCAGGGATAATAAAGCACTAAATTTGAAGGATTAACATTGGTTTAGGGATCAATAGGGTGACCAAAAGAAACAGAATATCATTAAATAGGGTTAACAAAGATAGTCAAAAGGTTCAATACAATTCATGGCTTAATAGGTAACTTGAACATAAAAGACAGATTATCAAAGGGTGAAATTAATAGGCTTATCAATAACAGGTTATCAAGAACAAGGGTACTTCAATTCAACATCAGGGTTTCATAAAGCAAGGGTTTCATACTTAAACAGTTCAATACTCTACATGGTATGAACATCATTTTCTTTATAATCATTTACACAAGTAATCAGAGTTACTTGCCTGGATTTGCTTTCCTGAAGGTTGTACTACTGCCACCTAGTAAATCCTTTCTTTTCCTAGCCTGAATGCCCTCACGCTTCGAATCTACAATAAAACCAAAATCTTAATCAGATTCTCAACTCTCGTTCCCGGAACGATCACTCTATACGATAACTCGATTATATCTTTGACTCGAGTATACGAATATAGCTTATACATATAAGCACATAGCACATAGCACATAGCACATCCCTTTCTCGTAGCTTTTATACCCTTATATACTTAACAATCAAAGCGTATTCGCTTAACCTTGGCTATTTCTCAAATCGCACTAACATAACTCTTTTACGACCATAGCTATCACTTATAGCTCTTAATAACAAACAATTTAATTTCCTTTTTCTTTTATTCCTTAAGTCGAACCATACATACAAAACACATCCACATATATTCAATTTCAATCTCACACATTCATGCACAACAAGTGGAATTTACAAGATTCATTTATTCACTTTAACCTTATCCTTTTTAATCGAAAATCCGAATCATAAACACATTAAGGGCCAAAATCAACTTCTTTAAATCATCAAAAATTCGAACACAATACTACTTAATCTTTATCATGCAACCAACTCTCACTTAGCCATTAAATCAACTTAAGTTCACCTTTTTATTCCTAAGAACCCATTCGAGTTTTTCCATAAATCCACATACAAGAATGGATTTTTAACATGCAAGGTAATACATCACATTTCCCACTTATTTTAGTTCTTAACTAGATTATTTCATTCACTTAAACACCAAATCATGCAACACCTAACTCATTCAACCAACATGCATTCACTTAATCAAGAATTAACCCCTTTTATCTCATTTTTCATTTGGTAAGAACATGATCCACAACCCAAGGACTAATCAATAACATGCACATCTTGATCTTCTTTAAAACTAACATGCATTCACTTTTTAGACCATATAAACTTAGTATTCACCAAGATTAACTCACAAAAACCAAATTCCTCTTCTTTATTAGCAAAAAGCCGAAGCAAAAATCCACATGCAAACCTTAATTTTTGATTTTCTAAGCAACAATCATTTACACACATTCATTTTCTTCCTAACACAATTAATGGAATCATTTTATCAAGTAAACACTCGATTTTCATCAAAGAATCAAAACCCTTTATTTCAAATCTCCAAGAATCATAACATGGATGCATCATCTCAAGTTTATAAATCACAAACTTTCTATTAACAACTATCCACCATTGATTTCATTGTCAAAAACCAACTTGATCAATTTAAAAACAAAACCCATTCGGTTATATAGAAAAACACCACATGCAACCACTAAATTTAGAGTGTATTTAGTCTAGAGTTTAGTTTACACATCATAACTCACCACCGGTTCACCGGAGTTCATCACCGGTGGCGGTGGCTTCACGGTGGTGCCCTCATTCGAGGGTGTCCAACCACGAAACCCCCGATTCCATCAATTACACAAAAAGAACTAACATGCACATCTTTTCTATCATTTGTTTGCAAAGAATCAAGCTTAACAAGATGACATCAATCAACAACAAGAAGAACCATGTGGTTCTCGGGTGAACACGCACACCGAGCACACACAACACACACACATCGGCATGCAAGCTTAATCACACACATGCACACACTTCTACCTACACATAAGTGTTTATCAAGAAGATTTAGGGATGATTGATGAGTTTGATCAAAGAAAAGGGAGGTATACCGAGAGAGATTGAAGAGAGTCGAGAGAGAGAGTGTTCGAGTGAGAGAAGGAGAGAAAAGAGAGAAGAGAGAAAATGAAATCACGGGAGCAAGAAGAAGAAAGAAAAAGAAGGGAGTGAGGTTATATAGCACTCAAAATCAAGGGCAATTTGGTAATTCATTAATTCCTTTTTGGCTCACACATTCTTTCTCTTTTTACTCAAATGCAACAAAATTCAAATATAAAATATATCTCTCTCGGAAAATTGAGAATTATCGAAAATGAAAATTTTAACACGTAGGTCTCGAAATTAGCTTTTTATCCATTACTCATAATAAGAATTTGAGCGAACGGTTGATTTTATATGAATTTCGCAAACTTGCTTTAATAAATACATTTTCCACATATAATCAATTTAAAAATGTAAAGATCAGCAATCAAATTCACTCATCATTTTTAAAAAGTCTCTAGGACCATTACGAAGATAACAAAACAAATCCCATGTTTTTATCTTACTCGAATGATTTTATAAAAATGCGCGAAGGTTAATTAAACCTTTATTTAAATCACGTATTTCCTTTAAAATTCACAAAATTGACACAGAACACATAGTCATGCATACAGTCAAGCAATCACACATATACAGTCACATAACGACTCAGGTCTGATCATAGAATTTATCCCTCTTTAATCCTTATCCTCTTTTACGCGTACCGGGTCACGTTCAACCTGACGGCCCGACGCTCAGCATTTCAATTACGCTTCTCAACATCTTTACCAATCAACACGTCACTTAGGACGAAATACTTTATTTACTTATTCATTCACTTCATTCAGTCACACATAATTCACATTTTATATTATTTAATTCCATATTAGGACGGGTTCCGTTCTACCTGATGGCCCGACATCACAGCTTATCTTCTAAGCTGACTCTTTAAATTGGAACATTTTTATCCACACTCCTAAACTCTAATATACAGATAAGACAAATAATCATCACTTAGTCACATAGTTATAATCACATCCATAACATATTCTTTATTTACTTAATTACGACGCAAAATTCTCAGTCGTCACAATCTACCCTCCTTAAAAGGATTTTGTCCCCAGAATCTAATCTAAGCAAATAG